>NC_090936.1:841447896-841750927 GCF_040938575.1 Ambystoma mexicanum
CCGTAAAACTCTTGGCAGCATAGGAAATGTCAACCTTTGGCAACATTTCCAATACAGAGAATTAACTGAAAACATGTGTCAGTCTGCAGACCTCACATACGCCAACATTTTGAAAAGTATTAGAGTTGGTGTACGATCTCAAGAAGCACAATCTATATTGAAAACCAGGCACATCCATGTACTCTATGGGCATAATTATTGTGCTGCTGATGTCATGGAGCACTTAGCACACACAGATTTAAACTGTATGTCCTCGATGCCACCTCTTGCAACCTATTCAAAATTTCATGAAACAATGTTAAAAAAATAAATGCAAAAAATATTTGAAATTTGCTCCACAGACAAACTGGGCGTTCATGGTATGACAACACCCATGTGTCAACAAGCCACAACAAGGCTAAATACCTTAGAAAACGTTATCTATAACATAGCTAGTTTGGAGAAAATATACAAATTATCTTTAAACTGTAGAGTAATGCTTAAACGTAACCTTGACGTGGACCAAAGACTAGTTAATGGAGCACTTGGTACAGTTGTTGGCTTTCAAACATACCCATGTGAGAACATTCAGTTTGTCAATTTTCTCTTTGAAAAACTATCAGAAGTTAAAAGGATAGGACGCTCAACAGCCCTCTTCCTTCTTTTCAAAGACATGTATGTACGCAGAGAACACGTTTCTCTAACTCTAGCATACGCAGTCACCATTCACAAATCACAAGGTCTTACCGTAGATAAAGCATTGATAGATATTGGTAGCATAGTGTTTAAAGAAGGCATGAACTATGTAGCACTATCATGCTTACGTACACTTGACAGACTATTTCTAATCAACGTTGATGCAAGTAAAGTAAATGCTGATATTCAACAAAAAAACGTCACTCTCAAAATATGCAGGATCTCTCAACAATTCCTCAGAAGAAATTAAAATAAGCTACTCCTTCATCATAAACCACAACCAAAGAAGAATGTACAGAACAAACAAAGTCACCTACCTCTTCAAAGAAATAACGCATACTCCAAACAAATGACTTGGACACAGAACTGTCAGGTCCATTCAAATTTTCAAATACAACTGGTGTAAATTGCTCCGCAAACGTAGCAATCAATATTCTATTCTAATTTCCACCAATTATTGACAACATTTACTTATGCAGGACCAACCAATTGTGTTTGCAAATGTTAGTCCTTCACAGAAATGCAACCAACAATCCTGACAACACTTACAGAGTTTCTGAAATAAGGCTGGAATTGGACTACTGTGCTGGAATGGTCAAATTCAGTATAAACAGACAAGAATATCCACAAGAATTTCTACTGTACTTACTACAAGTACTAGAAAACAAAAATGTACCTATAAATTAAATCTTTCAGATTCCATACATATGGAAACATACATACACTCTTTGCAGCCATGTCGCACAAGAAGCAGTTCCTAATGAACGCTTTGTATATGTATCCTTACCTAATTATGAATCCATTCCGCAACTTGTACAAAATGCAAACAATAGCAGATCATGTACTACCTGCAATTCAGATAATCGCTCCACCTTACAAATACAGCCACATCGTAAATACATAATAGTACTACTTTTACGTTACAATGCAGATGGTACCAAAAACAGCTGTAAGCTGACTGGATTCACACATGGTCAAGTATCACTTGGTAATAAAACCTTCACAACACTAGGTATAATCTAAGATGCAGGAGCCACAACCAATGCAGGTCACAACACTGCATATATAAAAAAGAATTGTGGATGGTTTGAATGTAATGATACTACCATTACTATAAAACAGAGATTACCAGCAAATCTTGTGAACTCTTACTTAATATTCGTAAAACCACAATGTAATATGTAATCTGTGTATGATCATAAACAAAACTTCAACTTCAAAACTATGCACAGTTAGAATACACTAACAGGTATCTAACTGCCCCAAGATTATTCAACAAGCAAACAGATAAATGAATACCACTAAAATGAAACAAGAAATAAACTGTTAGAATACACCAACAGGTATTTAACTTCACCAAGATAATTCAACAAGCAAACAGATAAATGAGTACCACTAAAATGAAACAAGAAATAAACTGTTAGAATACACCAACAGGTATTTAACTGCCCCAAAAATCTGCAACAAGCCAACAGATAGATGAATACCACTACAATAGAAAAAGAAATAAACAAATAGAATACACCAACTGCTATCTAATTTCAACAATACTACCACCACTTCCAAATCAAAAACCATCTACCTATTCAATTCCTCCTACTGAAATCAATAAAATAAATATATTGTACCACAACATAGAAAGATTCTTTTTTTTTTTTTTAATCCAGCATGGATTTTTTTGCCACAGACCCAATGATTTAATTAACAAACACAGGAACTGAGCAAATTGCACAATATACTGTTTTGAACTACAGTACTTCTAAAGTATTAACAATGAGGGTTGACACAATACAGAAATGTCTACCATGCAATGTAATACTCATTATAAACTACCTACACTAACATGTATTTTTTTCTTTTATCACAGTGATTGAAAAAAAATGTCTGCTCCAACTGCCCATGTCATGAATAAAAGCATACAACCACAAAAAGTGAAACAGTAAATATATAATGATTGGACTTGCAAACAGCACAGCATAATACACCCATTCAAGCAAGCACCTGACCATAGACCACAATCCAAAATGTTTGCTTCCATAGGTATCTTATGCTGCAGTGTTTGTTTCCAAACACTACAATCTTAACTGCATTGCATGGCCAAAATTCAACATACAACCTTAACAAAGGAAACAGTAAATATATAATAATTAGACTCACACACACTGCAACATAACACAGCCAATCAAATGAACACCTCACCAATAAATGCAACCCACAATGCCTAAAGTCTTCAATCCCAACAATGTGAACACAACCCAACAAACAAACTAACACACATCATCTCATTATCCTATAAATACTATTACACTACTGCCAATCAGTACTCACATTTTTGAAAACATATCACCTAGGCAGCCCACATACCACAATCAAAATGTTTGGTGGCATTGTAGAGTTTGCGGTGGTGGTGGCAAGGGCCTAGAGTCTTGGTGCATGCCTTATGGCCTACAGCCTTTGGCCATGCATTCAAGACTCCAAGTTCTGGCCACAACCACTACAGCATAACACACCCATATAAGCAAACACCTACCAAATGACCACAACCCACACATATAACACATCCACCTCAAAACCTTTCCACTTCAATTAGCATTCTAAAATAATAATTACAACCAACGCACAAACTCTTCAATACATACCCTATTCACCCAATGCTCTACTAACGATCCCAAACCAACATCATAGTAAAGTGAAATAGCCAGTAGTGCGCCCAGTGTTTAGTATGTCCGCGGACAACCATGATGACTGCAGACACTGCAAACACATCACGGCCTTCTCCCCTCTAACCAAAAAGATCATTTGACCCATCTCTTACTCACCCACCCTCTCCAAGCACTCCTACACACCAACACACCACCCAAAATTGGATTTATGCTCACTTCCATGCTGTGCTGTCCACAGATCCAATATGGTGGGTGCATCAAAAGAATGTGATGCACCTCAAGCTTCACCCCAACCAATCAGCGAACACGTCGTATGTCCGAGGACACGACGCAAGCCGATTATCCAATCGGTGTCCTGTCCGCGGACCAAACAGGGAAGTGTGTCTGCAGAGCGGACATAGATATCACTAATTTTTTTAGACCTACTTTTTCATCATTTAAAAAAAACAACTTTACGGATTTTCATCAAATTTACAAAAGCACGCTTTCTGGACCAAGCCGCTGCTCCTACCGCAAATTTGGTGAAAATCCGTCCAGCGGTTTGGGCTGTAGACGTGCCAAAATTTGTTCTCCATTCAGTCTATGGGATAAAAATAAATTTTGGGATACCCCTATAAATTTACCCCCCCTTGATCAAACCTCACCAAAATTTGCTAAATAATTCAGAGTGGGCCATATACTTGCAAAGTTTGGTGAGGATTTGTCCAGGGGGAGCAAAGTTATAAGCCGCCCAAAAAGTGCTCTGCCTATGGGTTTAGCAACTTAACCATAACTACATGGCCACTACCGCAGGCCATGTAATTGTAGGGCAGCGATAGCCGACCAATAGTTAAGGTGAGTCAGAGACGCATAGGAACCCCTCAAAATTCTATTCTCAATAACCTTAGATTCGAATAATGGATTTGGCCAAAAGTGATTAAAAGTCTGCGCCCACACCAGAAAAGTTTCATAAATATTTGTTAAAAAATGAATGTTATTAAGCGTCAAAGTTATTTCTTTCTCCAAATGTGCAGCCTACTTCACATTCATTTTCCCATAGACACAAAAGGTAAATGTAGGCCAAATAACACAGTCTAAACCACTGGACAGATTTGGATCAGGTCCAAAACTACTTGGGCACAAATCATTGACTTTGATCAATGTGTTGTTTGGGGTTATTCCATGCAGTGGTTATTTTAAAATTTGATCGAGAAGGGGGTGCCCCCGTCCACACACAAATTATAGTTATATCTCCCATGGTGCATTGCAGGTTCATGGTTTTCAGAAATGAAACGATGGCCATCTTGTTTTTCTCTCAATGCGAGAGATATTCCCGGCTATAGCCGAGGTTATGGGAAAATGAAATTAAGCAAAAAGCTATTTGTAGGTCAAGAAACATGTTGGCAAGGTAGTGTTGGGGGGATGGCCAGAGGGCACTGAGTGAAATTTGTGAGTTGGAGGGGGGTGTCAGGACCGAGTTTGCAGCACAAAGCTTTCCATAGCCTCAGCAATAGCCGCCAATAGCCAACATCTCAATGCAAACAGTGGGGCTCATTATGAGTTGGGCGGTAAGGGATACCGGGCACCAGTAAGGAGACCGGGGCTGGTAATCCCTTACCGCCCAATTCCGAGGTCCCTTAGCAGGAACTGTAAAGGACGTGTGGTCTGACCACACGTCCTTTATGGGTCCCGCTAAGGGACGAGGGTGCTAATAACGGGCCTGCTATTCGCGGGCCCGTTATTAGCACCTTCCCCATTCCCATTGAGCCCTATGGGCTGTTTGAATGGGGATTTACCGGGTCCGCAGAAGTCAGAATGTTCCGGTAAGTCCCCATTCAACCAGACCGGTGCCGGACCCGGTATTGGAGGCAGCCATGGTGCAAATAGTGCCATGGCTACCTCCAATCTCGGAATGAAGGCCAGTGTCACAGAAGCAGCATGTGTTCTGGGGTGAAAGGAAAAGGGCATAGTGTGGTGCTGGAAATGCATCGGAGGGACAGGGCCTCCGTATCCTTGTCCTTTACTGCCTTTTTATCGTGTGTTCTGTCATATTTTCTGTGCAGGAGTTCATGTGGGACTCCTGGCGGTGCAGCTCTCTCTCTTTTGGTTTGGTGAACAGACCTGTGGGATACCCTTACGGCAGCCATGGGTGGGGGTACAACCCTGTGCACCTAGTGTATGTTTTTGGGCACCTGTGGGTAGCCCGCAGGGTATGGGCTGGTGGCAGCTCCATGCTGAATTTGACAGATGCGCTGAGTATCCTCCATTTTGGGATACTCCGGCCCTGCCATTGGAGTCAGTTGATTCCTGATGGAAAACAAGGTGGCCCCTGTGGCCTCTTGCTTTCTATTACCTGTTACCTTGGTTTCCCAAAGTCCTGGGAAGCCCTGACTCTGTCCCTTACCCCTGACTGGCTGTTGGGTGGAAGTATCATATATGGTGTTTTTGTGAAGTCAAGTCCAGACTGACTGGAGCCTTCCCAGTGACTGTATGTTGTGGGTACGCCCTGTGGGTGGGACCTGGGAGAATGGAGTGTGTGACCAATATGCACTTCTTGTTGTGGCTGTCTGGTTTCTGGTATGAGAGACAAAGACTGAGACAGCCCTGCCCAAAACTGGCCTGAATGCAGTGTGTAGTGTTGAATGGCTGGGTACTTGTCCCAATCCACATTCCTTGTTGTGAGTGTCTGAGAGGGAGGAGGATGGCCTGAATGCACTGTGTGCCTGACTGGCTGACTGACTGCATGAATGCTGTTCTGTATGATTGGCTGATGAGAGTGACACAGCAGTGTGGATGAGAGACAAGGTAGTATATCTGGGGACCTCTCACCACTGGAAATTGTTCAGAAGCTGTGTCTACACTTGAAGAGTAACTGGAACTGCTGATCCTCGACGCCCAGCTGGAAGACGAAGACTTGCTGTTGCATTTGCTTCAACCTGATCTGAAAGCTGCCGAACTCGTCAATGACTGATCCAAGAGAGGACCTGGTAAGGCGCCCTCTTTCCGTGCTCTGAGGGACCATTGAGCACCGCTAAAACCTTCGCCGAAGCTCCCTGGAAGTCAGACCCTCGAAAGGCTGCCGACCCGAGACGGGACTGCTGAGGAGAACTAAGCAAAGCACCCGGACTTCGCCGCTGTCGAAGTCTATTGCCGTTGACCAGGGTTTGCAGGTTTGTGTAACCACTGGAGGCCCGTCAGAGTTGTGTTGCCCAGCCGTGGGGACCACTTGACGCTGTGCCACCGATGACCGGAGCCGCCCGCTCCTTTGCCTAAGAACATTTGAATCCAAGGACTCCCTTGTCCGCAACGTCGACCACTTCGTCCTGCCGGAGAAAGTCAAGGATGACCAACGCCCCGAGGAGAATCCGCCAGTGGGTTTCCCACCACCTGAAGGCCACAAAGGCTTTGACGACTCGATGCCCTTGTTGGGCCACAGTTCTTCTGAAACTCTGTGCGGTCCTGAACAATCCGTCACCGAGGTGCCCCGCACACCTCATCCTCGCAGGACGTCGCTGACGAGCACCGCCTGGATCGACATCGGGGTCTCGGCACTCTTGAACTTCTCATCACCGCCGCCGACGACAAGTTCACCATCTTCGACGCCTCTCGACGATCCGTGGCTCCTACTTTAAAGGGAGTCGCCCAAGAAGGATCCTTTGACGCGTCTTCGAAGAACTCTACTCCACCAGGTACATTGGGGGGTATAACCTTAATAGGAGGAAACAATGCTTTTGAACATTATATGGACTGGGCTTGTGATATATATGTTTATTTTACAGGTTGCCCAGGTGGGGGGATCTCCACACAGAACTGTACCTAGTGATAGCGGCCAGTATTCTGCCTACCGTTTCAACCATCTTGCTTTCCTTCCTATCTCTATTGTTGGTTCCATCGTTATTGATCTGTGTGACATTTTAACCATACAGTTGATGCACTTTAATGAGATTTGATAACATTGGTGTACCACTTTAGAATTGTATATATTTATCATTGTTGATTTCCGAGTACAAAGTGCGTTATTGTGATCGTGTACATACCTTTGAATATTAATTATATAAAGACTGTGTTTTCAGTAATACAGTGTGTGGACATTCCTTTGTGGGGGTTCGGGGACTACACTGTACTTAAGAACCAGCCTGCATCACCTCCTGAGAAGCTAGGCCTTGATTGCTCGACTACGTTACCAATAATAGAGAATCTTGGCTGGGGTCCTCTGTGTTTCTCCTCTACCATATAGAGAGCAGAAGTACAGACACCCCCTCCAGTCTTTACGGCACAGTGAAGGGGCAATTGGTGAGGAAGCATTTTCTTTTCTGCCGTTTTGATGATATTCACTACCATATTCGAGACTACAAAAAGACTACAGATAGCTGTAGGTATGTGTATTTTGATATGCGCGGCTATATAGTTTGGGGTGTCAGTGTTTTATATTTTTTTTTGAAAGTCCTTTGTTTAGGTATAGTCTCGTCAGGGCTGAAAAATCCCTGGTGGCCAAAGGCCATGGTCAGAGACTTGGTAGGTATCAGAGAGTCTTTTTGGATGTGTGTTTTCAGACTGTTGAGCATGTGAGACTTAAATTAATATGAAAAGGAGGAATTGTAGCATAGTTTTAGATGTACAATAGAATGTATTTTAGGGATCTGTACTGATTATTCAAGTTGTATAGTAATATAAAAGGTAAAGTCAGTCTCCTTCTCAACTAACATTTTGTAACTGTGGCTATGCTTAAGGTCAATGAACTGTAGCTGCGGGTATAATACAAAATGTTTTTTTGTTATTATTTTATTGTATTTATGTATTTATTTACGATACGTAGTCCTTAAAAAGACTGTTGGGGGAACACTGGGTGCAGAACTTTAGCACTTCAGGAGTACTTTTTTGATGTTATCAAGGAACATTACATTTCCTTCATCAGTTAGGTGCACTCTGTCATGCCTATATAAATTGGCCATGTAGAACTGCATGTTGTTCGAAATCCATAATTGGTTGTGGTCTCTCATGAATGCTGAAACTGCTTTATTAACATTTTTCCAGCAATTTTCAATGTTACCATTACATCTGGTGGTCCATCTCCATTTTTGCCTCTGAGTTAAATTGGAAAACATGAAGATGGTGTAAAGAAATAGTTCCATTCGTTTTCACATGTCTTGTTTCATCATTAAGGTAAGGGACACCCCTCGTACATTCCCCAAATCATTGCCTGCACAATGAATTAGTATGATGTCTGGGTGCCCTCTACTTCTCATTCTCCAATCAGCCACAGAGTTTTGAAAGCAGCCAAGATATCTGCAATATTTGTCTGTTCCCAGGAAAATGATTCCTTCTTTGAATTTCTTGTAGTTGGTATGAGTATGGTATGTATGGTGTGTGTGTGTTGTACTTTCTAATTGGTGGATGGTGTTATTGTTAGCATTCGCAGCTGATGAACAGCATGCAGAATCACTACTCGCGGGTTGACACCTCCCCCTTTGCAGCCATGGTTATATTAGAGCAAGTGACATGTCATTTATAGGCTCATGGGTACAGGTTGAAGTGCTGGATGGGATTGCTGAAAATATGTACGTGGGGTGTCAGCAAGAACTGGAAAGCATGATTTTGCAAATATGCTCTGTGTTTTTTTTTAAATGTAAAGTATAAATAGTAAGTGCACAACACAGTGGTATAACTCTGGTGACTGGGCAATGTGTGTGGGTGTTAGAAAGGAGAAATGTGTACTGTAATATGCTTGTTGTGGCATGCAGCATGGCCAAAGTTGTAGGTTTGAATGGGGAAACATATTTAGCTTGTGGTTACAACCTGAATAGGTGGACTAGATTACAAAAAACATGTGCAACAAGCATTGGCAAGGACCAGCAGGCATGTTTTTGGAGATATGTGTTGTGTTTTATTTTTCCAAAGTGTAAGAATGTAAGTAGGAAAACTAGTGATACGTCTGGGTAGTGGGCCTGACCCTTGGCAAATGCAAATGTGTGCTCTGATTTGCTTATTGGGGAATGTGGCATGGCTGATGCCTATGCTCCATGGATTTGGAGACTTGCCATGGGTGCATTGGTCACATTATTATGGTATAGTGAACACTGAACTAGGATTACTAATATTCAGCCAATTCCTTTTATTCGTAAAGAAATATCCATAAACCACAAATACAGAAAAAAGAATATGCAATACGCCATAGTGGGTAAACGCTAATAGATGCCAAGATTTACATTAAAATCATCATTAAAAGATCATTAAAAAAAGGCTCAAAACTAAATAAAAAACACAAGTTCATTCAAATTGCAAAAAAACAATGTTACGCCGATACCAGATTATTCATAGCTTTTCTCGACATTCCTGAGATACAATCAAGATGCAACAAATTTGTTCCGCTGATACCAGGCGCTTCTTAGGTAGGCTACACATATTCAAGCCACAGGAGTGGTGGCTGCCGCTAATAAGTAAAACAGAGCAGGTCTGACCTGAGAAAAAACAGCATTTATAAGCAGTAGTAGTAATGTTTTGCTTCTCAAGTCCCGGTTGGCCATGCAGAACATTACCAAATGTAATAAGTCCTCCTCAGGCCAATAACAGTGTGGGCAAGCTGTGGGTTGTTCACCATTTGACCAGTTTTTGGGGTGTGCACCAAATCAGAGGGAGTCAAAACTCACCCTAGTCAGTGCCCACCGATCAGAGGGTCTATCACTGTGCAGTAAGGCCAAGCACATTTTTTCAAAAAGGTGTTCTCTATAGATTCTATATGAGTGACCTTCTCCATACCCCACAGTGCAGCCCCACAATTTGTGGCGGCTTTAGTTTGGGCTTTATAGACCTCTAAAATTAGCCAATAAGGTAACCTGAACAGAAATTTTGGAAACAAGACAGACCCAAATGGCCTGCTTCATTCTCAAGCACTGTTTTTTGATATGGCCAGATCCCTATCATCTTTCAGTGAAAGAGATTCCAAGGTATTTGAATTTACTCACCCTTGGCATATGTTCACCCCCACTGCAGATTCTACGCATCTTGAGTGGTCTGCCTAGCGTCCCTCTACATGCCATCACTGCCGACTTCTTGGAGTTTACTACCAATTTAAGATTGGACATGAACAAAGTGTAGGCATCAACCAAGCATTGTAGGGCCAAGGGAGTGTGTGCAATTAAAACCATATCATCAGCATAGCCCAATACTGGGAGCAGAAATCCACCCACCGTAATAAAAACCACATTGGTTTCCACCAATGCCTGGTAATGTAAAGGGCAAATAGCACCGGGGTCACCACACAACCCTGCCGGACCCCCAAAAAAGTTTTAAATACAGCTGTACACTGTACCTGATTGCTAAATCTGACACAGGCCGACGTATCTTTGTGAATCAGCTGGAGCATCTTTACCAACTCTGCTGGGCAACCCATGGTCCTGAGCACAGCCCAGAGCAATGCTCTGTCTACTTTGTGAAATGCTGTGCTCAGATCCATGAACACCAAGTAGAGTGGTTCACCCCTAACAAAAATTGATGAGGCACCCACCAAATACCGGTTTAGGACCTGATCCCGGGTCACCAGACCCGGACGAAAGCCATACTGGATGTCTGCTAGCACTCCAGAATCAGAAATCCATTGCTCCAGATGGACCAGTACAGCCCGACCAAAGATTTTAAAAGAAGTGTCACATTGTATTTATTTGGTTGAAGACCCATCAGCATTTCAGAACCGAGAAAAGAAAAAAAATATGTGGGAAGAGGTTTGGGAACATCAATTATGATAAGCATTTGGTGCAAGTCTCTTGGAATTATGTAAATTGTAAATTGCATAAGATGGTCTGAACCATACAGGGCTGCATTCTTTTTTGGCTCATATGTTGTTTGATATGTTTATTGTAGCTGTGAGAGGTGGTTGTGCATAATTAACCTACACTCATTTAAGGTGCTCCTATTAACAGTCAGAGTTTTTAAATGCTGGTAGCACTGGAGCACTCTATTTGAAGCATTATTAAAAATGGTAGAGAGGTTCATAGAGGTGGCTTCATTTTTGTGGCATTGTCCAGTTGTGTGTATGGACAGTGCAATTGCACGTGCGGATCTATTGCCGCAGACTTATGTCAATAATCACCACAACCTCACCTCACCACAACCACAAAAAAAGAAGTTTAGATTCGGCATTGCTTTCTGAATTTGGTAATGAAAGGTTTTTTTTAGTAACTGCAAGCACATTTTGCACTCTACCCCTAAAATGTTTTATTGTTTTTACTCACTTTTCTTGACATTGGGCCTCATTACAAGTTTGCCGGTAAAAAATGGAAATTACGGGCATTCCTGTGCTACCGTGTCCGTGTAGCACTGCTGCCGGAATAAACAGTTGATTCCGAGTCAGCGTGCGCGCGCATCCCGGCATGTTGGAAACGGTAGCAGCGGCATGCCGGTAACACCATCAAATGGCCCCAAAAAAAAACATACCAGCATCCTCGCTGACGCTCACTCTGTTTCCAGCTCCGAGTCCACCACTGTTACCGGCACTGGTATTACTGGTACTGGAAATAACGTCATCGCCTGAACAGGAAATGTACCGGCAGCCATTATAAAAACACAATCCATTGCAATCCTCAGTGCACAGGAGTATGAGGCACAATCTGAGCACTGAAGAAAATCGAGAGACATGTCCTCAAGACAACATGCCGTATGGAGGAGCAAGCCAAGGTTCAGTGATCCATAACTTAACATGCCTGCGGACGCACAGGTAGAGCACTCTGCAGAAGTGTTCTGCAATGACCTATGGCAGAAAATGCAAATCAGAAAGAAGGCCACCTGGGAGGAGGTTGCCCAGAAGGTGTCAGCGGTGGCTACAACCCCCAGGACAGTGCGGGACTGCAAAAAGAGGTCAGACGATCTACATCTCTGTGAGAAGAACCTCCTTGACGCACAGCGCGCACAGCACACGGCCAGAGGAGGGGGACCACCATCTCCAATAAAACTGCAGGCATAGGAGGAAACTTACAGCAGTATTATGCACATGGAGGCGATAGAGGACATTGGAGATGCGGAAGCTGGAGATGTCTCATCCAATCATGCTGGTGAGTCCTGTAAGCCCAATGTCACATCAAACACCTTGTAGCCCCAATGCCAATGGGTAGGCCAATATGTCAAGTATGTTGTACCCGAGGTCAGCATAGCCCTGCTGGCATTCCACCCACCATCAACCTTATTCGACACAGGTACATCGTACTTGCCTGCAACCCACACCCATGCACCACTCGCACATCACACAGGTCCATTGTATTCCCCACATTTCGCATCCGCAGGCACTCAGACACACATCCCCTGACACTGCACAACTGCTGTTGCCACCGCCCTGCTACCACATGGCCAAAGTCATGTCAGTGTCATGTCCCCCCACCACCAGCATATAACACACATCAATGATACATGTAACACACTTGTCCCACCCACCATGAATCATCCTGCTAAATCACCATCAATGCAGTAACTGGCATAGGCAGCAGTCACATGTGAAACACATCAGTTTCACAATCAGACAGAACACCATGTCATACAGCTTGTGTGGCACACCCATAACACCCAAACTGGGAAACACCAGTACCCCAGACAACACTGCTCACACCATGTCCACACACCACACATGCACCCACACAACATCTCCTACACATGCATGTATGCACCATGCCATGCCCACCACCATGCCCATGACAATGCTCATACATTGTAAAGCACTAGCATTGAGGTCTGTCTGATGAATCCACACCCATCACTGATGCCTTGCCTTACTGTCTCACACAATCACATCATCTGGCAATGACAGTGAATAGCCAAACACATTGAGAGCCACCATGGCAAGGCCCCCCCTGCCAGACAACTACCACCTCTAGCCAGGAGACCAATGCATCCATCAGCAGACAGGAGCCGGCAACTACACCTGCAGCCCAGCCACCCTGCCAGCAGGATGAACCTGCCACCTAGCCACCCGCCAGCAGGATGAACCTGCCACCCCACCAGCAGGAGGCACCTGCTGCCCACACCCCCACCAGTAGGATGAACCTGCCACCCCGCCAGCAAGAGGCACCTATTGACACTCCACCCCGCCAGCAGGAGGAACCTGCCGGCCACCCACCCCACCAGCAAGAGGCACCTGCCGACCACCCACCCTGCCAGCAGGAGGAACCTGCACCCCTTCGGCAAGGGGGTGGTCTGGACAACATTGGGGACGACAGTGGAGTGGACAACATACTGAGCTACCAGAGCTATGCAGATGCAGCTGGATTCAGTTATGTGGGCATTTGGAGCACCCAACCCATATAGCCAACACCCCTACGGAATGCATGTGACATTGAGGGGTGCCTCACTAGGATGGAGGAACGATAGCAAGCCATGCACACAATGGTGCAATAATACCTTGCAGAGGCAGAGCTCATGCAGCAGACAATGCAAGACACCTCCAGGAACATTGCACGCATGCTGGGCAGAGCCACAGAGGGAGTTTACCATCTAGTACCGCATGTGACAGAGGGTAATGGATCTATCTCAACCCTGGATGAGTCGATTGCCATGTTGGTGCAGGCTATTGTGGAACAACGGCACATAACCACGCCACCGGCACGATCATCCAGTAACACACCCACAAGTTCCCTGCAAAGCAACCCTTTGGGCAGATTGCAGCATCTGTCTCGCCCTGCAGAAGGGCACACCCCTCCAACTAAAATGGGGCATAAATAGGACAATGATTGGGTGTGTTTTGGGAGGGATAGTTGGGGAGGGTGTGTGGAGAGAGTTGGGGAGGGTGTGTGGGGATAGTTGGGGAGGGGGTGTAGGGAGGGTTGAGGAGGGGTAGTGAGGACAGTTGGACGGGATCATAGAGGTAGTTAAGGGCAATCACAATTGTACATAGTTATTCTTGACACAATATAACTGGTGTTGCAAAAAGAAACATGACTGGTCATTGATCTTTCAGTGCATTTATTCATGTATAGTTGCAGTGTCCGGTGTGATCCATGTCCAGTGCCCAATGTGCTTGATGTCCAGTGCTATGTGTGTAATAGGTGCTCAAAAGTAGAGGTGTATAAGTTTTCACTGTGTGCACATCCATCATTGCCATCGTGGTGCATGCAGTGCATTATCCCCCTCCTCATCATCCGCAGCTTCTGGTGGCAGCATGTCCATGTCAGGGGGCAGGGGGACATGCGCTGGATGCACATTTTGTGCAACATGGCCAATGTCAGCACAATTTTGCCCACCTTTTCTGGGCTGTACATTAGGGCTCCCCCAGATTTGCTGAGGCAGCGGAAGCTGGCCTTCAAGAGGCCAACAGTCTGCTCAATGGTGAGCGAGTGTGTACATGGGCACGGTTTCACACCTGTTCATGCCTGTTGTGGGGTTACCTGATGGGGGTCATTAGCCATGGCATCAGGTGATACCCAGCATCACCTGCACAGGAGCAAGAGAAATAGTACATATCAATTTCCTGGGCATTTCATGTTGGCACAGGCTGTATAGTGTTCATTTGAGAAGACTGACATGCACAGGCAAAATACATAGCATATTTTCTTTTTTGTGTATCCCAAGGGAACTTGGTCAGGATGCGTGGGAGGTGGGGGGGTTGTGCAGTTGATTTCACATGGACCATTCAGAGACAACTTGACCTGTAAGAATTTACCCACAACTGACATGAATGGATGTGAATGTCATTAATGTGTCACAAATAAAAACGAACTGTCCCTGTACAACAGTACTTTTGCCATTGTAATTGATTATCATTTGTGAGTTAGTGGTAGTAATGGTGTGCAATCTTTATTGGCAATCCTTCATCTAGACATCTATATATATCGTAACCCAAATGATGAAAACACATATCGATCGAATATATGTGTGAGGGGTCAAGGGATATATAATTGCAATAAGGGTGATGGAGTGTATTTAGGGATGGTAAACCCTGAATTGGGTGAGGCCGCCACCTTTGAATCATGTATTAGTGGTAGTCAAGGAATTTGTCCATTTGGAAGATTTGTTCTGAACCCATTCAATTTAAAGGTGTTTCTTAAGGAGACATGACACAGGTACTAACAGACAGTACTGTACCTGTGAATTGTATGTGTAGTCACAAATTATTTCTTTGCGGCAGCTCCTGGAATCTCTGGCTGAGCATCATGACTTGTGTGTTTCTTTGACTGTGTGTTTGCTTGTCAATTATTGTCACTATGGTGTGGTGCATTATTGTATATGTGGTTTTGCTTTTTGGCTGGCCCAAATAGATGTATGCACTGTATCTTTTACATACATGGAGACACGGCTGTCAAGGCCTTGCACTTTGGATTGGTGCTACTTTGTTGCACCTTCCGTTACACCCACACACTTGTACATTTCATACCCACACTATGCTGACTAGGGTCATGTCTCGTTCTATGTGTGAGGTTTGTTATTGTGCAGATTGTGGGTAACAAGTTTCCTTGCTCTTATTCCTCATCTACCTTTGCCTTTTGATGACATACCCATCCACTGTACACTTACACAGAGGTTTGGTAAAGGTTACGGGACATTTCAGTAGGCGTAATGATGGATTAATACATGCAGTGTGCACATCCACTGGTTATGCATCTCATACCGGGCCACATTTCAACAGTCCACATGGCCTTGTAGTTAGACTCAGCCAGCTGCCAGGTTGGCTATGCTGATTACTGCCCCCCCCCCCCAATTCAACAGTACACATGGTCCCAGGGAATCGTGAAGGGCATTGTTTGATGAGTTGGCGGGAATCACACACCAGCTGTATTTTGAGGGAATGATACAGCTTCCTGTTGTGGTGCACTCCCTCCACAGCATGCCTGACCACCAGCTCCACATGTGTGCAGTTGACTACACCAATGCCATTAGGCATTCCTGAAAGTGCAAATAATGCTATTTTTGTGGCATTTACCACCTCTGCCTTCCCTGGTAAGCTGATGTGGTCGCGTACGTGGGACAGGAGTGAATCTAGCACCTGGAAGAGGACACAGGAGAAACAAGGTTGGGAGATACCATGCAGCTGCCCCACTGTGTGCTGATATGTGCCTGTGGCTAGGAATTGTAGCACAGACACTTCCTTCAGCAGGGGGGGTGGCAGTCAGGATATTTGTGAGGCTGACCAGGTCATCATGTATTAGGTCCACTATAGTGGTGATGGTGTCCCTGTCTAGCTGTACAGGTTGTGGATCTGAGCAGGGGTGAGATTGAACGGGGTGGCCCCTAGGCGAGTGATTGTTGGCTGTCTGTGGGGTACAACCTGCTGCACATTGGGGAATTGCTGGGCCATAATGGCCCGCCTTCTCTTCATGCACCTCTGCCTCACTGCCTCTTCAATCAGTAGCTCTGCAGGCATATCCTCCAGCTCCAGTACTGCTAGCAAGGGTGTGGGTTGTGGGAGTAGTCCTTTAGTGCTGTTGCACAGCCCATTGGGTCCACATGTGCTGATTGTGTGCACCTGTTGCATGTTTCTACCCAGCAGAATCCACTTACAGCCTGGTCCGCGATGCCATTGTTTCCAGCATAATTTTCACATTGTTACTGGCATGTCCATGCTGGTGGACGCATGTCTGTGCACCTCAGAATGTGAACTTACTTATGCCATGCCGGTATCACTGGCACGGCTGACCCCTGTTTCTGCAGATACCGGCAACAGTGTTGCTGGACACAGCAGGTCCATGGTAATGTCGGTGTTACCGGTGGGGGTACTCTGACTATACTGGTGTTAGGCGGAAACCTGTGCAGTTCCCTCTGGGACCACTGCAAAAGATTTAGGACTACAGGTGTTTGGCAGTAAACCCGCTTGGTAGAAGTCTGTACCACACAGATTCACTTGGTAGCTGTGGCTGAGCAGTCAGACTTCCCTCAAGAATAGTTAGGCAGTATGTGGAGTATACAACATAGGGCAATTCTACACCGTAAGACAAGCAAACATGCAACAAGGCTTCAGTGTAAAGATATAAAGGTATTTATTTATAATGACACATCTATAGAAAACACTCTGGCACTATTACGGCAAACACTTCAATTACAATTACTCTACGAAGAAAAAGATCAATCCCTCTAACAATATTTCGACAAGTCTAGGTTTTACCAGCATCACTTATTTGCAGACAGAGGTGTATGCTTCAATCTAGATGGCACTTTAGTATTTGTTAGGACAGGAGAGAAAAATAAGCAGGTTACGAAATCAACACGGTTGCAATATGTTATGGACAAATGCAAGGCAAGAAGGCAAGAACCACAGTAGATCATAAAGTTCAGAGGCCAGGCCCACTCAGAGAGAGGCAAGGCGATATGTCCCAAAAAGTATCTTAGTGGAAATGCGTTTGAGTCTTTGAAGCAAATTGTTATCGGCAGATTGGACCAGTTCAGAACAACACGCTAGAGAAAGCTTGGAGGTGACCCTATGGAGAGGCGAGGATTAAGACACCTCACTCTATCCGGCAACAAGGGAAGCCAGGCGGACACAGTACCTTGATTGTGGAGAGACAGCTCCGGCAGGGGCAGTTGTTCCTGGTGGTGGGTGCACGTCCGGTCTAGGCTACAAGAAGAGATGATCTCGTCGTTGAAGGAAAGTTGAAAATAGGTGCACCACCAGGGAAGAGACCAGCCGCGGAGTGCTCCGTCACAAGGCACCACCTTTTGGTCGCGGTACAGGGGTAGTGGCTATCCGGTTGCCGAGGTGCTCTGCACGGGCAATTCGACCACTGCGTCCTGAGGCGAAGAAAAAGCAAAGGGGACAGGTTGTTCCCACCAGTCATTGGAAGAGACTCTCCGGCAGGGAGATCTCCTCTGTCGTCGGGAAGTGGTGAGTCGGTTCAGCAGGGCTCCACCGGAGGTGTCGTCGTTGCAGGTCGGCTCAGCTTTACCCTCGTCGGATTCTTAGGTCTTGTGGCGACTTCTCAAGATCCAGTCCCAAAAGCCCTGCTTTTATGCAGAAAACCCCCATTCATTCAGCCTAGCTGTCACTCAAAACACGCTAAGTGGTAAGCGGGGAGGCTCACCACTTGGGCCAATCACACCAGAGTGTGACCGGAGTTGGCAAGGCAACTCGGTCTAGGGTGCCTAAACCCCCTCCCACACCCCTGTGGTAACCCAGACAGAATGGCACCACTTTGGAGGGTCTCTGTACAGAAGCCCGCCAAAAGTAGAACAAAGGACTCAACCTTTGGTTTAGGAGTCACAGAGACGAACACAGACGCCATTTTAAAAAGCCGAGTTCTGGCAGAAAATACCATCCGATAGACTTATTTAAGATAAGTAGACCGGAGGTACGTTAGAGATTAACGAGAAAAAGTATCAATCTCCAACAATGGGACGAATCCCATAGGGTTACATTCGGGGTCGAACATAACAAGTAGTTTCCACTGTCACCAGCCAAAACTCGACGAGGGGGGACGGGACAGTGCCCCCTCGAATAACAGACCTAGGAGTAATCGAATTACCCCTACTAGAATGTCCACAATAGGATGGTTTGTACTAGTTCTTTTAGTAAATTTAGGTCTAGTAAAGCCAATGGTGACTTTACATGCCCGGGGAGACAGTAGTCAGTCCCCGGGTATGGAGTCTATGAGGGAGGTCCGCTAGGAGGCCCCAGTGCTACGGCACGGAGGGTGCAGTGTAACACACATAGAAAAACATATGAGACTCTATGGAGTAAAAGACCCCATAGCCCATAGAACACATTGACATTCAAAGGAATTACACACATTCATGTCCAAGAGTGGGAGAAAAAGAGTCTCACTCTTGGCAGGATGGAAAAAAACAAACTCCAGAAATCCAGCAAAGCTGCTGGGGGACTCACTAGGTTAGGGAATTCAGCCTAAACAGAGAATTCTCCCTAACAACTGGTCCTGAAAAAGGTGCCAGTGCAGATATACCAGCAATGCTCTTTATGGACTGGCATACTTGTAATGAGGCCCATTGTCTTTTTAGAGTTGTAATTTGTATTATTTTACATTTTCGTCACCAGTTGAAAACTTGAATATGTGTTACATTGTGCAAGAAAACAGTAAGATGTAGCCCTTTTAATATTCCCTTTTTTATGTTTGAGGCATTGGGCCTCATTAGAAGTTTGGCGGTAGCCTTTCCAGTAAAACAGGCAGGCTGCCACCAAACTTCCGAAAAATGTACAACGTCTGCGAATGGGCAATTACTGGGTCATTACTGCCCTGCCAGGCCCAGTAATTTCACTTTTGCGGGTGCCGAAACGGTATGCTCCCCATTGAGCCCAATAGGGCTCACTGGGAATGGGGCGGTGAGATGCACTGTTATAAACGGTGCCGGTGCATCCGACATGCTGTGCTCGCGGGTGCCTTTCTGCCCGAGAGGTCAGACCTGGCGGGCAGAATAGCACCCGCAAGCACAACTCGTAGTTTGCCGGTCGGGAACTATGGTACCAGCAAGCTTACCGGTACTGTTGTATCCGGACCGGCAAACTCCGGGAAGGCTACCTCTAACATTGTAATGAGACCCATTGTCTTTTTCATGTCATTTGTATTGTTTTAAATATTCCTTCCTAGCTGGACATTTACAACATGTCCAACCAGGAGAGTACCCGCATTGATGACGTTATCATTTGGGTTTCGAATCCATCGCCACCAAGGAAGAAGGCAACTGGGATGGAAATCATTGCTGACAGTTGATACTTCTTTAAAGTTAAACAACACTCTTCTAAAAAAGAGGCAGAAGAGTAATATGCACTTTCTCCAACAAAACTCTACTCTTTGGGCCTTGCAATGTTCCATCTGAAAGCCTGGGAATATCTATTAGAATTAATCATGTAGTGTGACTCCACTGGGATAATGTCGATAATGACTATCGGAAAGAGCACAAACATTATACAAGAAAAATGGGTGGTTTCCAGGTCCTTCTTTCATTGCAAATTGCAAAGAGATTCCAAACACATGTCCTAAACTGTTCCCTCCACAATGAAGAATAATAATAATGTCTGGATGACGGTGTGTCACCAAAGTAGCACAGAGAGGTACCAAATCCAGCATCTTCATTCCACGCACTCCATGCCAGTGCACTTCCACATGAGGGAATCCAAGATGTGCAGCCACTCCACAACGATCTGCATGCACCTCCAACCAATTTATCCACAAATCTCCCAAAATACAAACAATCTGCTTTCTGAAACACACAGCCATAAACCTTATTGACCGATCCCTTGCTCTGCTCAGTCTCATTTGCATGCCTCTCAACCCCAAAATCCCTGTATTTAATATGCAATGTCCGCGGACAACCGCGATGTTCGCAGACAAATCGAAACATTTGAGACTGGGGAATGAAAAATTAAATAGTGTGCCCCATTTCCCTCTTGAGGTTGGCCTGAAAAGAGCCTTTTTTGTTTTTTTTAAGATGCTTCAGAAACATGTTTTATTTTGTATTTTTTTTGTTTGTTTCCTATTTTCCTCCAAAAATCTTCACATTAGCTTCTCCAATGCAATCCTTATTTTCCAAAAGAACATGGCATTTTCCATAAAAGATAAAAACATGCCATCTTCCTTAAAATAAACAACATTACCAGAATCAATGTTCTCATCATTACAAAAGAACATGCAAGCTCTAAGCATGAAAGCAAACATGCCTCGGTTGATTGCACACCTCGCATAATTTTGCTCAGGACAAAACACAGAACTATTGTCCCATATTGCCCTAGGTACTAAACCAGAAAACATAACTTGGCCATTTGGAAGCATTTTCAATACTGCCTAAACCAAGTTTTCCAGATCTTCCAACAACATAGGGGCACTGAAATAGCCCAAATGCAAAGCACCACAGTGCAAAACAACTACATGTGGGCTCTTCACCCTGCCCATATCTCCACAAACGTGTACAATTCCCTGCACATTGAAACCAGGCACAGTGATCCACACCACTTCCACTCCTTTAACATCAAAATGGTTTGCCACATTCCTGCATTTAGCATACTGCTCCAAACCATGCACACACATATCTCCAACCACCAGCACCTTGACTTTCGCCACCTCTGCCATCTTTACTATACAGAGGCTCTTTCAACACAAACCACAACCTCAACACCTGATCCCTACAGTCCTATCTCCATGCCAGATATGTTGAGAAGTCCCGTATGTGGCACGCCCCGTCCGCGGACAGCTGCAGTGTCTGATGAGCGCGTAACACTGGGGCAACTCTTAGACCCTTTCCACTTCACTCTCTGCACTATTCCTCATTGGCTACTGTTAAGTAGTCAAACGACCATCCACCAATCACATCCAAGAACTCTACATCTAACTCCATAATGACAGATCAGCACTTTAGATGTACTATGATCACTCTCAGTACAATTGGGCTGTGACTGCAAAGGACCTACAGCAACAACTACTCTGAAACTCCCAAGATTTCTACTCACAGATTCATGCACATCCACATGCATGAACACAGACTACAGGTATGATTATTTTCTAAACAGTACATGTACAGCTCTTCTATGAATGCATATAAACAGAGTAACTGCCACTTACCCTGTATAAACTGTAAAATAAACTTACTGTAATTTCTCCCATCTGCTATGATCAAGTGTCACTTGCAAACCTGTCTGCTCTCCAAATTTTTGTTTACACACACAGCTATCTAAAAAAAGTGTAATTTCATATTAAAAGATGGGAGAAATAACAGTATAATCATGGAAAAAGGCTTTCTAGTGGGTTATAAAATTATACTCAGCCAGAATGAGTACATGCACCGTCATTCATGCACACAGACAGACAATATCATTAGAAAGCTCCCAGCTGACCACCGCCTCTACATCAAATCCTTCTACTTTATTTCCCACACCTTCACAACTGCATAAATTGCATGCTTTTCTGTACAATTTCTGCCATTTACCCTGTAAAAATAGCAAAAAATGCACGTTATTATTTCTTCTATTTCCTAACATCCAATAACATAGCCTTAAAAAGCCAAGTGTGCTCTATACATTTACTATTATACTCATTTGTAAAACATGTTCAACTAACAGATTCTAAGTAAAATATACAGGGTGCCCATAGGCAAAGGAAAGTGCATGTGCATACTATGCTCAGTTATCAGAAAACACTACTACTATAGAAATAAAAATAAATCAATGTCTACATTAGCAAAAGTGCTATTAACACACATATTCACTAACTTCTTTCTTTTACAATTGCAGTGAAGAACACTCTCCTGAAAAGCAGCAGCGTCTGAAGTACAAACAAGAACTTAGAAGAAACCTACATTTTCCATACACAGAAGTAAGTACAATACTATCATAGGGGGTAATTCATAGAATTCAGCGCACAAGTGGCGCACGCGGCAGGCTCACAGTGTGCGCACGCGACAGTCTGTGCCAGCCGCGTGTGCCAAAATCCATTCCAGTGCACAGCGTATTCATGGATTTTAACATCCAAAACCAGCCTTGGTTCACAGTAGCACAGCGACCCTGCATCAGCGCCAGTTACGCCCCTAACCTCTCCCCGTGTGCCATGCACGGCGCACAAATCCCGTAAATGGCGCACAGGCCAGTGGACCAGCATACAGTCCCCCAACCACGAAAACACCTGTAAAACTCCCCGCGCACCCCTCCAAATACATGTAAACCCCTGTGCGGGGAGAATCACACGCGATTGGGCCTGTGCGAGCGGGGTACGTGTATTACTGGGGTTCGCTGGGAGTTTTACACGTGATTGGGCCTGTGCGAGCGGGGTACGTGTATTACTGGGGTTCGCGGGGAGTTTCAGACGTGATTGGCCCTGTGCGAGCGGGGTACGTGTATTACTGGGGTTCATGGGGAGTTTCACACGCAATTTGGCCCGGTGCGAGCGGGGTACTTTTATTACTGGGGTTCGTGGGGAGTTTCACACGCGATTGGCCCTGTGCGAGCGGGGTCTGTGTATTATTGGGGTTCGCGGGGAGTTTCACACGCAATTTGGCCCTGTGCGAGCGGGGTACTTTTATTACTGGGGTTTGTGGGGAGTTTCACACGAGATTGGCCCTGTGCGAGCAGGGTCCGTGTATTACTGGGCTTCGTGGGGAGTTTCACACGCGATTGGCCCAGTGCGAGCGGGGTAGGTGTATTTCGGGGGATCGCGGGAACTTTCACATGCGATTGGCCCTGTGCGAGCGGGGTACGTGTATTTCGGGGGTGTGCGGGAAGTTTCACACGCGATTGGCCCTGTGCGAGCAGGGTACGTGTATTTCTGGTGTTCGCGGGAAGTTTTACACGCGATTGGCCCTGTGCGAGCAGGGTACGTGTATTTCAGGGGGTGCGCGGGAAGTTTCACATGCGATTGGCCCTGTGTGAGCGGGGTAAGTGCATTACTGGGGTTCACAGGGAGTTTAACACGCGATTGGCCCTGTGCGAGCGGGGTACGTGTATTACTGGGGTTCGCGGGAAGTTTCACACGCGATTGGCCCTGTGCGAGCGGGGTACGTGTATTTCAGGGGTTCGCAGGAAGTTTCACACGCGATTGCTCCTGTGCGAGCGGGGTACGTGTATTACTGGGGTTCGCGGGGAGTTTCACACGCGATTGGCCCAGTGCGAGCGGGATACGTGTATTACTGGGGTTCGCGGGGAGTCTCACACGCGATTGGCCCTGTGCGAGCGGGGTATGTGTATTACGGGGGTTCACAGGAAGTTTCACATGCGAATGGCCCTGTGCGAGCGGGGAGCGTGTATTTCGGGGGTGCGCAGGAAGTTTCACACGCAAATGGCCCTGTGCGAGTGGGGTACATGTATTACTGGGGTTCCTGGGGAGTTTCACATGTAATTTCGCTGTCAGAGCGGGGTACGTGTATCCAATGGGGTGCGCAGGGAGTCCCACACGTGAATTGGCAGTGTGGGTCCTCCCAGGTGTGCCCTCTACCCCTCCATGGCCCCTGCAGGCAGCCCACACCACAGGGGACTACCCAGCAGCCCTGGTCATGTCCCGCACGCAGCCCATCCATCATGGGCATGCCCTCAGCCAGCCCACATGTCACCTTACACTAGTGATCACCAACTCATGTCCCCCAGCATCCCCACCCCCCAGCAGTGAGGCTCAGGCCCTGACTAGTGTTCCCCAGCACCCCCACCCACCAGTGAGCCTCAGACCCTGAATCATGTCCCTCAGCACCCCCCACCCACCCAGCAGTGAGCCTCAGGCCCTGACTCATGTCCCCCAGCACCCCCACCCACCCAGCAGTGAGCTTCAGGCCCTGACTCATGTCCTCCATACCCCCACCCACCCAGCAGTGAGCCTCAGGCCCTGACTCATGTCCCCCAGAACCCCCACCCACCCAGCATTGACGGGCACCTGCCAGCAGGCAACAACTCATGTCCCCCAGCACCCCCACCCACCCAGCATTGACGGGCACCTGCAAGCAGGCCCCGACTCATGTCCCCCAGCACCCCCACCCACCCAGCTTTGACGGGCACCTGCCAGCAGGCCCCGACTGAAGTCCCCCAGAACCCCCACCCCCAGCATTGAGGCTCATGCCCCGACTCATGTCCCCCAGCACCCCCACCCACCCAGCATTGACAGGCATCTGCCAGCAGGCCCCGACTCATGTCCCCCCAACATGTCATCATGATCCACAATCATGGGCCTCATGGCCTCCCAAATCCCACCGCACGCCACCCCTGTGCAAAGACCCAACCAAGTATCCCATCCACCCCACATTGAAATGCCCATTACATGATACAACCCAAATGGCAAGAATGTACATCAACACATGTCTGTCACACACACACAATGGGTGCTGGTGATTGTGAAAACCTACACCGTGACATGCATGAAACCAATGAGAGAATGCCACACATCAAAGTAATAAACCAAAATGTATTGAACACAAAAAGAATGTAATCAAATGAAAACATGAAAAAAATGTTTGAAAAAAAGATGAAATCCAGCATGTCTAAAACACAAAAAGAAAAACATGAAGTCTGAATCCAAATAAATCAAAATGAAAATGTGTCTAAAGTCTCCGGCCACCAAATCAAATCGAAAGGAAACGGAAACAGTCAAATCCATTGCTCCATGATGAGAAAAATAATAGATAAATCCACTGTTCAACTATGTACAAAGAAGTAATCCAGGGTCCATGAGCCCAACGAATGAAATGAAACCTAGCAAAAAAACTGCCTAATAAAGAACTATATACAAAAAGGTGGGGCATAGTCCAAGTGCCAAAATGAAGTAAAAAGATAAAGGAAACCTAAAACTACAAACTATATACAATGGCGGCGGGCTAGTCCGGCAGCTCACTTCCCGATTTCCTGGGCCAGGGAATCATCGAACCCCTGCTCGATGCCCTGGAGGTGGTCCTCTTCCATGGCCCAGAGGGTTCGCAGGGACGATGCCATGTTGACCTCCAACTCCCTGCGAATTGCCTCGAGGCACTCGGCCCGCCTCAGAGCCCTCCGCATGGAGTACTCCGCCCTGACCATTGTGAGCCGTGCCTCTTCTGCCCGCCGCCGCTCCGCACCTATGGCCTGGCCCAACCACTGCCACACGGAAGACACTTGTAATCCTGGGTCCTCCTGCCCTCTGGCCGATGCCTGCCCCTCAGATGTTGAAGGCCCCGAGCCATCATGGCTCCCACCTTGTTGCTGCTGCTGCTGTGCCTGTGTCCTGGCTCTTGCTGCCTGCATGTCCTCCTCTGGCTCGGGTGCAGTTGTTGTCGTGGCCACCCCTGCTGGACATCCCACTCCCGACTGTGGCAGGGATGTGTCCTCCACCAGCATGGCCACAGGTCAGAGGCAGCTCCACAGGGTGCCCAGGTGATACCTGGCTGGGAAGATGGCATGGAGGACGACTGGCGCATAGGGGGTTCAGGTGAGGAGGGGTTCAGAACAAGGTCCAGCATACAGAGGAATCCAGCCCTGGTTACCCGTCCCAGAAGGTCAACGCGGTCAACGAGGCATCCGAGATGACGTGCAGTGTTGTGAAAACATAAAAATCGATATGAGGCTGGGAAGCCCAAAAGAAACACACCAACACAGGTTACAAAGGACATACAAG
This sequence comes from Ambystoma mexicanum, assembly GCF_040938575.1. Lineage (NCBI taxonomy): Eukaryota > Metazoa > Chordata > Amphibia > Caudata > Ambystomatidae > Ambystoma > Ambystoma mexicanum. The sequence continues at coordinate 841,474,184 of NC_090936.1, forward strand.
TGCTTTATTAAAAAGCTACAACAGTTACCAAAGTCAATTGACAAATGGATAGCTATTCGGCTCTCAGAGTAACGTAACGAACTTCAACGAGGGTTCGCTGCATTAGTAGAGTGACCGTACATTGGAATACTTGGGCTTTTATATCCTTTATCCAGCCCTTGGCCAACCCCCTCGCGGGTTAACCATTCTTGGGATCAGGCCTAGGGTTCCTTGCCAGGTCAATCCTATAATGTATGCATTTTGATCAGTTCCGCTGATACAGTTGTTCATTTACACATAGGTCAGTGATAGGACAAGGTCTCAGTTCGCGACCCCGACAAGTGGCCTGCAGGCATATTAATTATTCATGTGTGCGGAGGTCACAATGGCCAGAATCTCACTCAGAATGTCATTCAGCCTCCATTTTGATGTTTAGGGTGACTTCCACATTACAAGAGAACCTAAAATGGCGGCTAAATCCAAGATGGCAACTTACATTACTTTTCGTTAAGGTCAAGACCTTGCCGCGGAGTCTAATTACCTGATATTTTAAACAACTTGGCGTAGGCCAATACACAATCAATTACTGTGATAGGAGGCATAATATTATTTCAATTCCAACAGACCCTACTTTTGGCCTATGCCAAGTGCTAATATCATTTCTAATACTTTTGCAATTAACTCCATGTATTGTCATCCATACATCCCAAATCATTGTCTGTAATATCTAAAGCCATTAAGTCGTTCATCAAAACCTCTTGTAACACAAACTCTTTGGATGCTGTATCTGGGGCATACATTCTATGCCCTATTGTGCTCACTGCTTGGGCACAACATCCCCCTAGCATTCCACATATACTCGGAAGACATTGAAAACAGCAACAAAGGAATAGCAGGATCCCCAAAATAACCAGAATAACAGAAAGCACCTTCCAACCCCAAGATCGCAAAGAATCCCAGAACCAGGTGCTAAGATTCCAATCTCCTACAGGGATATGTACTTCAGAACTAAGAATATGCAAGTTCTGTATTGCTTTAAAAATTGTCGGCGAGGAATCTGGTACGAAAACACAGCAAGCGGACCCCACCAATTTGCATACTCCACCTCGTTCTGCCAAAATGACATCTAATGCCATCCGATTTTGGAGTGCTACCAATATTATTGCTTTTTGTTCTGGTGTCATATTGTAGAGTATGTCCGTGGTCCGGTTGATCGTTCTCTCCAGTACCCTTGCTAATCCCCTAATGTTCTTAGGGTTTGTTATTTGTCCCCAAAAGGGCACAACTGATTTTGCTATATCTCCCAATACTTGCCCAGAGGTATCTCCGTTCTTGTCCCGCCGTGGGCGAGCCTTAGAAACCTCCAATGTACTAGCTACAAATACTCCGGGTAACAGGATTCCTAAATAACAGGTTCCCTGCCAATCCTTGGGCAACCAGGGAAATGGTAAACTACCACAAACAAAATAAACAGGCCCCCCTACATACAGAGGCCTGTTTTCTCCAGTCCAATTCACAGTGTTCATACAACCTTCAAAATCTCCCATTGGCCGAGTGCCATTTCTTTGTACACAAAAGGGGACCGAATCTGGGCTATGATTTATAGAGTAAGAAGGAGGCACGGCGTCCTTATTGCCTATCAGAGCCATTTTAAAGTTTGAAAAGGAAGAGACAGTTTATCAGACGGCCTAATAGAAGCGACATTAGGTTTACTTCTATTTGCAAAAAGCGAGCATCCCAGGGGAGTTAATTCACGTTTCTCGAAATCATTCAAATTAGTCCCATCAAAGTTCCCTGAGATGCTGTCATTCCAACGGCCAAAGAATAGTGCTCTAAGAGAGGCATAGCAAGCAGTCGTTAAAGGTAAAGGGTGAATATACCATCCTAGCCCCTTGTTCCCATGTTGCGGTAAATGAGTGCAAATCCAACAATTACTCTTATTAAAAATGGCATGCGTTGCATTCATTACTATCATTAGAGTGTTATTATGATACTTTTGTCTATGTTGGGAGTCTCTAGGGGACAGAGTGTGAAGGTGTACAGAGGGAGTGAAAGCAGTTGGTACAATCTCGGTCAGTAGTAGAAGTTTTAGAGGATAGATTTCTTCAAAGTACCAAAGTCCTACAGCAGTAACTGCAAAAATAACAATTATCATTATCAAAACACAGCAATACGTTTTCGGGGTCCAGGCACATTGTTCATTGTCCAAGTTGGTCACCCCCTTATTCACAAGTCCAGTGCGGGTAGCAGCAGTGGAGGTGGCTGGCATTGTAGTTCCTCAATCGACGACCCCAATGTTCGTTGCAGGCGACGCTACGGTCGCGCGATTTCTTAGTCCTCCCCAACCCTAGCCAGCAGAATCCCTTTTCTTCCTGTTGTTCAACAGAAACTTTCTTATACAAAAGAAAACTTTCAATCACTTCTCTTTTCCCAAATGCACGGAAAAAACCTGTGCCGTAGTTCTATTTTCTTCGTCGAAGGTTGTACCTGGTGGTACCCAAGATTGTTTGATCCGAAAACAAGGCGTCGTCACTTCCTGAGGGAAGAGACGTATCAGAGGTGACGGAAGTCGCAGAACTCAAAACAATGTTTTCCGGAAGTGATTTTTCAAAAGAGTGCGGAGACGAAATGGACTGTTCCCCAAGCTCCACGGGCTCAGAGAAATTCTCTGACGCACTCACAGTGCTGTTTGCTACTCCAAGATCAGGGACTGTAGCATCAGCGAGGGGATCTGCTTCTTCTGTAATGTGTGGCGTCGGGTGAGGAAGTTTCTTGACATGCGTCGCGTGGATCCAGTGTTTCTTCCCAGCCACCCGCACTGCTGTCTGGGTGACCAACAACACCTGGTAGGGTCCCTTCCACCGAGGAGTGAGACAGGAAGACCTTTTGTAGGCCTTCACTAGGACCCAACTTCCAGGCTGTATATCATGTCCTGGGCCCGTGAACCGTACAGGTAAAGCCGAATACACCTGGTGATAAATGAAATACAGGTTTTTAGTTAACTGGTTACAGTAGTCTACAAGCAATACATTTTCCACCTCTCTCAGGGTTTTAGGTTTTGGGAGACCCCAAATGTTAGCAGGTCTCCCCATCACTACCTCAAATGGAGAAAGCCCAGTCTTAGTTTGAGGTGTGGTACACATAGCCAATAATACAATAGGTAAGGCATCTGGCCATTTCAGTTTGGTATCGGCACATGTTTTTGCAAGCTTATTCTTTAAGATACCATTGTGTCTTTCCACCAACCCAGCACTTTGAGGATGTCTAGCTGAGTGAAATCGTTTCTCAATATGTAATGCTGTGCATATCTGCAAAATTACTGCTGCAACAAAATGAGGACCATTGTCCAACCAAATTACCCATGGGAGCCCAAATCGAGGAAGGAATTCTTTTACCATAATCTTTGCAGTGGTCATGGCGGTAGCATCTTTAATGGGGAAAGCCTCGACCCATTTACTGAAGGCACAAATAATTACAAGAACATATTTCAGATTGTTACACTGTTCCATCTCAATAAAATCAAAGTGAATGACCTCAAAGGGAACAGAAGGGGGCCCAAAGCTTCCCCTTGGAGTTACTGTCCCCTTACCCACATTGTGCTGTAAGCAGATCATACAGTTCCGAACATGGCGTTTTGCAGTCTCCAGAATCTTGTTATTCACCCAAACTTGTTCTAACATTTTCGTGATCTGCTGAGCACACACATGTGTAGGACCGTGTGCCATCGTAACCATTGCCAGTACATATGAATCAGGGAGCAACCATTTTCCTTCAGATGTATCCACCCAACACCCATCATCATCTAGTTTCCCTTTTCCTTCGGCCCACCTTTTAGATTCTTCTACTGTAGCATCAGTTTGAATATCCCGCACAGACCCAATACCTTCATCCATTACATAGGCATATTTTGTTTCCCTTAGCGCATATATGTCTGTGCTAAGGTCTGTAGTTGTTTGCCTGGCTATCAGGTCCGCAAAGGCGTTCCCTTTTCCCACATCATCTATGACCTTACGATGTGCTGCACATTTCATGATCGCTAACTGCCTAGGAAGCGAGAGTGCCGAGAGCAATTGCACTATCAAGGGGCCATGCTGAATCTTGGTCCCATGTGAGGTCAGTAACCCTCTTTCCGACCAGAGCCTCCCAAAGTTGTGGGCCACCCCAAAGGCGTACTGGCTATCAGTACATATATTTACTATACGCCCTTCGGAGAGTTCACAAGCTCGGGTCAATGCTATAATCTCTGCGGCCTGCGCGGAGTTATGCGAAATTCTCTTAGTTTCAACAACTTTACTCAATGTAGTAACTGCGTAAGCAGATGTAGATGTACCATCTGAAAGTTTGAAGCAGGAGCCATCACAAAACAGCTCCCCTTCTGCATTGTCCAAAGGAGTATCTATAAGATCTATCCTTCCCTTCGTTTCTTGTTCCGTGGTATACAGACAGTCATGTAATTCTTCGTCACCGCAAACAGTGTTTTGCAGGAAAGGTAAGAGTTCAGCCGGATTAAGAACACAACACCTCTTAATCTGAATGTGCGGGGCAAACAGAATTAATTCATACCTTGTTAACCGTGCAGAGGTGAGGTGTTGCGTTTGGGTTTTGTTCAATAGGACATCTACAGAGTGAGGTACCATCAAAATCAAATCATGGCCTAGGACCATTCCCTCACTCTGTTTTACAGACGCGGCAGCAGCAGCGACAGCTCGCAAACATCTTGGCAAAGCGCATGCGACAGGATCAAGGGCGGAGGAGTAGTAGCCGCATGGCCTATCACTTCCCTCCGTGTTCCTGTGTTAACACAGCCAAAGCATATCCATCACATTCATGCACAAACAACACAAAGGCCTTGTCATAATTTGGAGTACCCAGAACCGGTGCAGAGCATAACGCGGTTTTGAGAAGCTCAAATGATCATTGATGTTACGATTTCCATGGCAGTGGCAGAGAAATGCCCTTCTTCGTCAAAGCCACCATCGGTTTTATCACTAGCGAAAGGTTCGGGACCCACAACCTACAGTAAGAAGCCATACCTATTAAGGCTCTGACTTCCTTCAGTGTATTTGGAACAGACATGCCAGAAATGTGTTTTATTCTTTCAGGTGTCAATCTTCTCCTCTCCTTTGACAGGAGGTACCCTAAATAGGCGACCTCCTGACAACAATATTGACATTTTTTGAGCGAAGCTTTATGACCATTTTTTGCTAGATGAACAAGCAACAGTATAGTGCCTTCCTTACAAGCACTTTCAGAGTCTGCAGGCAAAAGCAAATCATCAACATATTGAAGCAGTGTACAAGTAGGTGGCAACCCAAGGGTGTCGAGCTGCTCTTTCAAAGCTCTACTATAAATGCTTGGACTTTCAGTATACCCTTGAGGTGCCCTAGTGAATGGAAATGAGCGTCCCCCCAAGGTGAACGCAAACAAATATCTACTTTCCTTATGTATAGGAATGCTAAAGAAAGCATTTTTTAGATCCACAACGCTAAAGTGCGAAGCCGTAGCAGGGATCATTGTCAATATCGTCGTTATATCAGGCACGATTGGAAATTGTGGGGCGACAACTCTGTTAATAGCGCGAAGATCATGGGATTGTATTGTCGCCTTTCTTATATACAGGCAAGATCGGACTGTTACACAAACTACCTGTAATCTCCTCGATCACCCCACGATGCACAAAATCGGAGACAATGCATTTTAAAGCACGCTCGCCCTCAACTGATATTTTATACTGCGGAATGCGTGGTAGTTTAACTCCATGTTTCAAAACTATTCTAACTGGCTCAATCTGTAGTACCCCGACATCATTGTCGTCAACCGCCCATAAACATTCCGGGACAATGCTAAACTCAGGAGGTAAAGGTCGAATCAGAAACTGAGAATTAGGAAGTTTCTGTGGTGAAACGGTCAGCCGTACTCCATCATAGGAACAATGAATTACTGCATTCAATTTCTTTAACAAATTCAACCCCAGCAAATTCTCTCCACAGTTCGAAGTCAGAAGAAAAGGGCAATGGTCCGTAAAGGGACCCAAAGAAACAGACACCGGTGAAGAAACCGGACCGACAATTGGTATACCAGAAAACCGTACGGAAACATTTGTTTGCCCTGACAGTGGAATGTTTGGAACCCGAGAATGATCAATGGAGCACTTCTGTGCTCCAGTGTCTATCAAAAACTGGTGTTTCCTATTCCCTACTAATAATTCAACGTAGGGGCCTTTCTGATTAACGGGAATAGGTGAAGGTTCCAAACCCTGCTTCGGGCAGTCCTAATGGAATAGAGTATCGTCAGAAGCAAGCTCTTCAGAAAGGTAGGCAGCAGAAGGGTGATCAAATATGTTCCTCGAGTCTACACTCGAGGTCTGATTTTCCCGTGAAAAAGGTTGCTGAGGATCTTGCAAAAACTGACCTCTATCAGGGCCCTCTGCTCCAGGGCGGCCCCTGGGCCGTCTACCCATACTCCCAAACGCACTGTTTGACCTTTGTCGAAGGACGGGGCACTGTGCTCGCCAATGACCTTCCTGGAGGCAATAAGCACATTGATTAATATTCACAGAACCCAAAGGAGCATTTCCTTTTGGGACATACTGACCTCTGGTCTGTGTCGTGCCTCCTCTGGGGTTTCTAACAATTTGTTGTAATAATACTTTGGTTTTCAAATCTCCCTTCCTCTTTTCTATTTTCTCCTTCTCATTATTAACATGGTTCTCATAATACTGAGCCATGTGCAAAACCTCAGATTGAGATTTTGCCTGCCAAGCGCTCTCAGAGGACATAATCTGTGACTGGATGTCGGGCAACAATCCACGCACAAATTTGTCCACACACAACCTTTTCCCAGACTCTGTACCCAAATCCTGCCTACTGAAGTCAGAAAATACCTGCTCGAATCTATTAAAGAATTCGGTGGCGCCTTCAGTTTTCCCTTGAACACAGGCCGTAAACTTGTCCCAAATAATTCTTTTCTTTGGAATTATAGTTTTTAATTTTGCGACAATTCTATCAAGCAAAGTAAGTATTACCTTTGGTGGTTTCTCACTTGCTGGTCTTTCCCCATCAATCCTAATCATATTAGCCCACGTATCTCCCAACCCTGGCACATCGTCTATTGTCCGAACCTGCTTCCATACATCTACGGGTAGGAGTGCAGGGAATAGCAAGTCAATATCACTTAAGGTGAACACAGAGGACTGCAAGACGGACTCTATCTGTTTGTAGAACCCCGTCGGGTTTTTCCTGATATCGGGAACTGATTGTCTAATAGTGTTCACTTCCTGTCGTGAAAACGGGACGTGAACGAATTGCGATACATAATGTGCAGGGATATCCACAGCGGGTGCACCAGTCCCAGCGTTGGCGGGAATCTCAACCTTTGGGACAAAGGTCGGAGGAACCTCTCTCATAGGCAACTGAGATATAGGTACCTCCGGCTGCTTACTAAGCAACAGAGCCAGGTCGAGCGCTAAGGCAGCCGAAGAAGTGTCGGGCGAAAAAGCCCTTTTACAAATCCCCAACAATTCTATGGGGCAACTAACCTTCTTTCTTACACATTCTTCTTGCAGGTACTGTACCATTACCTGAATTACCTTTCTTTGCTTTTGTACTGTATACTGACTATACGTGTCATATACTTCATCTGGCAGAATCGATGAATCCGAGATAAATCGAATCACATCTTTGGTACAAATTCGTACTTCCTCAGGTGCCGATCTACGACACGGAAGGAACCGTTTCTGTACATACATACTATCGTCTTTGTCATCCTCATCGCGTGACTTTTCACAGTCCTTCCTATACCCAAACAATTTTTCAACATGACCATATACTTTCTGCTCTGTGTCCCTCGAAAGTGCCAAAGCATTTAGATCTCTCACCCCTTGTGGAAGATCTGAATTTTGTAATCTACCCCACATCACACATAAATGAGTCCCCAAACCTTCGATAAAAACATTTTTCTCGGGAAAACTGTTCAAATTAGATAATGTGGAAAAAACATTAACTTGATCACCTTTCTCCATACAGTGCTTAGCCCATGCAAACAATTCCTGTTTCTTCTCTGCAGAAACAGTATTACGAGTGACGATCTTTGATCCTGCACCTTGATCAACTTCAGTCAATACAGGACCACTCGGGAGAGGAGGTGCAGGTAAATTTAATAAAGGTGCAACTATCGACGCAGGAGGAAGGGGCGGTGTGATAGGTGGAGGAACAACAACTAGAGGAATAGGAACAATAGGTTGTACAGGGGGAACAGGAATAACAGCAGGAACAACAGCAGGAATGGGCAGAGCGCCCAAGAAAGGATCATACGGAGGTGGCGCAGAGGCACCAGACCTGCGTTTGTTTAACAATTTTTGAATAAATTCTTCGGAAACATGGAAATCTTTAGAGGGGTAAATTTTCTGGATTCCAAGTGAAAAAGTCCTATCCATATTTTTAACTGATTCTGAATGTTTTTCTTTATCATATAACAACGCTTTTTCGGCATTTGTTTTATGACGGCGTGCATGTTTATCCCTACTTTTAAGCTGCTGTAACGCTTCTTTTTCCAATTCTGTAAAACATCAAAGGCTGCAGGTCTAGCCTTCTTTTTTAGCAAGACCGATTCTAGGTATTCAATACGGGAGATCTCAAAACTGCCATTGATTGGCCACTGAAATTCTGAGGCATGTCTGGTCTCTCTGTACCAAATATCATTAAATACTATACTACCAATGCCATACTTACAGTACATAGTACATGCTGGCGACCCCTCCTGTGGTGCCGGGCGGCTAAATTCCAAAGATTGTCAATCGCTGCGGAACAGAGCCCTAATGCAGCTAGACGAATTTCCCAGGCATTTCACAAAAAATTGGTGTTACCTGGTCAATTATTGTGTCTGCAGATACAATACGCCAAATTCAAATTGTCAGGGTTAAATTAAGAGCCCGGTCACGACTGCACCTGACCAAACCTAAGGAGGACCGTACGGTTTATCAAAGAACTTACCTAATGAATTTTACCTTGTGTTTGGTGGTTTCGGCAAATCTGCCCGCCTCAAAAATAGACCCTCGTCAAGATGCCGTGTCAGACCACACGACTATCGTCCAAGGATGGATCGTGCAGCGCTGCCGAGGTATCGCGTCTCGTTCGGTCGGGCCCGCAGAATCAAACCGTCCGATCCCGGTTCGATAGTCTGCGTCAACCTTCAATGATCCGGCATCAATATTGAGGGTCCCTGTTCGGGCGCCAACTGTGAAAACATAAAAATCGATATGAGGGTGGGAAGCCCAAAAGAAACACACCAACACAGGTTACAAAGGACATACAAGTGCTTTATTAAAAAGCTACAACAGTTACCAAAGTCAATTGACAAACGGATAGCTATTCGGCTCTCAGAGTAACGTAACGAACTTCAACGAGGGTTCAATGCATTAGTAGAGAGACCGTACATTGGAATACTTGGGCTTTTATATCCTTTATCCAGCCCTTGGCCAACCCCCTCGCGGGTTAACCATTCTTGGGATCAGGCCTAGGGTTCCTTGCCAGGTCAATCCTATAATGTATGCATTTTGATCAGTTCCGCTGATACAGTTGTTCATTTACACATAGGTCAGTGATAGGACAAGGGGCCTCATTACGACCCTTGCGGTAATCCGCCGTCATTACCGCCATGGCGTAATGAACGTTAACGCCGTGGGACGATGGCGTAAAGTGCGCCACATTAGGACCCATCGCGCACGAGCATTACGCCATGGCGGTAATGTAAACAGCGCCATGGCGGTAATGCCCCCAAAACGGCACCTACCGGCATCGTATGCGGCGCAAGGTGCACCACCGCCACCGCCGTACATAGCGGTGACCGTAGTTAGCGGTCACCGCAATTAGCGGTGACCGTAGATAAGCGGAACCGGAAGTAGCGTCACCGCGGCGGAACGGGAAAGAGCACGGCGGCCATCTTTAAAAACACAATCCATTGCCATCCTCCGAAACCACTGGACATCCGAGCCTGAGACCCCGCCAATACCGTCTTCAACCTTCTACCTGCAGGAAGATGCCTAAAGTTTTGAAAAAAGCCTGTGACCGCCAGCGGCAAGACCGCTTCTCCAGAGAGGAGCTTACCATTCTAGCGGAGACCCTCCAGGAGAACGCTGCAGTGGTATTCTCCAACCAACTGACAAGACCGGCCATATCCAAGAAGAAGGCCATATGGGCACTGGTAGCTCAGCGGGTCAGTGCCGTGGGAACAACACCCCGCAATGTCAAACAGTGCCGCAAGCGGTGGGACGATCTCCGGCTCAGAGTCAGGAGCATACTATCAGCCAACATGAACCTGGCAATGGCAACTGGGGGAGGATCGGAGTCCCCTATAAAATTGCAGCCATGGGAGGAAATCTGTGCCTCCACAATCGGAATGCAGAGCATTGAAGGAGTAGGAGGAATGGAGAGAGGAGCCCCGACATCGGGCGATGCAGGTAGGTGGCTCAAATCAAGGCATGCAAATCTCACCTAAGTCCATTCATGTGAAGTACAATGTTGGCCCATAGTGTGAATGCAACACATCAGCAGGAGACTGCCCACAGATACATCCGATCTGCACCCTGTACACATGCAGCACGCACACCCTAACTGCAGGCACCCACATACCTCCATGCTACTTCCACACAAAAGGGAGACAACTTTTTTCCCCTGCATGAAATGTGCCACATGTACTAACTGATGAGATGCCAGTCGCCACAATGCCCGGCCAATGTCCGCAGACCCATCAATAACACTCTCCCTCCTCTGTCCCACCACAGGCTCAAATTCCGACCTTGAGGAAGAGGACACCACAGCCTCCACACCCACCAAGAGGGCCAGGCCAACTGTGCCAACGCCACAACCCTCCACCTCTGTCGTCCCGAGGAAAACACCACAGCAGGCAAAATCCCTGCAAGGGAAACAGGACAGGGCACAGACAGCCACCCCAGCAGGCAGTACAGCAGCAGCAGCAGCAGCAGACATCACACCAATCATGCCCACAGAAGCCACAGCCTCTGCTGCAAGCAGCACAATTGGGGAGACTGCTGCCATTGCTGCCTCCTCCGATAGCGAAGCAGGGATCTTTGAGGAGAGTGATGTCAGAAGCCCCACAGGCCACCCTCATTCCCCCTACCTGTCCCTAAGCAGCCCGCATGCGGATGCCACACAGGGTCAGCCAGAGGATGACGATTGGCCAGCCACTCCATCCCCGCTGCAGGGGCAGATCAGCCCAATGGGAATACCACTGCCATTAGCCATGGGCCAGAATTCCAACCATTCTCTGGAGGCGATTGCCACCCGGCAGCAGCAACTTTCCTCGCTGCTCGAAGAACATGTTGCTGAATGTGGGGGGTCAAGTGCAGCAATGGAGAAATGTGCTGAGACTGTGAAGGCAGCTATAGAGTCGTCCACAAAGGACATCTGCGCGGAACTAGCTGCTGTGCGGCACGCCATCACTGACCTTGTGCAGACAATACGGGCCATGCGTCCAAATGAGCAGGCAGGATCCTCCTCGGTTGCCAGCTCGACACCGAGCAGCCCCATCCGCCGATCGGGGAGGAACCTCCGCAGCACAGGCAGGGGTGCCCCGGGGGCCAGTGGAGGGGGCTGCCAATAGTGGCCGGACAGTGTAGGAATCCTACTACTGACACTGCTGCACAGACCAACTCACACCTTTGTTGGGATTCCAGGGGGGGGGGGAGGGTGGAGGGGGGAGTGGGTGTGTTGGGGTGTGCAGGGGGGTGGCGGGGTGGTGTGTTGGGGAGTTAAGGGGGGAGTTTGGGGGGGTGTGTGTGCAGGGGGGAGGTGGGAGGTGGGAGGGGGTGTGTTGGGGTGTGCAGGGGGGAGGTGGGAGGTGGGAGGGGGTGTGACACGACAGTTCATAGTTCAAATACACTTTTTCGTTTCAAAAAAGGAAATGTGTGGACATTTTCATTGCGTATGTGTGCTTTATTGGTGTCCAGTCCTCAGTGTGCATGCCCCAGAGTCACACAGTGCCCCAAGTGCAGTCTCCATGCGATGAACACCAGCCGTGTGTGCTAGAAGCAGTGGTTGATGATACTTTGGCGCATGGCACGCCCCTCCTGTGCATCGCCTCCTCCATGTGGTGGCGCCCCTTCTGCACCCTCCTCATCCTCATCCTCATCGTCAGGTGGTTGCAGTTCTGCGTCAGGGGGCAGGGGCACATTCCGTCTGACGCACATATTGTGCAGCATGACACATGCCATGACGATCTTTGCCACCTTCTCATGGCCATACAGGAGTGCCCCACCAGACCTGCTGAGGCTTCGGAATCGTGCCTTCAGGAGGCCGAATGTCTGCTCTATGACCACACGAGTACGTGTATGTGCACGGTTGTAGTCCTCCTCGTGCTGGTTCTGCGGGTTCCGGACTGGCGTGAGGAGCCACCTCTTCAGGGGGTAGGCTGCATCACCTGTATGTAGGCGAGAATGTATGTGTCAGTCATGTTGTCTGATCAGGAACATGATGTCCCACCATGGCTGGCATGGAACTGTTACCTTGGCTCACTTCTACATGCACTAATTGATTCACACTATGCAACCAGTATATGCTCATTGCTGCCATGGCCTGTTTTGCATGCCATCACCCTATGTATGCAGAGGGGTTTTGTGCATTGTGAGTGGCCTTCCTCTGTATCCGTTCTCTGTGTTACTCACAGCCAGGTGGAGTATGCATCATCCCCCCCCCCCTTTCAGCCAGGTGGAGTATGCATCATCCCCCCCCCCCTTTCAGCCAGGTGGAGTATGCATCATCCCCCCCCCCCCTTTCAGCCAGGTGGAGTATGCACTGGTACGTCATTCCCATGCCCACTTCCATGACATCGCACTCACCGAGTAGCCAGGATCTTGGGCCTGCATGTCGCTCCATGTAGCGTGGTATTGTGGAGTTCCTCAGGACCATGGAATCATGGGTTGATCCGGGGAATCGGGCACAACAATGTGTGATGATCTTGTTGGAGTCACAGACCATTTGCACGTTGACAGAGTGGAACTGTTTCCGGTTGCGGTACGGTACCTCCATGGCACGTGGAACCACCAATTCCACATGGGTGCAGTCGATGGCACCAATGCAACCGGGTATGCTGGCTAGTGCATGGAAACCCACTTTGGTGTTTGCAATCTCCTGGGCAGTCCGTGGTAATGAGATGTGGTCGTCTGTGTGCTTGAGGAGGGCATCGAGCACTTGGATGAGTGTTCGTGAGAATAATGGTTGTGAAATGCCATGCAGGTGCCCCACTGTGTGCTGGTAGGTGCCTGTGGCCAGGAAGTGGAGTACAGCCACTACCTTCAGTAGGGGGGGGATGGCGGTTGGACTTTCTATCATGCTGACGATGTCGTTGTGTGTCATGTCTACGATGGCGGTGATGGTGTCCCTGTCCAAACGGTACAGGGTGTGGATCTGCTCAGCAGTGAGGTTGTTTGGATTGGCTCTGATGCGTGGGATTGGGGGCTGCCTGCGTGGTGGCACTGGCTGTGCTGGTGGGGCTTGCTGGGCCTGCCTTGCCCTCCTTCTCCTCCTGCGTCTCCTCTGTGCTGCCTGTTGTTGTTGTTGTTGCTGTTGCTGTTGTAGTAGCACATGCATTGCTATCAGGTCCTCCAGCCCCAACATTGCTAGTCGTATTGGCATCATTGTGGAGTGTGACTGGGTGTGGGTAGGGGTGGGGTGTGCTCTTTTTATACTCCCCTGAGTCTGTATTGCCTTCACCTGTGCTGTTTCTGTGCACCTGTGGCAGCTGCATTCACTTGAATTGGCCCTTTACGGTTGGTTCGCGATGGCGTTATTTGCACCATGGCGGTAAGGTACTTAGCGGCCTCATTGATGGCGTTAGGTGCATGTCCGCTTGGGTCGGCATTTGCGTGCCTTTCCGCCATGGCGCTAAGTACGGTGTGGGCGGTCGCGTGCGCGCACCCTTAGCGCTGTTTGCGGCAGCGTTAACTACGATGCCGCTATTGGCATCGTAGTTAACGGTCACGGGTCATGATCGTACCTGGCGGAAAACGATGGCGGTAAGCATTTACCGCCATCGTTTTTCGCTTAGCGCCAGGGTCGTAATGAGGCCCAAGGTCTCAGTTCGCGACCCCGACAAGTGGCCTTCAGGCATATTAATTATTCGTGTGTGCGGAGGTCACAACGGCCAGAATCTCACTCAGAATGTAATTCAGCCTCCATTTTGATGTTCAGGGTGACTTCCACATTACAAGAGAACCTAAAATGGCGGCTAAATCCAAGATGGCGACTTACATTACTTTTCGTTAAGGTCAAGACCTTGCCGCGGAGTCTATTTACATGATATTTTAGACAACTTGGCGTAGGCCAATACACATTCAATTACTGCGATAGGAGGCATAATATTGTTTCAATTCCAACAGAGTCTCAATGAAAACACTGCAGGTCAACCCGCATGCCCCGTTGAAGCAACACCATCCCAGACAGGACAGGCTCAACCCGGTCCCGGATTGCCATGTCCGCAGGGAGAGGAAGGCCAGTTGTTGTGCGTTCATCCCCTCCCTGAAAACGGGTCTGGACGTAGGCATCCCTGCTGGTGTAGGATGATGCAGTCACAGGATCGGGGACAGAATTACACACAGGCACCTCTGAGGCAGCCTGTACTGCCTCCTGTCCCTGCCCCTGCACTGCACCACTAGCACCAGTGGAATCCCCACCTCCAGACACCGTTTGTGTCCCTTCCACGGCCTCCTCCTCCTCCAAACCCCCCACCAACCTGGATGACTCTACACCATCTTCCTCCATCGGACCCTGTGGGATCTCAGCTGCCCCTTCTGTTGCCGAGGAGTCCACCTCCGACCTCCGCCTCTTGGACATACCCTCGACAGCTGCGGCCTGAATGTGGCACCAGACTCCTCACTGCCCGACAAGATGACAACCTGGGAGGGGAGCTGGGCCTTGCGTCTCCGGCTGGTGGTGCGATCCCTGCCGCTTTGCTCCACAGCACCCTCTCCGCCCTCTTCATCAGTTGATGCTGCAGACAGGGAGAGATAGAACACAGGCATCAGGGCACTGTACAATGGACTAATGCACACATGACAGTTGCACATGAGTGGCAGTGTAAACTACAGACATGGCATCATACTCCCCAACACACATGTCATTTCAACTCACACACTTGAGCAAAACAACAGGAATCTTGCACCAGGCAGCACCGTCCATACACAAACAACAACACGAGCAGCCGAAGGTGAGCCTGACGTCACATGAAACACGGGGAGTGCACAACACATGCACACACGCCACCAGACTTACATGCATGTGTACATCTCCACCAACTGTCGCAGTGATGAGATCGCCATCCATGTCACATCTGGCAATCAGCCTCCTACATGTCAGTGTCACATGCATCCATGTTGCATCACAGTTGCACACTTGTCAAATACACACACATGCACATGTTCACAGTGCAGATACATGCAGCAGGAACCACCATCCATGTGTGACACCTCAACCATGCCAACGTACATACACAGAAATTCAAACATGTGTGCTCTCACAACTGCATTTGGCCAGCATGCTTATGTGGCAGCCTCACGCCCCTGTACACACACATCCATACATGGCCCTACAAAAACACATGTGCAACCTGCACACTACCGGCACACCACAACACGCACAGTGTCCAATCAGCATGCATGTACACTTACCGCTCGACTCCAGACGGGTCTGCCTCTCAAGGACCTGGACGTGGAGCACTGGGCATATGCGTTCCAGGACCCTCATTTGATGGTCACGCAGGTGGCCCCGGAGCCCCGCCGCATACGCTGCCTTCAAGAGGCGCTGAGCCTTGTCGAGGGTCCTGGACCTAAAGTCCTCCCAGCGCTTCCGGACATGTTTGATGTCGCAGACTGCCACCCGCTCCACGTTTATGGCAGTCACAATGTCCATCCAGATCCTGGTCCGCCCTTCATTGTCGGCGCGTGAACTTCCAAAGAGGGCATCTTACTGCCCCATGACTTGCTCCATCAGGACACCAACTTCCCTGGCACTGAAGCTGGTGGCCCTCTGCCTCTCTGGCTGGGGGTTGCCAGTGGTGCCAGATGGTGTTGTGCCCGACATGGCAACACCAGAGGCAGGTGTGGGTGGGCAACTGGGTCCTGGGGCTGGGCTGTGGAGCGATGGTATCCCAGTCGGGAGTCTTCAGTTCCAGCAGGGGTGGTCACAGCAACTGTACAGGCACCAAATAGCAGGGCACGTGGGCAGCAGGCAGGCAGGCAGCAGCAGATGGCAGGTGGGAGCGTGCTCGGGGCTATGGGGGGCAGTAATTCAGCCTTCTGGGCAGGAGCGTGGTCTTCTGTATGTTGGTGCGTGGCCAGCTTTATACGGAGGGATTTGGCACATGAAAAAATTGCACGTCAGCGTGTAATTCGAGGAAAGGCCCTTAGCGCATAAGCGCGTCTTTGACGCGACGTGCACGGCGTTTCCCTCATAACATGGGCATAGTGGTTCAGCGCTCGCGTGAAAAAACTGCACGTCCGTGTGTGAATGCGTGTAATCCGAGGAAAGCGCATACTCGCGTAAGTGACGCGATGCGTGCAGGTGTTTCCCCCAGCATGGGTTAAAGGTGAGGGGGGCCAGCAGTTCGCTGTAAGTGCCTTTTGTGGAGACTGACGTGTGTTGCTACTTTGTGTTGTTTCACGCGCCATCACAACTTCACAGCGGATCAAGGACGTATCTCTTATTTTGACGGGGTTTTGGCTCTGCGTGTTTTTTATTATCACGCTAGTCAGACGGTGAGTTGCGCACGCTATTTTTCCCACTGCGGGTGCCCCTGTGTATCACATCCATTTTCAAGGTCATAGTAGCCTGCGTGTCCCACGCGTACGTGTTTTTCGTGTTACTGGGTGCAGCCGCGTACTGCGGGAGGTTAATTCCACGCACGTAGGCTGCAGAGTTGAGTGCACGGTTTTACTGAAGTGTTGGGGTGCCTGAGTGTTGTGTGACCCGTCACTACATCACTGGGTTCACATACAGCCTTGCAGGTGCAGAGGGGCTGTTAACATCTTGCATCCCACCCCCTTTGCCCAAATTGCCCAGGACAATTGTGGTGTACACCTCCCATTGGCACTCCTCCATTTGTGTCGGCACTATTCCATCTGTGCCATGGTTGGGAGGCCACCAAAGGTGAGGGGTGCCTCAGCTGGGCGTCCTCCTCGTGGCGGGCGTGGTCAGGGACGTGGCCAGGGTAACCAGGGAGTAGGGGGACTCCAGGGTGTCCAGGGTGGCTGCAGAGTGAGAAGAGGCAGGGGTGCGCCACTTGAGCACGATGTTGTGCCATGTGTCAGTGAAGTCATGCCACCACCCCATGTGGTATCGGGAGATGCATCTTCTGCATCTAGCACTGGCGCCCGTGTGACCTGGCAGTCTGTTTCATCGACTGCCCCGGGCCAAAGGGTAGTGGTATCTGCAGGTGCAGCTGTGGACACCACCACCCAGGCTCAGGGTCTGCCAGTGCAGGCTGCGTTGCCACTTGAAGAGTCCTTGGAATATTTCCAACAGGCCAGGAGGGAAATTGTAGGTGCACTCAGGGCTGCCCTGACCAAGACACGTGTCCCTGGGGCAGTAATTTCATCTTCTGCCCCGAACAGCCGGGTGTTGGCAAGTGCAGGAGCAGATGCAGCCAACAACACCCCGGTTGTGAGTCTGCCAACAAGGACAGTTGCGGTCAATGACCCTGCCACAGTGGATGTTGCTGTGCAGGGTCCATTAGAGGGCACCCAGCTGCCACTGACGCAAGTCAGGGCTTTGGTCGTCCCTCCACCTGCCACTCCCTTGGCTCAATCCACTGGTGCCACTGGCCATACTGATCAGGGCGGCATTTGCCAGCCAGGGTCTGTGCCACAATCCAAGAGGAGGAAGGTTGCACCTGCAGCACAGGTTGGGACCCCACACACAGCCACGACCTCCTGCATGTCGAGGAAGAAGCCTTTCTGCACCCAGGAACTGGACTTCCTCGTGGACTACATGCGGGACCACAGCCGTGACATGCTAGTGAGTCCTAATTGTCAGACTACGGCTGCCCACCTTGATACCCACTGGAAGCAAGTTGCGGAACATGTGAGTGCATTCGGCCATGAGGTGCGCACGGCGAAAGAGTGCAAAAAGCATTGGAATGACCTCAAATGCAGCGCTAAGGCTAAGTGTGCCTCAAATCACAACTTGACTCTGGTGACTGGCAGTGGGCCTGCACCTGAGGAGGAAGACCTCACTCCGCATGAGTCACTCGTTGCGGAGTTCATACCATCTGAATCAGTCAAAGGAGTAGAAGAGATGCCGGACTTTGATGCCCATTCCAGGGGGTGTTGCTGCCTGTTTGTTGAGGACATGTGTGTTGTACTTGTGTGATGTGTTGTGCATGACTGCCACTACATATCACATGTACATGGTTCTGATGTGCAAGTGATGCAATGCTTCCCTGATGCATGGCTGCTCTGCTGGATGGTGGACATGTGGAGTGGACGGAGGTCTGTCCACATCATCACTACTGCACCCTTCTCACAAGCTGGTCACCAGGATGCCCCTCCAGTCCATGTTCCAGCTCACTGGCACTTCTGCATGTAGCGTGGTGTGACCTTCCTCTCAGCCCAGGGACTATGTCATAGCATGACTGACGTGCATGTGTCCTCTGCCTGCATGCGGGTACTCCATGTAGGCATGCTCCCTTTCCCCTCCACCCCCTGCTCTGCACCCCAATTCCACCTTTACACTGGTCTGCTTCAATTTTGCCATTGAGTACTTCCCTGTTCATGCGTCCGGTGTACATGCTAAATTCCAGCGGCCAATCTACCAGACATATGCTGTATTGTACATCCTTTGTACTTGATGCAGGGTGTCTCACTTGGACTGTGCAGAGTTCAGATGCCCCGCAGGGATATGAGTGCCCATTCATGCTCCATGTGTATTCAACGCATGCCCCTATGTGTCCTTGACTGGATGATCATTGTAGTACCAGTCCAGGGTGACCTACATTGCATGGCATTTCATCAGCCTTCCCATGTCCACTGTGGCTCAGTCCTGCGTCGCACACATGTTTAGGGTGTGACAGTCTGTGTGGGTCACAGGCTGCAGCCTGTTTAATGGCCAATGACTCTGTCCAACTGGTGTCGTGTCTCTTTCGCACTTGGGTGTACTCCAGGGGTTTCATCATGTGTCCTGCTTACTGTCCCATCATCATTTACTGTTTTGTCACTTGACTCACATGATGCAGTTGACGCTAGTCAACACTGTCTGTCAATACACAGGTCTATGGTCATCCTTTTGATGGCATGCTAGGCATCCCTGCATTTGCACTTGGGGGAGGGGTGGTTTGCTTGTAGCCGTGCTACCCATTGAATGCACATTGCACGTGATGCCTGACGTTGACCTTGCACTGCCTTCGCATTTTCTGAAACACATCATGAAGTACTTGTACATGTAGATAGTGAGTAACATACAAATTTGCTGCACTGCATCAACCCACTTCTGTGCAAACCGACACCATTCTACATGCCTAATCACAGAAGCAATGTCAAGTTGACCCAGCATGCATGGCAGGTTCTATTTTGTGTGTGACATGTCTGCTTGATGTGTTTGGTGTCTGTGTGATGTCTGTGTGTGTGTGTTGTGTGCTTCTAACATGTGTAGTGATCTTTTTTCTCTCTACTTTTCAGATGATGATGCAATGGAGCCAGAGGATGGTGTTGTCATGCCAGGCACAGGGTTGTTATCACTACAGCAACCCAGCACAAGTGGGGGTAGTGGGGTGGTAGGTCCAAGCTACAGTCCATCCTGTCTCTGAATGGCAATGAGTCCAGCCCGGATGAACACTCTGACGTCCATGTCGAGTTGGATGTGCATTAGGTCCATATGTCAGGGGTGAGTGATTCTGATGTGGGCACTCCTCTGTCTCTGACACCTGCACTGAGGGGTCAGACAGTGTTGGAACCTCCACCTGGGGTGGATTGGGACACAGGGTCACCCTACACACCAGTCACTGATGTGCCTGGGACATCACGTCGATGGGGGCATGTAGTCGTGCAGCCGCGGGCGGTGTCAACACAATGAGGACACCCGGTCCTTGGGTCCCACAGGGGTCTAGCCCAGCAACGCGGTCGCCACGCGCAACCGCAGTATACTGAGTGGAAGCAAGACATGACTGCCAATTCTGAACGGCAGGGGGCAGCAATGGAGAACATCGGTGAGAGCATGGAGCGTGTGGCCCAATCCGTGCTCCCCCCTGCTAGGCAGGTGCTTCTCAAGCAGCAGGCGGCACAGTCCACAGCCTGCTCGCTCAGGCTGGGCATGGCGGCCTCAGACAGGGCACGCCAGGCTGAAATGTTGTCTCTGCGTAAAGCAATTGCTGCTCACGCAGAGGCAAACATGGAGGCACTGAGGCAGGAGTATGCTTCCCTCAAATCCACTCTGGGTGACCTTCTGATGTCCCAAAGGGAGCGGGTAGAGGAGAGGTTTGCACAGCTTGAGCGTACCATCTCGACTGAGCTACATGCTTGTTGGGAGGTGCAGCAGTTGTCCAGCCAGGCCTTACAGGAGGAACTCCGTGTTACACGTGCTACCTTGCAAGAGGAAGCACGTGTATCACGGGAGGCTCTGCATGCAGACCTACGTGTCATCGCCACACAGAACCAGGCTCACCCGCAGACTTGCAGCCGACGAGGGGCAAGCTGCGGCTAGGCGTGGTCAGGCTCCTGTGTCACGTCCTCCTTTCCAGGAAGAGCCAGACCCGGACAACAATTTATCTCCCACATAGGTCACGCTGTGCAGGCGTTGAGCCCATGGAGGGTTTTTTTTCCTCAACATCATTGCATGTGGGAGTTGAGAAGCACCCTGTACCTCCCCCCTCCTAGGTGCCTCCCCCCCGGGTCGTATGTGGCCATTTTTGATTTTTCTTTTAGTTTAGTTAGTTTAGTTTCAATTTGATAGTTTAATTAGGTAATGTAGGCTTTTCATAGTTAGTGTAATTAGTTAATATAGTTTAAAATTGCTTGTCTATTGTGCTTTCATGTGACAGTGTGGTGCTTTGTGGCTTTCGAAAGCATCCACTGTCTGTTCCAGCTGGGCCCTTCAAGCTTGTCTTGTGTATGTGTTTGCAGCTTGGGGTCCTGACTCACATATGCCACTCCTGCTTCCCTTATCCATTGGCTCGCAAGGATGGTTCGGTGTAACAGTCTTTTACACAAGGGCTTTGGACTGTCATATCTGTGGCATGTCGGCTGCTGTCCAACTTGTGTTAACACCCCTAGTGGGGATGATAGGGGTGTTATGGACCACTGTTCTTCTTTCGCTAATGGGGGGGTTTCATGATTCATGATTCATGTGTACATTAATTGCTATGCATTGTGTAGTATATTTCTTATCTTTACTGTACATGTGCTTGTTGCAATTCATGCCGTAGATGGTGTGTACCACACTTTGCCTGTGAAAGACGCACTGATGGTGTGATTTCTGATGTACGTCTGTGACATGGTCCAGTCATGAAATGCCTGAAGAGACACACACAGATGATTTTACAGCATTAATCATGTGTTTCATGCCCTTTCTGCGGGGGGATGAGCCTCCAGACCACCTTTGCCAGCAGACATGGCCCATTGGACGTCTGGAAGCTGGACACGTTTGGTGGTGCCGACATGCGCATGTGTGCGCAAGCAGAGGCACAGGGATTGCGCTCATACATCCAAAAACAGCTGACGTGTTTCAAGGGACTCCAGGCAAGGTGAGCAGCATAGAGGGGCCACAACACAGTAAACCTTTCACCAGGCCAGTTGCACATGCATGCTTAGTAGCAGCACTGATGGTGAGCTTGGACAAATATTGGTGTTGAACCGCGCAATACAGCTGAGATGCGTTGGTGGACTAATGGCTAGTTGATGGGAAAGTTGTCTGGGGCACCTGCAGGGTCAGTGGCACATATCCTCTGTTCCGCCATGGTCCATTGAGGCACTTTTATTAGTCATGTAGCATTCCAAGACATGGAAAGAAGCAGCTCACAGGGACAGACAGCGAGGGACAGACTTGTGTGCAGTGCATTGCATTACCATGTAGAATTTGACACATACACTACCTACTTTATTTCGGTCATGGTGGAACACGACTTGTTCTGAAGTCATACCTTGATATATGCGTCTGGCTGCTTACCCAGGGAACATTGCATGTTGTGTGAATCGTGACACATTGGTCTTCCATTTGCCACGCACCCACCAGCGCCTGACTTACTGCATTGACTGTGTATGAACCATCACAGGGGTAATGTTACGTATGGGTACAAAGCATCCACACCAGATTGTTTGTTACTTCTGGGCATATATGGTGGTGTGTTTGTGTGTTATGGGCACGCATAGAGTAGTAACTGTGGCTCTCTTTGCAGCATTGAACTGCTCCTGTTACCGGACCTGAGAGTGCACAGACAGGAGGCCAGCACTAACCCCAGAGATAAGTTTCTCTTTGTCTTCCATTTGAGTAATTTGTTACTATGTGCATGATGATCAAGTTTGGTGTAATTGTGTATGTGTTAATGTGAGTAGTACATTTTTGTGCATTTCCTACTTTCCTGTGTCAATCCTACTCACTCTCCTGTCCCTCATTCCGGTTATCCAGTAGAGCAATGCCTGTCCCGACTGCATATCCCTGACCCTCCTTCCCCACCAGAGTCTCAGAGGCCTGTGTGAGTTTGAGCTTGCAGGCACCGAGACCACGGTGGGGGTGGCTGGTCCGTGCCACTCCTGCGCCTGTACACGGGAGCTGTGACAGTACACATCAGTTTGTGGTGCATCATTCTGTGTTATGTACCACACATGGTACACATCTTGTTGTGACATTGTTTTACTGTGCTACGTTGGTTGTTACGTCATTGTGGTAGTAATTGGGCTTTGTGACGTACTGCTACTTCAAGTCATCTACTGGAGGCTATTCTGGTTTGTTTTGCTGCCTGCAGGCTGTTTGCTTGGCTTTTGTGTTGGCCTGCTTTGAGTTCTCTTTGATTTTGTGTTTTTGCAAGTCAAGGTGGCCTCTTAGGGTGCTGTACACGAAGGGGAAGAGTGATCCTGTGGCCAGGTGAACTTCAAGGATGAAGGCTACATAACATGGCTGGACATGCTGGAGTGTACACATGGTCAATGTTCACATGTGATGTGTAGAGGACACTGATGGTCACTTGATTGCACATGCATGTATTGAGTGCATGTCCCTACTGACACACACACTGTGTCCCTTCCATGTTCACATGTACACTCAGTTTGCCTTCTGGTGCCCACTGTGTCACTGCAGCACATGTCCTATGACCAATTGTGGATCCTGTACATGCGTAATTTGCTTTTTGATGTAGTTTGTCATTTAGATGTGATGTTCAGGGTGTGCATCACACAAAATGGTTGTTCACTATGCTGTGCGCTGAGCAGTGTGTTGCAAGAGGTGGACATGGCACACAGAAACTGCATTGTTGATTTTGCAATGCACAATGTGCACGTTGACAGGCATTCATTGTTATGTTATAACTATAACTGTTGGAATGCATTTGGGTATGACCTCTTTTGGGTGGGAGGTTGTTGGTCAGTCATTTCGTCTGATTGCATGTCAGGCATTATTGTCTGATGCCACTTTACATTTTTCACATGTCAATGTGTACCTTATTGGTACTGTGTTGGTGTATAGATATTGCCAGCCATGTCATGTTGTGGGTTGGGTGGGTTTGGGTGACATAGCAGTGATAGTCATGGCCTGTTTTGCAGGTTTGTGTGATTCACACCTTGCATGTGTGTCTTTTGGTCACACAGGATTGCTTATATTTAAGTAGCTAGGGATGCACACAATGTGGCACTTCCATGGCAACATTCTCAGGGTGGTAAGGTCGTGACAGTTGACTGTCTCTTTGTCATCATCGATTGTCACCTGGTATGTGCCAGGCCTGTGTGCACTCCGCAGTGGTGGGAGTTTAGATGAAAAATGTGGCAACAAGCTGGGTCCGGGCTTCCTTGCCACATGCCCTATTCCCTCCCATGGGCAGCGCCTGTGGTTGGGGATGTGGGGGCACCACCATGTCCACCGGTACGCCCTGCCGTGTTGCAACATTGTGCAGGACACATGCTGCCACAATGATCCTGTGCACTACTGGGGGTGCATAGAGTAGCTGCCCTCCAGAGCGGTCAAGGGAGCGGAAGCGTGACTTGAGCACTCTGAATGTGCGCTCCACTATGGCCCTGGTTGCAATATGGGCCACGTTGTATCTTACCTGGGGTGGTGTGGTGGGGTTCCGTATTGGTGTCATCATGTGGTTGCTCAGAGGGTAGGCACTGTCCCCTGGAGAGGTGATGATGGTTGTGATTATTGGGGTTTGTGTATTTGTGTGTGTGTGACATGCATGCATGTGCACGGGCATTTGTACTCACCTAGGAGCCATGTGTCACCATGCTGCCCAGCTTCCAGGGCCCTGCTCAGGGAGGACATTCTGTATATGAAACTGTCATGGGTGGAGCCAGCGTAGTTTGCATAGACAGAGGTGATGATTCCCTTTGCATCGCATACCACCTGTACATTGATGGAATGCCAGTGCTTGCGGGTTTGGTAGATGTGCTCAGTGGCCTTAGGTGGACATATGGCCACATGGGTGCAATCTATGGCACCGAGCACTTTGGGGAATTGTGCCACCCTGTAAAAGTCCTGGACAACGGCCTGCCTTTCTGCGGGTGTTCTGGGCATGTATATGTGCCTGCGGACTGAGGGGCGCACTGTCATGATTGCCAAGACCTGATGTAGGCAGAGTGACTGCGTGGCCTGTGAGACCCCCTCCACTATGGCAGTAGTATGCTGAAATGACCCAGTGGCCAAAAAATGGAGGACATTGAGCACCTTTTCCAAGGGGCTCAATGCTTGGGAGCAAAGAGTGGGGGTTGTAAGGTCATCTTTCCACTCCCTGACCTGGTCTAGGATGATACGAGTGTTAGGCGGAAACCTGTGCAGTTCCCTCTGGGACCACTGCAAAAGATTTAGGACTACAGGTGTTTGGCAGTAAACCCACTTGGTAGCAGTCTGTACCACACAGATTCACTTGATAGCTGTGGCTGAGCAGTCAGACTTCCCTCAAGAAGAGTTAGGCAGTATGTCGAGTATACAAAATAGGGCAATTTGCACAGTAGAACAAGCAAACACCGAACAAGGCTTCGGTGTAAAGATATATAGTTATTTATTTATAAAAAACACATCTATGAAAAACACTCGGGCACTAATACGGCAAACAACTTCAATCACAATTACTATAAGAAAAAAAATCAATCCCCCTAACAATAGTTCGACAAGTCTCGGTTCTACGGCACCACTTATTTGCAGACAGAGGTGAATGCTTTAACCTAGATGGCACTCTAGTATTCGTTAGGATGGGAGAGAAATGGCAGGGTATGAAATCAACTCGGTACCAACACTTTTACGAACAAATGCAAGGCAAGTAAGGCAGTGTCTACTGTAGATCGCAAAGTTCAGAGGCCAGGCCCACTCGGAGAGAGGCAAGGCAATATGTCCCAAAAAGTATCTCAGTGGAAATGCACTTCGAGTCTTTGTCACAAATTGTTATAGAAAGATTGGACCAGTTCAGAACAGAAAGTTAAGAAAGCTTGGAGGCGACCCAATGGAGAGGCGAGGATTCAGACACTTCACGCTAACCGACACAAGGGAAGCCAGGTGGACACGGTGCCTTGTTTGTGGAGAGACAGCTCCGGCGGGGGCAGTTGTTCCTGGTGCTGGATGCACGTCGGGTCAATGCCAAGAGAAGAGATGATCTCGTCGTCGAAGGAAAGTTGAAGATCGTTGCACCACCAGGGAAGAGACCAGCCGCGGAGTGCTCCGTCACAAGGCACCACCTTTTGGTCGCGGTACAGGGGTAGTGGCTATCCGGTTGCCGGGGTGCTCTGTACGGGCAATTCAACCACTATGTCCTGGAACGAAGAAAAAGCAAAGGGGACTGGTTGTTCCCACCAGTCAGGGGAAGAGACTCTCCGGCGGGAGATCTCCTCTGTCGTCGGGAAGTGGTGAGTCAGTTCAGCAGGGCTCCACCGGAGGTGTCGTCGTTGCAGGTCGGCTCAGCTTTACCCTCATCGGATTCTTAGGTCCTGTGGCGACTTCTGAAGATCCAGTCCCAAAAGCCCTGCTTTTATGCAGAAAACCCCCATTCATTCAGCCTAGCTGTCAATCAAAACACGCTAAGTGGTGAGCGGGGTGGCTCACCACTTAGTCCCATCACACCAGAGTGCGACTTGAGTTGGCAAGGCAACTCAGTCCAGGGTGCCTAAACCCCCTCCCACACCCCCTATTGTACCCAGACAGAATGGCACCACTTTGGAGGGCCTCTGTGTAGAGGCCCGCCAAAAGTGGAACAAAGGGCTCAACCTTTGGTTTAGGAGTCACAGAGACGAACACAGACGCCATTTTTAAAAACCGAGTTCTGGCAGAAAATACCAACCGATAGATTTATTTAAGATAAATAAACCGGTGGTATGTTAGAGATTAACGAGAAAAAGTATTAACCTCCAACAATGGGAAGAATCCCATAGGGTTATATTCGGGGTCGAATATAACAAGTAGTTTCCACTGCCTCCAGCCAAAACTCAACGAGGGGGGATGGGACAGTGCCCCCTCGAATAACAGACCCAGGAGTAATCAAATTACCCCTACTAATACGTCCACAATAGGATGGTTTGTACTAGTTCTGTTAGTAAATTTAGGTCTAGTAAAGCCAATGGTGACTTTACATGCCCGGGGAGACAGTAGTCAGTCCCCGGGTAGAGAGTCTATGGTGGAACTTCGCTAGGACGCCCTAGCGTTACGGCACGGAGGGTGCGTTGTAACACACATAGCAAAACATATGAGACCCTATGGAGTAAAAGACCCCATAGTCCATAGAACACATTGACATTCAAAGGAATTAACCACATTCATGTCCAAGAGTGGGAGAAAAAGAGTCTCACTCTTGGCAGGATGGAAAAACACAAACTCCAGAAATCCAGCAAAGCTGCTGGGGGACTCACTAGGTTAGGAAATTCAGCCTAAACAGAGAATTGTCCCTAACAACGAGGTGGAAACCTATACCTGTTTTAGACCTGGTCGTCAGGCATCCCAAAAAGGCTTGTCCGGGGTGAAAAAATGCAGGCCCTGGCTATTCTCCTCCTCCTGCGGTGTCCCACGATCAGTGCTGCGACAAATGGGGCATTCATCGTAGCTGGATATACGTGTTTGTTGTTTGCGTGCACTTTTATACTGTGCGCGGGAACGCTTCCGCCTGCCTTCGTGTGGCGGACGCGTTGACGCCTATGCACGTCTTTTGCCATGCGTGGGTTTCCCGTATTCTAATCCATGAATACGGGTTGTTCGCGTGCGTGTGGGCGTTCCATGTAGTTCCCTGCAGTACTTCCCCAGTAACGCCATCTATTTCATGCGTTGTTCCCCATTCCGCGTGTTACGCCCCGTGTCCTGCCCCCTTTTTGGTGTGTGCACGGACATTGTGCGCTTTCCCTGTGCGCTTCATGCACAGCGTTCAGGATGTTGCAATGACATGTGCGGCACGCACGGGTTTGGTGCACATTTTGGGAAAAACACGCACAGGAGCTTCCATGAATCGCATACGTGCACGTGTGCTTCATTTTTCACGCTTGCACCAGCTTGCACCAAGATTTTGGGCGCACATTTGTTCCATGAATCGGCCCCATAATGTTCTAACTGTTACTCAAACACATTAGCATTTTAGTATTGAAGAACAAACACGTGTATTAACCCTCAACCATTAGATTTAGTATTACTGCTTCCTCTCACCAGCTGCATACTTTATATTGTCATCTGAAGCCCATTATAGTAACACACAGCTACAAGAATAGCCCTCCCAACTTGATGTAGCTGCTCTTTTCACAATCACACACCTCCACAAACATCCTTACCAACATACTCAGACACTCATGCACAAAGCACGTATACACTGCGCAACAGCCCAACACACACTTTCTTTTTTTCTCCAACATACCCCAAAGAATGCCTACCAAAAAGAAACTCTGTAGACAAAAACGCTGAAGTAGAACAAATCAAAATAAAAGTTTAAAATAATCATCCATCTCTAGCAGAGACAAAACAGCTAATACACTCATTAAGCGAACCAAAACAAGCTTCCAGTACAGAAATTTTGCCTCCTCTATCAAAATGTAGAACAAAACAGAAAATGATTAACAAGACTTCAGCTACCACTACTGCTAACAGTGCACCTATAAATCTTGATGTAGTGGCAAGTAAACATACCAAAAATATTATTTGAGAAAAAAAATTCTGCTACAGATTCCTTCAGAACCTTATAAAAACAGGAGATAAATCATGCACAACCCTTAAAACCTATCGTAGAAAATTAATCCTAGAAGCTTCCATAGAGCAATCCTTCTCAAAAGGAAGTTATTTATTTTAGTTTTAAACAGAATGAAACCACTAACAAAGCTAACTACTAAACTACAAAAAAAAGACTTCTCAGTAAACGGAATATCAACAAAAATAGTTTCTTAAACATCTGTGGTGCTGAATGGAGTAACACCGCAAGCACAGAACCATATTTTAATGAAGAAACATATAAACAAAAGCAAGCAAACCCAATTGCCATACAAAGAGGTGGGCGAGGGTATGAAAACCACCATTATGTAACACGAAACTCTGCTCACTAAAATATCCCCAGAAAACTCAGTATCACCTCTCCATTCCACTGAACCAAAACGTCCAGTCTACAAATGGCGGTGCACATCAATGAGTAACATTGCCAAAAAATCTTTCAAATCTTTCGAATCTTTACGCCAGTTCCTCAATTAGTATGTAAAAATCAAAGACAAATTCAAAATAAAATGACTACAAAATATGGATGCCTGTCCAGTGCACATTCATTAGCCTTCATTTTAGGACCTATTTGCAAAAGCACCTTCTGTCATATCAAAATGATATCAACACATCATTCAACTATAAGAAATCTGGTCAATGAACTCTACTATGCTAAAAGTCCTGCTTTAGCACTAGCCAATTTAAAAACAATCTTCTCCATGATATAGCCAAACAACTACTCGAAGAAATAGAGCATATCCAGAGAAAATATTTTAGAAGTGAAAGCCACTTACAAAATGCAATAGCTTTAAAACAAACTAGCAACTACTGTAAAAATAGCAACCTTCTATTACACACATACAAAAGAGAAATACTTAAGCTTAAAAATGATTCTGCTGAATTACCAAACCATGTGTGTGTGTTGCCGCAGAACTTTCTATAAAATTAGCACAACAACTGTAGACATAACATACAAAATAGAAGACCATGAAGATCCCAAATGGTTCCAATCAGCTCTCTACCTTATAGCAGAAAACAAATATGAAATTACTGATCCCTTAATACGTTGCTGTCACTGCACTCAAAACTTGACAACAACCAAACTCCTTCATGTGCTATCACAAATAACTTGGAATTATTCCCACTACCAGAACCACTGCAATAACTCAATTTATATGAGAGCATCATAATTCAAACAGTGCACCCACTTCAAGCAATAATATGCCTTCAACCAAAAACAGCAAAATTACCTCCCTCAGATTTAGTGAAAGGCATTTGTGGCAAAGTAGTTTATTTACCATTAGATCTTAAAGAAAATTTACACACTCTAGGAGTGCAACGTCCAATAGATCATTCTTTAATTGTCTTAGTAAATGTCGTACATACAAAAGACAAAATAATTTGGCAACAACTCGTGGACTTACATAAAGTTAGACAAGCCCTGCAATATCTAAAAAACCACAACAAATACTACAAAGAATTTACTATTAAAGAAAACCTGTGAGAAACCATTGAAATAATTCAAGAGCCACCAGAAACTGGTCATTTTCAACTTCTAGATCCTGCTACAGAATCCAACATTTTAGACCATTATACAATTCATCCTTTACACTCTAAAAACACCATAGATGATGCACTGGAAATGTACCAAATGCGACAAGGCAAAGGATCTCCAATCAGAATATGGGAAAAAAGTATAAAAGCAAAGGCCTTTCCTCCATCGTACTGGGAAAATAGGAAGGTACAATGATAGACCCACACAGATACATCATCAGATTATTGCTCTTTACGATTGTATTCTGACGACCCAGGATTCAGACAAAATGTGGAATACATATTCGACCTTTTCTTTGAAAGTGAACTAGCAACTCTATGCTACGGAGTTGCACACACATTAAAATCAGGTACCCATTTTGAAAATATGTCAGCTATGCAATTATTACAAAAAGTGCAAGAAGAAGATGAGGTTTTACGGTCAAGTATTACAAATCTTTTAGCAAACATGCGTGGTACAAAAGAATACTGATTCCGACGTCATGGAGATGTACATTGTACGATAGGAACCCTTGACCCACCCACTTGGTTTGTTACATTAAGTTGTGCAGAATATGCATGGGAAGATTTGCACAATTTCCTACCCATAGCAAACAGAAACAAAACAAACATAGTTATAAAAACACCAGGAGAACTCTGCTCTCTAGATCCTGTAAATGTATCAAGATATTTCTATCATCGCTTCATTGCTATGCTGCACTTTATTTGTAATAAGACTGTTCCTCCCCTTTGGAGAAAAGAATACCAATCCAGAGGAGCACCACACATCCACATGCTATTATGGATTAAAGATGCTCCTAAATTTGGTCACGACAGTGATGCAACTGCTTTGCGGTTCATCCAAAAATATGTCACTTGTGAAATCCCTTCACAAACAACACATAGTGACCTTCATGCACACATTTTACAATTTCATAGACAAAACTCTGAAAAATATTGTCGTCACAAATATAAAAACAAAGGGAAATACTACACCAAATGCCGCTTTGGTTTCCCTAGACCAGTTTCAACAACAGGTCAAGTAAAAAACTTCATGTCTTCAGTTAGACATAGTGTCAAAGGAAAATCACCTAAGAACACATATTACATAAAAAGAACAGAAGAATCAAAATACATCAATGATTGTAATGCAATCATTGCCCTCCTATGGAATGCACACATAGATGTGCCGTTACATTGCAGACAATTCCACTGCAGTTGCACAATATGTCACAGCCTACTTAACCAAAGCAGAGAAAACAGAGCTTCAGGACCTCTGGGATGATATATCATCAGACAAAACACTATCACAGAAATTGTACAGCATAGGCATAAAAATCCTCCCTCATAGAGAATGTGGCTGCTATGAAACTGCAGACCGTTTAACCGGTACTGCCTTATAAGGAAAATCTGACAATATGGTATGGCTAAGTCTTGGTCCTGCTAAATCGAGAAAAAAAGAGTTCTCAAATCATATGAGGAAATAAAAATGATATCCAAAAATTCTTCCAACAGCCAAGACATTTTGAAAAACAATTTACTAGACACATACTTCCCAAACAGGAGTACCACTTTGGAAACCATGTGTCTCTATGATGTAGCCCAACACTTCACATACAAAAATAATATTAAACCAGATGAAAAGAAAGGTAAATACAGAGTAGCAAACTGTGAAGGCAGCTTAGTGAATCTTACCGTACGCAGCTTCATTAATCATATTAAATTGTCATTAAAAACTCCTCAACATAAAGAACTGTATTATTGTACCTGCTACAACTTTTTAAACCATGGAGAAAAGAAGAAGAGTTACTGAATACATATGACCCCTACGTAGACGCTTTAAAAGCAAATGAAAGCACTATAGCAGACATAAACTTTACACAGTACCAAACAATGTTGCACAATGAACAGCAACACGAAGAAGAACTCTAGGCCCAACTAGAAGTGGACTCTCCCTACAGTAGTCAACCTTCTGTAAAAGGAAGTCAAAAACCACTTGGACAGCAACTAATAGCCAGTGAGGCAGAATTAGCCACGACAGAAGTAGAAAACACCATATGTCAGTATGAACAAGCTACAGAAGACTTCGCTGCACTGAAATCACAACTGAACAATGAGCAGCGTATCATTTTCCAAGAAGTAACAAAACAAATTAAACATGGTTTGCAACATGAACATAAAAACTGTACCTGCCAAGACTACAAACCTACACTACTACATATCAGTGGTCAAGCTGGTTCAGACAAAACATTCTTAATCAAAATCATCAGCAAGTTCCTCCAACAATTGACAAACAACAAACTGTCAGCTGTTGTAACTGCCCCCACAGGTTTAGCTGCCTACAACATAGGCAGTGTCACTTTATACCGATTACTACTCCTTCCAGTAGAATACCAAAACAAATAAGACTGTTACAAACGTTCTACAGAAGCTACAATGGAACTATGCAGAGTTTTGAAACAAATGAAAATGCTGCTAACAGATGAGGTGAGCATGGTCTCCAACCTAATGTTGGCTTTGATTCACCTCAGATTACAAGAGATACTCAAAACAGACTACAAAGAGCTCTTTGGAGTAAAACACATTATTGTTTTCGGAGATCTTCTTCAATTGACAGCAGTCAACGGTGAACCTATTTTTAAAACCTTAGGGCACAAGCTGTGCCATAAAAATCTTGGCAGCATAGGAAATGGCAACCTTTGGCATAATTTCCAATACAGAGATTTAACTGAAAACATGCGCCAGTCTGCAGACCTCACATACGCCAACATTTTAAAAAGTATTAGAGTTGGTGTACTATATCAAGAAACACAATCAATATTAAAAACCAGGAACATCCATGCAATCTGTGGTCATAACTCATGTGCTACAGATGTCATGGAACAATTAGCACAAAAAAATGTCAATTGTATGTCCTTGATTCCAACTCTTGCAAGCTGTTCAAAATTCAATGAAACAATGTTAAAAAAAGAAATGTAACCAATAATTGAAATTTGCTCCACAGATAAACTGGACGTACATGGTATGACACTAACCACGTGTCAAAAAACCACAACAAGACTAAATACCTTAGAAATCTCCAACACAGCTGGTTAGGAGAAAATATTAAAATTATCTTTAAACTGCAGAGTAATGCCTAAACATAACCTTGATGTGGAGCAAGGGCTAGTTAATGGAGCACTTGGTACAGTTTTTGGCTCTCAAACATACCCACGTGACAAAAACATTCAGTTTGTCAATATTCTCTTTGACAAACTATCCGAAGTTAGAAAGATAGGATGCTCAACAGCCCACTTCCTTCTTTTCAAAGACATGTATGTATGCAGAGAACAATTTTTACTAACTCTAGCATACACAGTTACCATTCACAAACCACAAGGTCTTACCCTAGATAAAACATTGATAGATATCGGTAGAATCGTCTTTAAAGAAGGCATGAGCTATGTAGCACTATCACACTTATGTACACTTGACAGACTATTTCTAATCAACGTTGATGCAAGCAAAGTAAATGCTGATATTCCTTGCATTCTAGAATACAATAGACTGTGTTCACTCTACACCCCCATCTAGAAACCTATCCTGTTCCGCAAAAATCAAAACGTTGTAAAAGAAAATGACTTCAGACTGAACCGATACAGGATCTCACTGCAATTCCTCCAAAGAAAGAAAAAGAAGCTAATACTTCATCAAGTAACACAACCAAAGAAGAATCTACTGCTCAAAGTAATTCAATGACTTCTTCAAAGAAGCAACACACACTCCGAAAAAATGACTTCAACACAGAACTGTCAGGTCCATTCAAATTTTCAAATACAACTGGTGTAAATTGCTATGCAAATGTAGCAATAAATATTCTATTCCAATTGCCACCAATTATTGACAACATTTACTTACACAGTACAGACCAATTGTGTTTGCAAATGTTAGTCCTTTGTAGAAATGCAACCAACCATCTTGACAACACTTACAGTGTTTCTAGAATAAGGCAAGAGTTAGACTACTGTGCTGGAATGGTGAAATTCACTATAAAATCACAAGAAGATCTACAATAATTTCTAATGTACATACTACAAGTACTGGAAAACAAAAACATACCTATAAATGAAATCTTCCAGATTTCATACATTTGGAAACATACATGCACTCTTTGCAACCATGTGGCACAGGAAAACGTCCCTAATGAACTCTTTGTGTATATATCCATACCTAACTGTGAATCCATTCCATTTCAGCAACTTGTACAAAATGCAAACCATGGCAGATTATGTATTACCTGCAATTTAGATAATCGCACCAACTTACAAATACAGACACATAGTAAATACGTAATACTAATGCTTTTACTTTACAATACAGATGGTACTAAAAACAACTGCAAGCCGACTGGATTAACACATGGTCAATTATCACTTGGTAAGAAAAACTTCACAACAATAGGTATAATCTACCACACAGGAGCCACAACCAGTGCAGGTCACTACGTTGCATACATAAAAAGAAATGTGGATGGGTTGAATGTAATGATAATACCATTACTCTAAAACAGAGATTACCAGCAAATCTTGTAAATGCTTATTTAATATTCTTAAAACCAAAATTTAATAGCTAATATCTGCATAAACATTAACAAAACTTCAATTTCAAAACTATAAACAGTTAGACTATGCCAACAGGTATCTAACTGCCCCAATATTCTGCAACAAGCAAACAGATAAATAAATACCACTAAAATGTAACAAGACATAAACAATTAGACTATGCCAACAGGTATCTAACTGCCCCAATATTCTGCAACAAGCAAACAGATAAATAAATACCACTAAAATGTAACAAGTCATAAACAATTAGAATACACCAACAGGTATCTAACTGCCCCTTAAAATCTGCAACAACCCAACAGATAGATGAATAGCATAAAAGTAGAAATAAACAATTAGAATACGCCAACAGGTACCTAACTGCCCCAGAAATCTGCAACAATTCAGCAGATGCAAGATTAGCAAGAAACAAGAAATAAACACTAAAACAATTAAAGAAATATATTGTAACACAATATAGAAGTTTTTTTTTAATCCAGCATTGATTTTTTTTCCCACAGACCCAATGATTTAAAAAACAAACACAGAAACTGAGCACATTGTCAGTACACTAGTTTCGAGTATAGTACTTCTAAAGTACTAAATATGAGGGTCGAAAAAATACAGAAATGTCTATTATGCAATGCAATAACTCATTATGAACTACCTACACTAACATATGATCTTTTCTTTTATCACAGAGATCGAAAAAGAATGTCTGCCCCAAATACCCATGCCATGAAAAAACTGCATACAACCACAAAAAAAGTCAACCAATAAGTATATAATAAACACTGCTGCATAACACACCCATTCAAGCAAACATCTAACCATACACCACAATCCAAAATGTTTACTTCCATGGGTATTTTATGCCGCAGTGCTTGTTACAAACTCTACAATCTTAACTCCATAGCGTAGCCAAAACTTCACATACAGACTCTACAAATGAAACAGTACACAACGTTTTGAAAACATATATCCCCCATAAGCAGCCCACATGCCACATATTCAAAATGTTTGGTAGCATGGGTGTGTTATACTGCGGTGGTTTTGGCCAGGGCCTACGCAAGACTCTAGGCCCTGGCCACAATCACCACAGCATAACACACCCATGCTACCAAACATTTTGACCATGGTATGTGGGCTGCTTATAGGGGATATTATTTACAATCAATGCTCTATTAACAACCCAAAACTAACATCATACTAAAGTAAAATAGCTAGTAGTGCGCCCAGCATTTAGTGTGTCTGAGGACAGCCACAGTGACTGCGGACATCACAAACACATCAGGAGCACCTGCCACCTAAACAAATACAGCATTTGACCCATCTCTTACTCCCCCATCATCCCCAAGCACTC
Source organism: Ambystoma mexicanum (assembly GCF_040938575.1). Lineage (NCBI taxonomy): Eukaryota > Metazoa > Chordata > Amphibia > Caudata > Ambystomatidae > Ambystoma > Ambystoma mexicanum. The sequence continues at coordinate 841,509,988 of NC_090936.1, forward strand.
CTACACACCAGCATACTCCCTGAAATTGTATTTTCCATCTGTTCGATGCCACACTGTCTGTTCAAAGATGGCGGGCGAATTCGAAACAATGTGACGGACCTCAGGCCTCACCCCAGCCAATCAGCAAACACGTCCCTCGTCCGCAGACATGACGCAAGCCGATTAACCAATCTGTGTCCTGTCCACAGAGCGAACAGGGAATTGTGTCCGCGGAGTGGACATAGATATCACACATTTTTAGACCTACTTTTTGGTCATTTAAAAGAAACTACTGGGCAGATTTCCACCAAATTTACAAAAGCACGGTTTTGGGACCAAGCCACTGCTCCTGCCAAAAATTTAGTGAAAATCCGTCCAATGGTTTGAGCTGTAGGCATGAGCAAAGTTTTTTCCCCATTTACTCTATGGGAAAAATTAATTTTGGGACCTCCCCTATAACTTTGCCACCCCTGGACCAAACCTCACTAAACTTTGCAAAAAAACTCAGAGTGGGCGAGGATTCGTCCAGGGGGAGTAAAGTTATAAGCCGCCCAAAAAGTGCTCTTCCTATGAGAATAGCAACTTAACCATAACTACACAGCCACTACCGTGGGCCGTGTAATATCACTAACAAAAACATTGTTAAAGGGACATTATGGTTAATTTGCACCAGCCAAAACCTATGAAAGTCAATGGAAAAACATTGTTACACAGACTTTATGGTTCCTGGTAAAACCAAAAAATAAAAAAATCGACAGTTATGGTAAGCTAAGCAACCATAACTTGTGTCACCAGTGTGCACAGCAAGGACTAACACCCATGACATCAAAGATGCCATCACCAATCTCATTCATGACTACACCTGGTTGGACTCCATTAATGACTGCATATCCACATCTTCAAATGCACTTTAAAGTAGTTGTGGAAGTGCATGTATTTCCGTTCCACACCTAGACCCATGCATATGTCATCCACTGTATGCTGTTAACACCGCCCCTGTTGCCAGCCCTACAGATTCATGCAGTAGCCTACCGCATTTAAAGTACTTCTGCTGACTTTGTGGGTGGCTCTGCAAACCTACCAATGTGTGGCTAAGGTACTCCTACCGGTATAACGGCCACTGGTAAACAAGGAACAGCAACTTGCAGTATCACGTGGGCGTGTTAAATGTTGCATTACTTTGATATATCTGCTACTTGCCTTTCCATGACCCGTGAAACAGATACATTAAGTGTGCACTCAGCAGTGTGACAGAAAGTATCAATAGGTCGCCTGCCGGTCATACAGTTCAAGAAAACATGTAACTGTGGTTGGGACAGTTTGTAGTAAGTCTGCAAAATGGCAAAGCTGGTGCACCTTACTCACGCACATACTAGTGCAGGTAAAGGCAAGTAAGGAAACAGCAGAATATGCACCATGCAAACAACCTTAGTGGTTGTTAGAAAAGCACTGTAGCTGCATGGGTCGTGCAGAATAAATGGATTCCTGCTGCACATAACAAAGCTGTGTTTCGTGTTGGTGTAAACATTCTTGTATTCCACAGTGTATGTAAATCTGGGAATTCTACCCCTAACACTAATGTCGTAGCATAACGTGTTTTTTTCTGCATGTGACGACAACTGAAATGAAAGCACAAGGGACCAGTGGGCAGGGTACAGCCCTTCCAACAATTACGTAGGCCAGCAGAGCTGTAAAACAAACTTTGCAAACCATATGCCGCACTACAGACCCTTACCCATCAAAGGGCATTGTATTGTGCATATACTGCAATGCGCTACTGTACAGAGGGAAGGTACTTGGAAGTGTGTGGGAACGGTCCTTATGGGAGCTATACAATGACTGCCACCTATAATTCCGTCTCCCGGCAAGTCCCCTATAGTATCCAGGCAGGCCCTTCCCCTTCTGTTCCGGACCTTTCTTGCCGTTCCTTCTGTGGCGTGTGTGAGAACACCATAATAAATGAAAATGAACTGTGAAAGGAAAAAAGATAAATAAAGAAAGCACCTTTCACAGATCAACAACGGAATTGCCAATGCACCCATGCAGAGCGGGGGGCATGGCGGTGTATTAAACACTATAGTTCAATCAGTTAGAAAGGGGACCACCGTACAAAGAGGTTTCTTTACGTGTTGCAGAGCATTTTCAAGAGAGTCAGTGCACAACACGTAAACAAAATATATCATTACTTTCAAGAAGGGCACCACTCCAATTTAGATGAGGTGTGCAGAAACCAGGATGGCTGGCATAGTAAGATGAACATTATAGCTGGGGAAAAGTATTTGTGCTGTGAAATGTCATATTCCCATGGGCGAAGTATGCCATTGGCACATATCGAACAAAGGCACAAATGCACTACTTTACAATGTACCACACTGTCTGCATTCACGGCCCAAATAGAAAATGACGCTGCCACATTGGTGGCTGCATAATGTGATAGAAACTTATGCAAGAGATCGGAAACAAATGCATGAACTGGGCAAGTGCCTCCTTCATCGCAAACTGCACTGAAACTCGTGTAACATGCTGTGCAATTTTCCCTGCACACTGAACAACAACATTTTCAGCATGATTGCGTCTCACCAAAGTTTTGTTGCATCCAGTGCACACTTTGTGTACCTCAGCGAACAGACAACTGTCGTACCAGTCATCCAGTATCCAGAGCCGCGAGGAGGCTGCTGCCGGTGCCCGTGCTTCCTGGAGGAGGCGGGGCCCGCACGAGCCACGTGACACAGCACGTGACTTTGACCCAGCATAAAGCTCCGGCCCACCCGCCCGAGGGGCGAATTGTTGCATCCAGTGCACACTTTGTGTACCTCAGCGAACAGACAACTGTCGTACCAGTCATCCAGTATCCAGAGCCGCGAGGAGGCTGCTGCCGGTGCCCGTGCTTCCTGGAGGAGGCGGGGCCCGCACGAGCCACGTGACACAGCACGTGACTTTGACCCAGCATAAAGCTCCGGCCCATCCACCCTCGCGGCGTTAAGCCCGGTAGGAGACAAGCCCGTCTGCTGTTAGGCAGCTGTTTGGTAGAGCTGTGTGTCCGAGGGGCGAGCCAGCCTACTACAGCCCGCTGCAGACGAGGAGTCGCAGCCGAATGGAACCCGAGGTACGCCCCCAAGAAACCATTCGAGATCTGAAGGCCCTGAGAAAGGACATATCAATCCGAAAAGACAGGCTTCCGTGGAAAACGCCCAAACACGGACGTGGAGAGGAGAGTAGCCCAGGCAGGATAAGGAGCAAGTCATACTCGGTAGGATCAACTCAGAGTATGCCAGACACACCATCGATTCTGGAGCTCCTAGCGCCCAATGGCCAGGGGAAAGCCATTGCTATATGCGAAAGTGGCTCTGTGGTGACTTGGGGTCAAGACAAGCCAGCCACACCTCCAGCAATACAGGATCACATCGAAGCACCATCAGTGTTCCAGCCGGTCCCCGTTTCTAGAAGTATTCTAGAAGCAGAGAGGCGAGGGGAATTCCAACAAGAGGAACAACAACTGAGAGAAAGGGAACACCCAGTGGAGCTAGACAAATCGCCCCCCCACATCCATCCCTCCCGCCCCCCCCAGGGGACAGGAGAAAACAATATGGTCAGGTCGCCCCAAATAGAGAACGAGAAGCAGCATATCTTAAGGGGAGCAGGTCCTGAAGGGGGAACTTGGAGAGAGAGGGAAGAACTACCCTTAAAGGAAAACAGAGACAACAAACGCCCCACGGCACAGGCCCTCCCACAGGGTCTAGTCCCCATTTTTGAAACATGGAAAAGCGCCGCGCCCAATTGTACTATACCAAACGGAGGCACATGTGGAGGGAAAGTAAACATGGAATCAGTTAAAATAAATGAAATAATGGCTATCAGCGAGCAAAGCGAAACTTCCCCACAACGCTCGACATCTGAAGCCAGCAGGAGCCGTAAGGGAGAAGAGGACAAGTCGGGATCCAGGAGTACATCAAATATGGACCATCAGGACCAGTTACCTAATCTATCCAAAATCAAGGTAATGCTACACGAGATACACGATGATGGGAAGATCTTTCCCCAAGACGAGAGCATAATTCGACCCAAATCCGCAAGTAGGGTTAGGGTCATTGAAGAAAGAGACGCAGACATAGATGTCGGGAGCGAGTCGGAAGTCGAAGGAGAGGTTACCGAGCCGGAAAATCAAACGGAGGGAGATCTCGACGACTCCAACAAAGAAACCGACGGAGAACAATTGGAAACAGGAGTAGGAGGCACAAAGAAAAAGAGAACCAAAACTACGTCTCTGGTCACAACGAGACCACAAGAATCAAAGAAGAGAGTAACCATGAGACCTAGAAATTCAACGGGACTGGGGGAACAAAAACCTACTAACGGCAACAAAGGAGGCCGTACTCTAAAAAGGCGGCCCATCCCACTGACATCTTGCCCGCTAAGAGCCTTCTTCACTCGTCAAAACAAAAGAAAACAAAGTGTCGACACAGAAATATCAGATGCAGAGATGCTGGAATTAGTAACCGACCCACAACCGATTCAAAAACATAGGAGAACGGAGCCGGGGCTAGAACCCAAAGAGACCTCAATCGCCACGGACGGGAACTCCCTAGAAATACACAATGAGCCTACAAGTAATCCAGGAGATAAACACAAACAAGCAAAAGAAGACGCAAGCCTGAAAGGCAGACAAATTGACCTAAGGGACCCTCCTTTGGAGAATCTGGAAAACGCCCAAACTGAAAGCCCATCCAAACAAGGACAACCATCTAGTGAGGAGATAGTGATAATGGTAGATGACAAAGAGGATGAAAAACAACAGAGAGCAGGGCTAAAGAGCCCAGCGAGTCAAACCCATCAATCAATAAAAAGCAATGAGGACCGCCGGGCCTGGACCAAACCTCATCTTAACAATGGACAACAACAACCTACATCGAAACCGAAAGTGGTGCATCCCATTCTAAACACAGTCAACGAGGGGAGGGATAGTGATTCGCCCAGAAGGGGTAGGAACACCGATAGAGCCCAAGGAGAGACAGAAAAAAGTGTCAACTTTGAGGCGGTAGCCCAACTGAGAAGATCAGAGAGACCCGTCCGCCGTACTACGAGTTCCCTTAGCGCCATGGAGGTTTTCTCCGCCTGGTTTTACCAGGCGGAGAAAACCATGGCGCTACGGGACCTCGTTGTTAATTACGCCACCGTATTTTACGGTGGCGTAATTAACTCCTTCCCCACTCCCATTATACCCTATGGGGCAAGAATGGGAATGGGGAAGGGCAGAATGGGGATTGGGGATTTACCGCTCCGCCGAGGTCGGAATGGGGCGGTAAATCCGCCAACCCCCATGACGCAATCGACGGCTTTCCGCCGTGCTTCGCGGTGCATTTAGCACCGCGAAATCCGCCTGGGTCCTAATGAGGCCCAATATGCTTTCTTTGTGACACTTCACGAATCTTCTTTTTTCTTCTCCTTAAAATGTCGAGACCATAACCATTTTTTTTCTTCTTTGCAGACAACGTAATTTATAGTGCCAATTATAAGCTCCTTAGAGCAATGCCATGGATTCTGCACTTGTGGAGTGTCATGCTGGGGCTATTTAGCTTCAGACTGCCTATTCAGAATGAAAAGTTCAATGTTTGCAGCTTAATCTTGTAAAGGTCTCCAATTTCCCTTGTTAAAGGCTGAACAGGCAGACACATTGGGCTTTTTATTGATCTTGCAGAGATTTCTGGTTCACACAGACCTTTAAAAAAAGTATTAAGGGATGACATTTACCTCGCTGAGCGGACAACATTTTTAACAAAACTTGTGACAAAGGGTCTTTGGCTAAACACCCTGTTTGGTTGATCTCACGACAAGCACGAATTAACAATTGTGCAAGTAACTGATAGATATTTTAAAATTAAATGTACAGCTTTCTCATACCAATGAGTGTTCAAATGGACTTGTACAGATATTTTACGTTCTCAGTAAAGCATGCATACGTAATCTTTTCTTCTGCAGCCATAATGTCAATTTCATATGTAATGCAATGTGGTCTTTTATAACAGAGCTTCTCATATGTGCCCAATCTTTGTCATGAAGTTCCGTAACAGAGAGAGAAGAGTTGGTGCTACTGCAGAGAAAATGGCATAGCATATACAAGCCTGTCAAATTTAAATGTGCAAACACCTGTTCTCTGTGCCTTATTAAGATTGTAAGTGAGTTGAATCAGAGCAGGTTATGCCTGCATCGCCAGAGGGATACCCCAGGTGTCTAGTACTGCTAAGCTGTGTGGGGGACCTCCCTACCACCCAGAAAAGGTTTTGCACCTGGAGCAACAGGTCCAGCAACTGACCGATGATCTGGGGTGCATGCTGAGGGCTCAGTCCTACTTTCAACCTAACACTGCTTCTCAGTATTCTCCAACACCCAGGTTTGATGACCCATGGGGGAAATGGTGGGTGTAAACCTCTGGCAAACTACAGTTTCCTGAGGAGGGGACCCGGGTGGGGGAGATGCCAAGCCCTAAAGGAAGTTTCCTTTCTTACCCAAACAGAACCCCTATAAAACCTCTCAGCCTGTAAGAGTCGCATCTACCCCTGAATTGTTAGAACCCAAAGAGAAAAGGGTAAAAGAAGAACCCATTGTGTTGAGGAACTCCAGATTATCCCCTTTAAGAGAGATGAATCTCAAACATGTAAGATCACCTTCTCTTTCAAAAATGGGGGATCACTACCAAAGGAAAAATGGGTCCCAAAAGACCTTGAGTGGGACAGGGTAAGTATGGAGACCAACTCAGAACTAGAAACTATTCAACCCCAAAAATGTGAGCCATACAGAATTGAAACAGAGGTGGTGTCCTTTCTCCAAACAGGTTCTGGAAACTGTTGCCACATAATGCGGGACAGCCAATGAGCTGGGGAAAAGGAGGATTCCCCAACAACTCCCATTGCGAGTTGCAACATTTTTTTTTACAGATTCCCAAACTCTGACACAGAAAATTGCCCAAGATCACACAGTGTTGGAGTTCAATATTAAGAAAATGACCGCTAGGCTGTCAAATAACTTACACTTTCTTTGCACCTTGGAGGAGAAATATGGCTGATTGTATGCACCGGTCAATGTGCAGGGTCAGTGTGAATTATCAGCTCTGGTGGATTCTGGATCCCAAGCCACCCTTGTGTCCAAAAAGACCTTTGACCAACTAATCTCAGAACGGGGGCAAGGCCACCAAATTCCACTCACACCGCTACCCGGACAACTCAAAAAGTTTGGCGGAAATGATATTTCCATCGAATGGACTGCAGATCTGGAAATAAAAATTGGACGGCATCGGCTTGAAACATTTGGTGTTAGGTCAAACCTTATTTATTGGAGAATGATCTGCTGGTTATCACTTCTGATTGACTGTGTAAACAAGGTCCTCTGGACTAAGACTAACCGCCCTATAAAATAAAAAATGAGTACCAATTATGTAAGCCTGAATGGTACCTGTCATGTAATTGATGAACACCCATTTAAAGAATGACCAAACCAAGACATTACTGTCGGAGAACAAACCGGTGATGGGAACCCTTCTACATTCTCGAATATCAACCTTAATCCCAGTTTTAAGTGGCAATCCACACTGGAAGGGAATACCCAAAAATGATACAGCAGTCCAAAATCAGAAGAAACATTGAGTCCCGAGAAACCAGACAAGGTAGAACCCGCTCAAAGTCTAACAGACATTCAGAAAAAAGGTAAACAGTTATTTTTCCCCATTCAATTAAATGAGGGGGGAGACGATGCTTGCCAGAGTATGCCTGAATAATGAAAGGAGGTTCATCAGCAAATCATTTTTCAGGAAACTCCTTAAAGATCAGACTATTCCCACATTTAAATTGATTGACAAATGAGAAGTAGGTCTGGAAACTCCACATTCCAAACATCTCCTGCCTTGCAGGTGTTTGCTGAACATTTCCATTGACAACAAACGGATAGAACATAATTGTTGGGTCGTGAGAGATGTCCCTTGCACCTTTTATTTGGGCAACAACATTCTCAATCGGTTCGCAATCAATTTGGACCTAATTAATAATAAAGCCTGGTCCCGACTGGGGGGTAATCCCATGGGCTTTGACAACACTGAAAGAGCATTCCAATCAGCTCAATTGCTGCCTTGTGCCATTGAAGTTCAAGTGCAATAAGAGATTACCATCCCAGGCTGGTGCAAAAATGTACTATTCCCCTCAAAACTAAGTTAGTACATAACCTCAAACATCAGGATGGAAATATAAATTTAAATTCCCATCTTCAACAAGATTTTCATTTAAATTTGACACCTCTACTAGACCTAGAGCACGACACCATTTGAAAATTGGTGGATAACAGCGACCCTAGAAGTATCACTTTGGCGCACACACCTTTATTGGAATGGCGGTTGAAGCCCAACAATATTCTATTGATTTAGGTAATGAAATCAGGGGAGCAATCCCAAACAAATGTTTCAACATCAGCAACAGTATTCCTCCAGAAAAGGTTTTTACTAGGCATGGGGGGGATTTCCTGGTGTACTCTTCCTGCACCTACAGTGTGGAAGAGGTGAGCTCTGACATTAAGAGGGAGGAGGTAGTGTTCAGGGTCAACGACCACTACCTCAAATCCCCTGTCCAGGGAATTACCATCAAAAGAGCTCTCTACCCAACTGAAGGATACTACTTAAGTTGTCAAGCCTGAGGTCTTTCTAGGTTTCAAGCAGATGCTCAGGAAAAGGAACAATCTTGCGGATGCCTGTGAGACCGAGTAGCAAAGACAAAAGCTGAAACAGGTCTTACTGGAATTCCAAGATATATTTTCCTTGGACTAATACGATTGTGGACGCAGTTACATTAATTCAACCACCATTCCCACGGACCCCGAGATGTCTCAAGTAGTTGAGAAATAATACTGATTACCCCATACACCCATGGAGTCACTCACAGAGATTATTAAGAACATAGAATCCTGAGGGATAATTTGACTGATCCACAGTACCTTCAATGACCCGTTACTGGGATACTCAAATTAAATGGCCAATGGAGACTATATGCAGACCTCGGGGAGTTGAACAATTGGGTCCACATGTCAAGATGGCCCCTTCCCTACATTGATCAGGGACTGGCCCAGATCCAAGGGTCAAATGTGTACGCCGCCATTGACCTGACTAACAGTTACTGGACAGTACCCGTGAGTAGGGAAGACCAGTACAAGCTTGCCTTTAAATTCAGGGGGGCAGTGGTACACATGGACCCACACCCCCTTTGGATACATAAGCTCTGACAATGAGTTCAACATCTTCCTACATAAGGCCATGCCCGATTTGGACAAAGGGGGAAACCTGGCCTATGTGGATGAAGAGCTCAACTGTGGAGGAACACATAGCAGAAATGTGCTATGTTCTAACCCAGTTGCAGAAAGCCAGATCAAAACTGTCCTGTCAGAATGCACAGTGGTGTAAGACCTGAATGAACTTCATAGGGCACAAGATCACCACTGACGGACTTAATCCTCAGGCGAAGTAGGTGGAAGACTTATTGGAATTAAAAGATCTTATTGGACTCACAAATTAATTTTGTAAGTTAATTGAAGACAATGCAGAAGTCCCTCGACAGTTGGACCATTTATTAAAGGCAAGAGTCAAGTGAGAGTGGGGTCCCAAACAATCAGAGGCAGTAAACAACTGAAAAGAAACATTTCCCAGGCTCATTGTTTGGCTTACCCCATAAAGAACAAGTAGTTCTTCTTCTTGGAGACAATGTTCTCAGATACTTGCTTAACAGCAGTGTTGTATCAAGAGCACAAGAAGGTCAACAAAGCCATCTCATATTCAAACAAGACTTTGTCCTCTGTGGAGAGAAAAATCAATAACTGCGAGAAGGCCCACCTGGCAACAGTAGAAGCATTGAAAAATGACTGCCCATTCATACAGGGGAGCACATCACCATCGAGACTCCTAACTAACCCTTGCAATACCTACAAAGTGACAGAATCCAGGCAGGGAATGTTAGTAATTCCAGAATTACTTCCTGGATTCTGTCTATTCAAAGCGTTCCTGTGGGGGACAGATATTTCCAAAACAAGAAGAATCCCTCAGCGCAAGGGCTGGTGGACTTGCATGATTGTGTTTAAGAAAATTGTCTCGAGGACAAAAGTCTAATGACCAACAACAACAACATTGAGGTGTACTTAACTTCCCCACACAAGGTCTATGAAGAAGGCACGTGTCAGGGGATAACCACAGTTTATAACAATAGGCAACAATAGGCAAAAAAGAACTGGTGGCTAGCATTGGAATTGCCTGGGTGAATGATACCCCGGAACACTCTGTTGGTTATAAAATAGGACCCTGAAGTAGTCAGGTTGCAAAATGTGGCTGTTGATGGCCGTTCATAAAGCCATCCTCACTGCAGTGCACCACCAACTCAATGAACTGATCATAAATACTGATTATGTTAGGAATAGGTTTGTGGAGCACCTGATTAACTGGAAGAATCGAGGTATGCTTTATGCCAACAACAAACCCCTAAAGCATGCCAAACTGATCCAGTCAATTGATAATCTGGTGACCTTCAATGAGATGACCATCTACTGGAAAAAAATAAGGGGTCATTCCAAAATAGAGGGGCCAGATAGGACTAGGAATGACCTGGCTGACCAGCTGGCTAAAACCATTGCTCTGCAAGGGGATATCATAGAAACAGAATCCATGCAGGGGGACATCAAAATTGCGCCTGCCACCAGGTCAACTTGTGTGAACAGTGAACTTGTGACTGCGAAGTGGAGTAAAAATACCCCTGATGCAGATTTGATCACTGCACAGAAAGAGGACCCAATCATTGGGAAATGGTATCAACACATTGAAGGACATGTGAGCTTATCTTTAACAGAGTCAGATTATACCAATCAAGAGGATCTCCGGGTGTTGATGAAGTTTTACAAGATGTTCCGGATCCAAGACGCTTTCTTGGTAAGGAGAGCCCTATCTTGGTGTGACCAATGAGTGGTACATCCCTCATTCCAAAGCATGATGTTGAACCACGCCCATGACACAGCCACTGCCGGTCATAAAGCGTTTCACACATTAGAAATATTGCGCAAGGTTGCTTTCCTGGCCACACATGGGCCAGGAGCTTGACACTTACCTAAATGGGTGTCTTGTGTGTGCTCAATTACAACTCAGTTCACTCACACAAAGTGCTTCCCTACAAAAAAGGGGAATGACACTGCCTTGGTCAGATTTGAAGGTCGATTTGCTCCTCTGGAGGAAACCAGCACATCTTGACTGTGACATGCTTGGTCACAAAGTGGGTAGAATGTCTTCCAGCCCTGAGTTGTAAGGCATAGACAGCTACTGCACTAATGATCAACCACATGTTTTCTCGTTTCGGCCTCCCACAAAGGATTAAGTCAGACTGGCAAAGCCATTTTTACTAGTGAGGTGTTGGCAAAGATGTGGGAGATTCTAGGGATAAAAATAAAACTCCACATGGCCTAACACCTGGCCTTAAGCAGAAAAGTAGAGAGATATGACAAAATTATGAGTATCTTTAGGAGGTTTGAGCAAGACTCTGGACCTAGTTGGGAAATCCACTTGTCATGATGGCTATTAGGTCTACACCATCTTCTGCAATAAAGATGTCTCCATTTGAGCTCATGACCAGATGAAAAATGGTGTTACCCCAGCATCTGCTTCATAGGACTCAGGAGCAGACACTGATAAATGCTCATGAGTCCACTATTCATGAGTTCATTGAAAATTTAAGGAAGCACCCCGAGTATGATTTTGCTTATGCTCAGCGCAATTTAGAAATGTTGGCTGAAGGAATAAATACCTATTATGAACTAAAGACCACCAAGAAAGAATATCAGGTAGGGGACAAGGTCTACCTGTACAATTTTCTAAGGAATCAGGTCAAGGACCGGAAAATTGCTCTCATCTTGGTGTATTGCATTTGAAATAATATCATTTGTACCTACAAGATCCACATCCTAAAAAGAGAACAGAAAGAATAAAAATGGGTCCACATCAATGAGTTGGAAAGCTGATACACCAGACATGCTTTAAGACTGATTCAGGAGCCAAATGAAAGTCAAGCAGAGGAACCATCTGAAGAATTAAAAGGAAGGATGAAAAATCAAATGGAAAATAAGACAAACACATATATATATATATAGCAGTAGCGGCTATGTAGTTATGGTTAAGTTGCTAAACCCATAGGAAGAGCACTTTTTGGGCGGCTTATAACTTTGCTCCCCCTGGACGAATACTCACCAAACTTTGCTAAAGTGTATGGCCCACTCTGTAAAGTTTGGTGAGGTTTGGTCAAGGGGGGTCAAAGTTATAGGGGGGTCCCAAAATGTATTTTTTCCCATGGACTGAACGGAGAAAAATTTTTGCTCAAGCCTACAGCCCAAACCGCTGGCTGGATTTTCCCGATCTTTGTGGCAAGAGTGGCAGCTCCAAAATAAATTGTGATTTCAATGTCTGCTCTGCTGACACACTTCCCTGTTCACTCCGCGGGCAGGACACCGATTGGCTAATTGGCTTACATCGTGTCTGCGGACATACAACGTGTTCGCTGATTGGTTGGGGTGAAGCGTGAGGTGCGTCGCATTCTCTTGATGCGCCTGCCATGTTGGATCCGTGGACATCCACAGACAGCGCGGCATAGAACTGAGCATAAATCTAATTTTGGGGAGTGTGTTAGTGTGTAGGCGTGGCTGGAGAGGGTGGAGGAGTGAGAGATGGGTCAAATGCTGCATTTGTTTAGGTGGAGAAGGCTGTGATGTGTTTGCGGTGTCTGCGGTCATCACAGTTGTCAGCGGACATACCAAGCACTGGGCGCACTCTTTGGTATTTTGCTATACTCTGAAGTTGGTTTTGGGTAGTTAGTAGAGCATTGGGTGAAGAGGGTATGTATTGAAGAGTTTGTGCATTGTCCTTAATTATTGTTTCAGAATGTTCATTGAAGTGGATAGGTTTTGAGTTGGTTGTGTTATGTTTTTGGGTTGTCGTCATTTGGCAGGTGTTTGCTTGCATGGGTGTGCTATGCTGCGTTGGTTGTGGCCTGGACAAATAGTCTTGGGTGCATGGCCATAGGCCTTCTGCCATGCACCCAAGACCTTAGGCCCTGGCCACAACCACTGCAACATAGCACACCCATGCAAGCAAACATTTTGACTGTGGTATGTGGGCTGCTTAGGGGATATGTTTTGAAAAGTTTGTGTACTGATAGTACAGTAGTGTAATAGTGTTCATAGGATAGTGACATGATGTGTGGTAGTTGGTTTGTTGGATTGTGTTCAGAATGTTGGTACCCTAGGCATTTTGGGTTGTATTTATTGGTGAGGTTTGTGTTTGCATGGGTGTGTTATGTTGTGCGGTTTGTGAGTCCAATCATTTTATAATTACTGTTTGATTTTTTGTGGTTGTATGCAGTTTTTTCATGCCATGGGTAATTGGAGCAGGCATTGTTTTTACAATCTCTGTGATAAAAGAAAAGATCACATGCTAGGGTAGGTAGTTGGTAATGAGTTATTGCATTGCATAGTAGACATTTCTGTACTTTTTCGACTCTGATAGTTAGTACTTTACAAGTACTATGGTTCAAACCAGGGTACTGTGCAATTTGCTCAGTTCCTGTGTTTGTTCATGAAATCATTGGGTCTGTGGGAAAAAAATCCATGCCGGATTAAAGAAACCCTTTCTATGTTAATGTGCAATATCTTTCTGTGGTTGATTTGAACAGGAGGAATTACATAGGTGTATGGTTTTTGGTTTGGAAGTGGTGGTAGTATTGTTGCAATTAGATACCAGTTGGCGTATTCTAATTGTTGTTTTTTCTTGTTGCATTTTTGTAGTATTCATTTATCTGTTTGCTTGTTGCAGAAACTTGGGGCAGTTAGATACCTGTGGCGTATTCTAAATGTTGATAGTTTTGAAGTTGTTGAGGGTATTCTGGTTGTAGTTAGATCCTAGTTGGAGTATTGAGGAGATTTTGTTGATGTTCATATTCAGATTAGTGTTACGATGTGCTTTTAAGGATATTAAGTAAGCGTATACATGATTTGCTGGTAATCTCTGTTTTAGAGTAATGGTAGTATCATTACATTCGAACCATGCACAATTATTTTTTATGCATGCAGTGTAGTGACCTGAATTGCTTGTGGCACCTGCATGTTAAATTATACCTACTGCTGTGAAGGACTTCTTACCAAGTGATACTTGTCCATGTGTGAATCCAGTCAGCTTGCAGTTGTTTTTGGTACCATCTGCATTGTAACGCAAAAGCATTACTATTACGTATTCACTATGCGACTGTATTTGTAAGGTGGAATGATTATCGGAATTGCAGGTAGTAAATAATCTGCCATGGTTTAGATTTCGCAGAAGTTGTTGAAATGGGATGGATTCACAGTTAGGTATGGACACATACGCAAAGCATTCATTAGGGATTTGTTCCTGTGCCACATGGCTGCAGAGAGTGCTGTAGGTTTCCACATGTATGAAATCTGGAAGATTTCATTTATGGGTATGTTTTTGTTTTCTAGTACTTGTAGTAAGTACATTCAACATTCTTGTGGATCTCCTTGTGTGTTTATAGTGAATCTGACCATTCCAGCACAGTAGTCCAATTCCTGCCTTATTCCAGAAACACTGTAAGTGTTCTCAGGATTGCTGGTTGCATTTGAGTGAAGGACTAACATTTGCAAACATAATTACGATGTCCCGTTTAAGTAAATGTTTTCAACAATTGGTGGCAATTGGAATAGAATGTTTATTGCTACATTTGCATTGCAATTTACACCATTTGTATTTGAAAACTTGAATGGACCAGACAGCTATGAGTCCAAGTTATTTGTTCGGTGTGCGCGGTGTTTCTTTGAAGAGGTAGTTGGTTTTGTTTGTGCACTAGATCCTTCTTTGGTTGTGGTCATTGATGAATTATTATGATGATATGATATGATATGGCATTTGTAACGCGCCTATACACAAGTGTTTCAAGGCGCGACGAGGCAGGGTGGGGGGAACAAAGGGAAGACAGACAACGATCCTACTAGGGCAGGTGTCATTCAGATCGCGCAAGTGCATGAGTGGAGGGAAGGGAAAAGTGCAAGGGGAAAGGGAGGGGGGAAAGTGCAGTACAGGGAAGTAGAGTTACAAATAAATAATAGGGCCAGCTGGTGGCAAGTGCAAGGTAAATGCAGACAAGTGCTGGGAAGGGGGGCTGTAGGGATACAGAGACAGACCCGCAGTGCAGTGGTTGCCAGGGAGGCAGTGCAAGTGGAGAGTGGCTGGGCCAAGGACCGAGATTGGTGAGAGTGGCCCAGTTGCAGAGTCAGTGCAGTTTCAGTCAAGAATTTAGCAGGGAGAGGGGGAGAGAAAGCAGAAGCAAAGAGGAAGGTTTTGAGGTGCTTCCAGAACCGGAGATGGTTCTCCTCAAGTTTCAGGGAGGCAGGAAGGCTGTTCCAGAGGGAGGCCCCTGCCAAGGAGAGCGATCTACCCCCATCTCATTGCTTGGAGAAGCGGATGACCCTGAGGGAGTTGGAGACGGATGAGCGAAGAGCTTGAGAAGGAAGATATTTAGGAAGAGAGAGTTGAAGGTATTTAGGCCCCAGGCCCCAGAAGGCCTTGCGAACAATGCAGAGGGTTTTGAACTTAATCCTCGCAGCCACTGGGAGCCAGTGTGGAGATTTCAGTCCTGGAGAGGTACAGTCCCTGGGCGTGAGGCCAAGGACAAGTCTCGCAGTCCTGTTCTGGATAAGTTGCAGAGGGCGGAGAGTAGAGGCAGGCAGATTTAGATAGAGGCTGTTACAGTAGTCCAGCTTCGAGAGTACCAGGGCTCGGGAGACAGTGAGCTTCTGGGGGAAGGAGAGGAAAAGAAGAATACCTCTGAGGAGGTGCAGCTTGTAGTTTGACTTCTTAGAGATGTCATATATGTGAGGAGAGAAGGAGAGTGTGGAGTCGAAGATGACCCTGAGGTTTTTTGCCTTTCAGGTAGGAGCAGGAAGAGAGCAGGAATTAGCTTCTCTTAATTTCTTTGGAGGTATTGCTGTCAGATCCTGTATAATTTGAAGTAGTTTATTTTAAAAACTTTTGCTTTTTGAGGAACTGTAAGGATATTTGGCGTGTTACAGCACAGAGTACAGCACTACTGCACAGGTAGCATTTTTCTTCTACAGTGATGGGTGCATAATATCTGTCCTCAACTTCCTCTAATACACATAAGAAGTGTGAATTCTTACTGATTTCAGGGCTCACCTTTCTCAGGCCTTTTTCACTTTTGGCTAAGCACATTGGTAAATGGAAAGACATTTTTCCCTCCTTTTTACCCATTTCTGCGCGAGAGACTTTATTAATTTCTCCATGGTCAGAGGTTTTTTGGAGTGTGGCCACTGTTCGCCCATCCATCTGGGTAACATCAGAGACCACATTACAACCTTCCAACTGAACATGTGTGACAACATCATTCAGCAATTTGTCATTTTTTAATTCCCTGCATTTGTGATCATTTAGTGTGATACCAGCCCTTTCAGCCTCTTCAAAAATATGTGGCTCAAAGATTTCTTCAGGTGATTGACTTGTACCCTCCTTTTGAGTATTTCCTTTTTCTGCCTGTGTTTGGTCATTGTTTTGCTTGCCCAGGGAAGGAAATATAGCATCCCCACTTACTCCCTGTTCACTGGTATTCCCCATGCATGAGTCATTTTTCTTAAATCTGTCCCTTTGTTCTTTTGGAATTCCTAATGTTTCTTTTTCATTTGTGCAAATCTTTACTGTTTTATTTAGCTCTAGGTTAAACCATACCTCTTTTTTAGAAGTATTTGCACTTTCTGTCACATGTTCATTTATTGGCACTTTCATCTTTAATTCATTAGGCATCTCAAAGTCGTTATGCAAAATTATATCAGAGCAATCTGTCATTTTGGCAGTGCAGTTATCATGAGTACTTAGTCACTTTTCGGAAGCCCCACGGTCATTGCTATAGCCATCAGCCCCCTCTTTGGAAGGTTGTTTTTGCGCTGCATAGAGCTTTCCTATTTGCTCAGCTAACATTTTCACTTGGGCCTCAAGGCACTGGAACCTTTCCATCTCTCTAGAATCCTTTTTCTGTGGCCTAGGTCGATATTGGTTGTTTTCCCCCTGATTGGATCTATTCTGATACCTCTCAGGTGATTGATGTCGGTTGGGATGGCTTCTGAACTCTTGATTCATTTGTGGAGGGGAGCGGGGTGCACCCATCCTTTGATTATAGTCCCCTGGTGGGGAATCATTGTACTGACATGGATTGTAGTTCATGTTTTGCCTCATGTCCTGTCTCTCAGATTGTGGGTACTGGCCCCTATGTTGATTTCCATTATCAGTAAATCGATCCACATATCGGGGTCTATCCTGATTACCGTATATCATGGTGTTGGGATCAAATCTGCTCTGTGTCCCCAATGACTGGTAGGGGCTATCATTTCTTTGATCTTGATTTTGTCTCTGGTTATTGTTCATACCTGCCATATCAGGCCGATATCCTACCCGGGGTCTGTCCCCTAAATACCTAGGGCTGATGTAGCACTCCCTATTACTAGGATCATGTGATTGGAACATTGGTACAGGAAATGGCGATCTTTGTTGATTACCCCTTTGTTCAGGTGTCACATTATTTTTACCTTGGCTTTGAGCAGACTCAAGGGACATTTTGGCTGACCTGATTTCCATTACTGTGACTGAGGGTTTTTTAGATTTAGGTCTAGTATCTTTCATTTTATCACTTTCTCTACCCCGACAATAGAGTACCTCATATAGTTTTGTGCTTTGATGTACAATCCGTTCAAGGGACTTGTCACGGTCAAATTAACGGACCAATTGGGATATGATGTCTTTCTGTAGCCCATAGAAGTATGCAGTTTTAAACTCATTGGAATTTGGGTCAAAAGATACATCAAAGCGAGAAAATGCTCTTTTTAAGTCTTGTAAAAATTGGCGAGGGGATGTATTAGGTCCAGCAGTGATTGTGTGAGCGACTTTCTTTGCCTCCTGCAATGACTGAAAAGGAGAAAAATGACGCCTAATTTCTTTTTCAAACTCCACCCAGGTCATATTCTGCTCTTCATTTAATCCCCTTATGATGCTGGCTGTCGGGGCATCTAAAGTTAAATGAAAATATTGTCTGTACTGTTCCTTAGGTATCTCGAGTGCTTTAAAAATGTCAAGCACCGCTTCTAAGTGATCCTCAATGCAACATTCACCTCCCTTTTTAAATGGTTTGATCAGGGCTTTAATGGATTTCATTATTTTTATGGGGCTACTTGTTGCAATGCATGGAATTGCACTACTTTGTGATTCAATCCTATTTTCAGGTGTATGAGATTGGTGGCTGCCCCCAATGGGAGTATCAAATCCCCCAAGGGCGCTGCAACCAAGTTCAGTCACCGGCCCAGTCACTGGAGCACTACCTCTTTGGGCAGAACTAGAATTCACCTCCACTCCATTGAATGTGGTACCCTGCCGCCTCTCCTGGGACCTGGGAATGCACATTTGCTGTTCTAAGTCATTACACTTTTTAAGGAGTCTGTTTGCTTCATTTTGCAAATAGTTGTTTTCATCACTCATCTTATTAATCACCTCCTGCATGTCGCACATTTGCATTTGGCATTCATTGAACTCTTTATTTCTCTTGTCTCTTTCTTGAGTCATTTTAATCATTTCTTGTTCTGCACTCTGGAGATCACATTCTTTTTCACAATGTTCTTTTTGTAAAATCTGCATTTCTAAAACAACCTCATCTTTATCCTGTCTAATGTGGTCCACTATGGCTTTTAAGTGTACCAATTCTTGCTCACTATCCTCAAATCGTTTCTTGTTTTTGGATAGCTGAGCATCAAAGTCTCTGCATTTTAATTGCATGTCTTTTTGGCATACATCCAATTCTGCTCTTAACAGTTCCTGATTTTTACTTGCCCCATCTAATTCAGTCTGTAACCTGTAAATTAGCTGGGTATCATTTTCCTGCATTCGCAGGGACTTATTCAAAATAAACCATATTTTGCCGCATAGCCGTATTAAACAGTCTTTCTCTGCACTTTTATCGGCTGCATTCAATAATCTTGTAAGGCAGACCTGAATTATGCTGCCTTCTGCAAAAATAGTGTCTAGTTTTTCTTTCTGCACCTCACCCTGAATGCGGTCACGACATTCTAAGGTGCTATTCGACGACCACGTCCCATGTGCAAACAACTTTGCCTCTAAATATTGCACTAGGTCTGAAAATGTGGTTTCCCTTTGTGACATTCTGAAATTCGTTTTTAGTGGCACACTGCTATTATAAAATGGGTTCCCTTTAATGTGCAAATGGTAGTGTGAGACACGCTTGCCATGCCCAGTAGGTACTCTATGATCACTTTCCCGGCCTGCAACGCACCATAAATATGTTGGGTATTTTGTGGATATTTGGGGCTTTGCAGTATTTTCTTACTGCCAAAATACCTTTAGCAATAATCACTCTCTGTATTCATACTGGGTCACACATGACAATAATACATTGCATTATTTCAGAATTCAGACCTATTTAGATGGTATGCGCGGTAGTTTGCGTGGTTGGTTGGTATAGTGGTTGGTTTATTTGTGGCCCCAATATCCAACATCCCTTGTTTTTTATCTAGATTGTTCTTGATCACTAGAGAGACCTCAGGCCTACATTTTAGGGATACCACATTTTCAGTGTTAGTGTTGTGTGCCACCATGGGCAATTGTGGTATTTTTGTGGTAATTTCCACTACCTCATATACGGTAGGGAACTATGTCCAGAGAGTCTCTCTTCCCGTTGACTCATGTACCACCAACAGGCTATGCTACAAACAGTCACTCACAACTGTCCATACTGAATAGAATCATGCACAAATCTGCTTTAAAATGACAATTGCACTGTTTAAAAATCTACCCATGTTTAAACCTTTCCCCATGCAAAATGAAAGAGAAAAATAATACACACCAGCTATCTGTTTTCAAATATTTTTGTATTATAGAAATTTCATTTAAACACAGTTTAACTTTTTTTACAGAAATAAATAAAATGGTACAACATTATTTGTGATAAAATGAACAGAGAAATGCGAGAATATATTCAATTGGTAACATTAAATATGCTGATAAGAGACTGAGACTCCCTCTAATACACTGACTGAACAGCTTCGCGAACTTTTGCACAGCTCCCACTCGCTTCTGTAGTTACCTTATCTGTTCAGCATGAGTTTTCTCCGGCTATTCTCTTTCTGAATTTGGCTCCCTTGAAGATCAACCCCAGTGAGAACAAGCATCTGCCGTTCTCAAACCGGGGTTATTGCATGGCGCTTTTGCAGCAGGAATGCCCCAGCCAGGAAAGAGATCCTTCTCCCAGCTCTGCAAGATGTCGACTGTCTTCCCCCTCTTCTCAAGCTTCTCCAGCAAAGTTCTAATCACAGCCTCTAGCATGATACTTGCTATGACGCTGCTCCAATCGGAATCAATCATGTCATCTCCTCCCTCACTACACAAGGGCTCACTTCTACAGTGGCAATTGTAACAACTGATTTCCTACTCCTTCAAGCTCTTTGCTTCCTGTAGTTATGTGGACAGAGCAGCAGAGAAAAAAAATGAATGTGCGTTTAAAAGTTCACTTTCAGAGTAGACCTAACTCTGCAGTGGAGACACATTTTTATTAGTGGGTTATGTTAAATGAAGTTTTATTAGTCAGGTTAGTTGTTAATAAGGTTAGTTATTAATTTTCAAATGTGTCTCTTGCAACATAGGCATTTCAGGTGAAAAATAGTGTGCATTTTGAATGTGCAGATTTGTGCTTTTAACTGTAAAAATGGATTTGCATCTTATATGTAAAAATCGTTTTTGACTGAATAGCCTGTCTTTACTTATATGTCCATGTTACTCTGGCAACACATATAGCAATGCACCACACCCATGTAGTGGTGCTGCATAAAAAAAATGCTACCTGTGCAGTAGTGCTGTACTCTGTGTTGTAACACGCCTAATATCCTTACAGAACAGGATAGGTTTTGAGATGGGGGCATAGAGTGCACAGAGTCTATTGTATTCTAGAATGCAAGGAATATCAGTGTTTAGATTACTTGCATCAAAGTTGACTAGAAATAGTCCATCAAGTGTACGTAAGTGTGATAGTGCTACATAGCACATGCCTTCTTTGAACACTTTGAACACTGTGCTACCAATACCTATAAATGCTTTATCTAGGGTAAGACCTTGTGAATTATGAATGGTGACGGCGTATGCTAGAGATAGAGAAAATTGTTCTCTGCGTACATACATGTCTTCGGAAAGAAGGAATCGGGCTGTTGAGCATCCTATCCTTTTAACTTCTGATAGTCTGTCAATATAAATATTGACCAACTTAATGTTGTCACATGGGTATGTTTGAAAGCCAACAACTGTACCAAGTGCTCCATTAACTATCTCTTACTCCACGTCAAGGTTACGTTTAAGCATTACTCTACAGTTTAAAGATAATTTTAATATTTTCTCCAAACCAGCTGTGTTAGAGAAAGAGTTTTTCTAAGGTATTTAGTCATGCTGTGGCTTGTTCACACATGGGTAGTGTCATACCAGTATATCTGTGGAGCAAATTTCAACTATTGGTTGCATTTCTTTTTTCAACATTGTTTCATTGAATTGAGCACAGCTTGCAAGAGCTGGCATCAAGGACATACAGTTTATATTTGTGTGTGCTAATTGTTCCATGACATCAGTAGCACATGAGTTATGGTCATAGAGTGCATGGATGTGCCTGGTATTTAATTTAGATTGTGCTTCTTGAGATAATACACCAACTCTAATACTTTTGAAAATGTTGGCGTACGTGAGTTCTGCAGACTGATCCAGGTTTTCAGTTAATTCTTTGTCTTGGAAATGTTGCCAAAGGTTGACATTTCCTATGCTGCTAAGAGTTTTACAGCATAGTGTGTGCCCTAAGGTTTTAAAAATAGGTTCACCTTTCAAAGAAGTTAGCAGGCGTTCCTCTCCAGAAAGAACATGGCATGATAACCGGTTCTGAAATGGGAGTTTGCAGCACACGCTTTTTGCTCACTGTACCTTTCACAGATGGGAAATATCCATTTGCATATCAGTCTTTGTCCCACCCACATGGGCAGTCCAGCACCGAAATGCTATGGCAATTCCTCTCTGAGCAAGAGTACCAAAAGCAAACCCATACACGTGTTTCAGCCTTGTTGGTCCTCATCAGTGAGGTGAAGCTTTGTCTCTGTGAGCACAGTGAGCAGGGAGTCCACGTCTGGTTGCCCCCAGGTAACTCAGGGTGACCAACCCCAAGTTCCTTGCAAACATTTCAAAGAAGTTAACAGGCGCTCCTCTCCAGAAAGAACATGGCATGATAACCTGTTCTGAGATGAGAGTTTGCAGCACACGCTTTTTGCTCATTGTACCTTCTACCGATGGGAAATATCAGTCATTGTCCCACCCACATGGGCAGTCCAGCATCGAAATGCTATGGCAATTCCTCTCTGAACAAGAGTACCAAAAGCAACCCCATACACATGTTTCAGCTGTGTTGGGCCTCATCAGTGAGGTGAAGCTTTGTCTCTCTGACCACAGTGAGCAGGGAGTCCATGTCTGGTTGCCCCCAGGTAACTCAGGGTGACCAATCGCAAGTTCCTTGCAAACATTTCAAAGAGGTTAGCAGGAGCTCCTCTCCAGATAGAACATGGCATGATAACCTGTTCTGAGATGAGAGTTTGCAGCACACACTTTTTGCTCACTGTACCTTTCACAGATGGGAAATATCCATTTGCATATCAGTCTTTGTCACACCCACATGGGCAGTCCAGTACCGAAATGCTATGGCAATTCCTCTCTGAACAAGAGTACCAAAAGCAACCCCATACACGTGTTTCAGCCTTGTTGGGCCTCATCAGTGAGGTGAAGCTTTGTCTCTCTAAGCACAGTGTGCAGGGAGTCCACGTCTGGTTGCCCCCAGTTAACTCAGGGTGACCAATCCCAAATTCCTTGCAAACATTTCAAAGAAGTTAGCAGGCGCTCCTCTCCAGAAAGAACATGGCATGATAACCTGTTCTGAGATGACAGTTTGCAGCACACACTTTTTGCTCACTGTACCTTTCACAGATGGGAAATATCCATTTGCATATCAGTCTTTGTCCCGCCCACATGGGCAGTCCAGCACCGAAATGCTATGGCAATTCCTCTCTGAACAAGAGTACCAAAAGCAACCCCATACACATGTTTCAGCCTTGTTGGGCCTCATCAGTGAGGTGAAGCTTTGTCTCTCTGAGCACAGTTCACCTTTAACTGATGTTAATTGAAGAAAATCTCTGAAAACAATAATGTGTTTTCCTCCCAAGAGTTCTTTGTCGTCTTTTTTCAGGACCTCTTGTAATCTGAGGTGAATCAAGGCTAACATTAGGTTGGAAACCATGTTCACCTCATCAATTAGCAGCATTTTCATTTGTTTCAAAACTCTGTGTTGTTCCATTGAAGCTTCTGGAGAAAGTTTATAGTACATACCAGGTGACAATCGATGATGACAAAGAGACAGTCACTGTCACAACCTTACCACCCTGAGATTGTTGCCATGGAATTGCCACATTGTGTGCATCCCTAGCTACTTAAACACAAGCAATCCTGTATGACCAAAAGGCACACATTCAAGGTGTGAATCACACAGACCTGCCGAACAGGCCATGACTATCACTGGTATGTCACTCAAACCCTCCAAAACCACAACATGACATGGCAAGCAATAGCCATGCATCAACACAGTAACAATAACGTACACATTGCCATGTGAAAAATGTAAATTGGCATCAGACAATGATGCCTGACATGGAATCAGATGAAATGACTGACCAACAACCTCCCACCCAAAATAAGTCATACCCAAATGCATTCCAAAGGTTGTAGTTGAAACATAACAATGAATGTCTGTCTACATGCACAATGTGCCTTGCAAAATCAACACTGCAGCTACTGTGTGCCGTGTCCACCTCCTGCAACACACTGCTCAGCGCACAGCACAGTGAACAGCCATTGAGTGAGATGCACACCCTGAGCATGACATCTAAGCGACAAACTACATAAAAAAACAAATTAGGCATGTACGGGATCCACAAATGGTCAGAGAACATGTGCTGCAGGGACACAGTGGGCACCAGAAGGCAAACAGAGTGTACACGTGGACATGGAAGGGTGGTTGTACATGTAGTGGATCATAGTGTGAGCGTGTGGGTCAGTAGGGACATGCACTCAACATATGCATGTGAAATCAAGTGACCATCAGTGTTGTCCACACATCACATGTGAACATTCACCGTGTGTATACCCCAGCATGTCAAACCACAACTATCCCCTCACACCTGAAAGGTAAACACAACACATGAACAGGCATTGATCAGCAGAATACATCATGTACATAGGAAAGCACAATTACAATTTCAGGGTGCCCATCACACTGCAGGGCAAGGCAACTATCAACAACAAAACACCCCCCCTCCCAAACAAATCACCACGACCCACTGAACAACTGCATCTGGGTCATTCATCGTACATCCTTGAATTCCACCTGGCCACAGGATCACCCTTCCCCTTTGTCACCATCTCCCACCTTGTGTGTAAAAAGTTGCCAGCACACTCAGAGTCCACCTAGATTTGCAAAAGCACAAAATCCAAGAGAACTCAAAGCAGGACAACACAGAAGCCACGCAAATACCCTGCAGGCAGTAAAACAAACCAGAACAGCCTCCAGTAGATGACTTCAAATAGCAGTACACCACAAAGGCCAAGTACGACCACAATGATGTCAACAACCAAGGTAGCACAGTAAAACAATGTCACTACAGGATCTGAACCATGTGTGGTACATAACATAGAACGATGCAACACAAACGGATGTCTACTGTCACAGCTCCCGTGTACAGGCGCAGGAGTGGCACAAAACAACCACCCCCACCGTGGTCTGGGTGCCTGCAAGGTCTAACTCACACAGGCCTCTGAGACCCTGGACGGGAAGGAGGGTCAGGGATATGCAGTCGGCACAGGCATTGGCATACTGGAAAACGGGAGTGAGTGGCAGGAGAGGGGAGTAGGATTGACACGGGAAAGTAGGGAATGCACCAAAATGTAGAACACACATTAACACATACACAAATCGACAAAACTTGTCCACATGCACATAGCAGCAAATTACTCAAATGGAAGTCAAAGAGAAACTTATCTCTGGGGTGAGTGCTGGCCTCCTGCCTGGGCACTCTCCGGTCCGGTAACAGGAGCAGTTCAATGCTGCAAAGAGAGCCACAGTTAATAATCTGTGCGTGCCCAAACCACACAAACACACTACCAAATATGCCCCAAAGTAACAAAATACAGTACAAACAGACAAACTTGTGTGGATGCTTCATACCCAAATGTAACATTACCCCTCTGATGGTTCATACACAGTCAATGCAGTAAGTCAGGCACCGGTGGGTGCGTGGCAAATGGAACACCAATGTGTCACGATTCACACAACATGCAATGTTCCCTGTGCAAGCAGACAGACGCATATAGCAAGGTCTGACTTCAGAACAAGTCCTGTACCACCATGACCAAAATGAAGTAGCCAGTGCATGTATCAATTTCTACCTGGAAATGAAATGCACTGCACCCGAGTCTGTCCCTTGCTGTCTGTCCCTGTGAGCTGCTTCATTCCATGTCTCGGAATGCTACATGGCAAATACAAGTGCCTCAATGGACCATGGTGGGCCGGAGGGTATGTGCCACTGCCCCTGCAGGTGCCCCAGACAACTTTCACATCAACTAGCTATTAGTCCATTAACACATCTGAGCTGTATTGTGCGCTTCTACACCAATATGTGTCCATGTTCACCGTCAGTGCTTCTACTAAGCATGCATGTTCAACTGGCCGGGTGGAAGGTTTGCTGTGTTATGACTCCCCCTGTGCTGCTCACCTTGCCTGGAGCCCCTTGAAACACGTCATTGATTTTCGGATGTATGATCGCAATCCCTGTGCCTCTGCCTGCGCACAAATGCGCATGTCGGCAGCACCAAACGTGTCCTGATTGCAGACATCCAATGGCTCATGTCTGCTGGCAAAGGTGGTCTTGAGGCTCACCCCACTGCAGAAAGTGCATGAAACACATGATTAATGCTTAATATTCATCTGTGCGTGTCTCTTCAGGCATTACATGACTGGACCATGTCAGAGACGTACATCAGAAATCACACCATCAGTCCGTCTTTCACAGCAACAGTGTGGAACACACTATCTACGGCATGATTTACAACAAGCACATGTTCATTAAAGATAAGAAACATACTACACAATGCATAGCAATGAATGTACACATGAATCATTAAACACCCCATCTAGCAAAAGAAGAACAGTGGACAATTACACCCCAATAATCCCCACTAGGGGTGTCAACACAAGTTCCACAGCAGCAGCCATGCCACAGACATGACAGTCCATTGCCCTTGTGTAATAGGCTGTTACACTGAACCATCCTTGCGAGCCCATGGATAAGGGAAGCAGGAGTGGCATATGTGATTCAAGGACCCCAAGCAGCAAACGCATACACAAGACAAGCTTGAAGGGCCGAGCTGGAACAGACAGTGGATGCTTTCAAAAGCCACAAAGCACCACACCGTCACATGAAAGCACAATAGACTAGCAATTTTAAACTATATTAACTAATTACACTAACTATGAAAAACCTACTTTGCCTATTTAAACTAACTATCAAACTTAACTAACTAAACTAAAATAAAAATAAAAAATGGCCACTTACGACCCGGGGGGGGGGGCACCCAGGAGGGGGGAGGTACAGGGTGCTGCTCAATACCCACATGCGATGATGCTGAGGAAAAAAAAAACCTCCATGGGCTCATTGCCTGCACAGCCCGACCTATGTGGGAGATAGATTGTCATCCGAGTCTGGCTCTTCCTGGAAAGGAGGACATGGCACAGGAGCATGACCACGCCTAGCCGCAACTTGCCCCTCGTCGGCAGCAGGTCTGCCGGACGGGTGAGCCTGGTTCTGTGTGGTGATGACATGTAGGTCTGCATGCAGAACCTCCTGTGATACACGTGCTTCCTCTTGCAAGGTAGCACGTGTAACACGGAGTTCCTCCTGCAAGGCCTGGCTTGACAACTGCTGCACCTCCCGACAAGCATGTAGCTCAGCCTAGATGGTATGCTCAAGCTGTGCAAACCTCTGCTCTGCCCGCTCCCTTTGGGACATCAGAAGGACACCCAGAGTGGATCTGAGGGAAGCATGCTCCTCCCTCAGGGCTTTCATGTGTGCATCTGCGTGAGCAGCAATTGCTTGACGCAGAGACGACATTACAGCCTGACGTGCCCTGTCTGAGGCCGCCATGCCCAGCATGAGCGAGCGGGTCGTGGACCATGCCGCCTGCTGCTAGAGAAGCACCTGCCTATCAGGGGGGAGCACAGATGGGGCCACACGCTCAATGCTCTCAGCGATGTTCTCCATTGCTGCCCCCTGCCGTTCAGAATGGGCAGTCATGTCTTGCTCCCACTCAGTATACTGTGGTTGTGCGCGGCGACCACGTTGCTGGGCTTGACCCCTGCGGGACCCAAGGACCGTGTGTCCTCATTGTGTTGGCACCGCCCGTGGCTGCACGACTACATGCCCCCGTCGACGTGATGTCCCAGGCACATCAGTGACTGGTGTGGAGGGTGACCCTGCGTTCCGATCCACCACGGGCGGAGGTACGAAGACTGTCTGACCCCTCAGTGCAGGTGTCGCGGACAGAGGAGTGTCCACATCAGAATCACTCACCCCTGACATATGGACCTGATGCTCATCCAACTCGACATGGTCGTCAGATTGTTCTTCAGGGCTGGACTCATAGGCAGCCAGAGACAAGATGGACTGTAGCACTTGGGGGTTTTCGTGGCCTACCACCCCACGACCCCCACTTGTGCCGGGTTGTTTTAGTGAGAACAACCCTGTGCCTGGCATGACAACGCCATCCTCCGGCTCCATTGTGTCATCGTCTGAAAAATAGAGAGAAAAAAGGTCACTACACATGTTAGAAGCACACAACACACACACACACCGACAACAAGCACACCAGGCAGACATGTGACACACAAAATATAACCTGGCATGCATGCTGGGTCAACTTGAATTTGCTTCTGTGATTAGACCTGTTAAAAGGTGGCAGTTTGCACTGAAGTGGGTCTATGCAGTGCAGCTAATATGTATGTTACTCACTACCTACATGTACAAGGACTCCATGGTGTGTATCAGAAAATGTGAAGGCAGTGCAAGGTCAACTTCAGGCATCACGTGCAATGTGCATTCAATGGGTAGCATATCTACAAGCAAAGCACCCCTCAACCCAAGTGCAAAAGCAGAGATGCCTAGCATGGTATCAAAAGGCTGAGCATAGACCTGTGTATTGACAGTGTTGACTAGCATCAACAGCTTCATGTGAGTCAAGTGACAACACTGCAAATGATGATGGGACAGTAAGCAGGACACATGATGAAACCTCTGGAGTCCACCCATGTGTGAAGAAGACACTACACCAGTTGGACAGAGTCATTGGCCTTTAAACAGGCTGAGGCCTGTGACCCTCACAGATTGTCAGACCCTAAACATGTGTGCAACGCAGTACTGAGCCACAGTTGACATGGGAAGGCAGATGAATGCCATGCAATTTAGGTCATCCTGGACTTGTATTACAGTCATCATCCAGTCATGGACACATATGGGCATGCGTGGAATGCACATGGAGCATGAATGGGCACTCATGTCCCTGCAGGGCATCTGACCTCTGCACAGTCCAAGTGAGACACCCTGCATCAAGCACTAAGGATGTACCACAATGGATATGTCTGGCAGATTGGCTGCTGGATGTTAGCATGTACACAGGAGGCATGAACAGGGAAGTACCCAACGGCAATATTGTAGCAGACCAGTGCTAAGGTGGAATTGGGGTGCAGAGCAGGGGGTTGAGGGGCAAGGGAGCATGCCTATATTGGGTACCCCCTTGCAGGCAGTGTACACATGCATGTCAGTCATGTTATGCATAGTTCCTGGGCTGAGAGGGAGCTCACCCCACGCTACATGCAGAAGTGCCAGTGAGCTGGAACATGGACCGGAGGGGCAAACTGGTAACCAGCATGTGAGTAGGATGCAAAAGTGGTGATGTGGACAGTCCCCGTCTGCTCCACATGTCCACCATCCAGCAGAGTAGACATGCATCAGGGAAGCATTGCATTACTCACACATCATAACCTTGTACACGTGACATGTAGTGGCAGTCATGCACATCACATCACACAAGTAAAACACACACGTCCTCCACAAACAAGCATCAACACTCACTGGACTGTGCATCAAAGTCCGGCATCTCTCCTACTCCTTAGACTGATTCTGATGGTCTGAACTCTGCAACAAGTGACTCAAGCAGAGTGAGGTCTTCCTCCTCTGGTGCAGGCCCACCGCCAGTCACCAGAGCCAAGTTGTAATTTGAGGCACACTTAGGGCCTCATTACGACCCAGGCGGTAAGTTACCGCCTGGGTCGTACCTTTACCACCATGGCGTAAACTACGTTTACGCTATGGTGGTTGGCGGACTTACCGCCCCATTCCGAGGTTGGCGGGGCGGTAAGTCCCCAATCCCCATTTACCCTTCCCCATTCCCATTTTTGCCCCATAGGGCATAATGGGAGTGGGGAAGGCGTTAATTACGCCACCGTAAATTACGGTGGCGTAATTAACAACAAGGTCCCTTAGCGCCATGGATTTTAACACCTGCTAAAAGCAGGTGTTAAATCCTCCATGGCGCTAAGGGACCTCGGAATCAGGCGGTAAGGGCCGGCGCTGTTTACGCTGCCGTAAACCCCTTATTGCCTGGGTCGTAATGAGGCCCTTAGACTTAGTGCTGCGTTTGAGGTCATTCCAAAGCTTTTTGCACTCTTGCGCTGTGCGCACCTTATGGCCGAATGCACTCACATGTTCCGCAACTTGCTTCCAGTGGGCAGCAGTAGTCTGACAATTGGCACCCAGTAGCATGTCACAGATGTGGTCCCGCATGTAGTCCATGAGGTAGTCCACTTCCTGGTTAGAGAAAGGCTTCTTCCTCGACGTGCAGAAGGTCGTGGCTGTGTGTGGGGTCCCAGCCTGTGCTGCAGGTACAACCTTCCTCCTCTTGGATTGTGGCGCAGACCCTGCCTGCTGATGCCGCCCTGATCAGCATGGCCAGTGGGACCGGTGGATTGATCCAAGGGAGTGGCAGGTGGAAGACGACCAAAGGCCTGACTTGCGTCAGTGGCAGCTGGGTGCCCTCAAATGGACCCTGCGCAGCAACATCCACTGTGGCAGGGTCATTGACCGCGACTGTCCTGGTTGGCAGACTCACAACCGGGGTGTTGTTGGGTGCATCTGCCCCTGCACTTGCCAACACCCGGCTGTTTGGGGCAGCAGATGACATTACTGCCCCAGGGACACGTGTCTTGGTCAGGGCAGTCCTGCGTGCCCCTACGGTTTCCCTCCGGGCCTGTTGGAAATCTTCCAAGGGCTCTTCAATTGCCAACGCAGCCTGTGCTGGCAGACCCTGAGCCTGGGTGGTGGTGTCCACAGCTTCACCTGCAGCTACCACTACCCTTGGGCCCATGGCAGTCGATGAAATGGACTGCCGGGTCACACGGGCGCCAGTGCCAGATGCAGAAGCTGCATCTCCCAGGACCACGGGGGTGGTGGCATGACTGCACCGACACATGGCACAACATCGTGCTCAAGTGACGCACCCCTGCCTCTTCCCCCTCTGCGGCCACCCTGGACACTCTGGAGTCCCCCTACTCCCTGGTCACCCCGGC
This sequence comes from Ambystoma mexicanum, assembly GCF_040938575.1. Taxonomy (NCBI): domain Eukaryota; kingdom Metazoa; phylum Chordata; class Amphibia; order Caudata; family Ambystomatidae; genus Ambystoma; species Ambystoma mexicanum. The sequence goes on from NC_090936.1 coordinate 841,540,821, forward strand.
CATGTCCCTGACCACGCCTGCCACGAGGAGTACGCCCAGCTGAGGCGCCCCTCACCTTTGGTGGCCTCCCAACCATGGCACAGATGGAGTAGTGCTGGCACAGATGGAGTAGTGCCAATGGGAGGTATACACCACAAATGACCTGGGCAATTGGGGTGAAGGGGGTGGGATGCAAGATGTTAACAGCCCCCCTGCACCTACAAGGCTGTATGTGACCCCGGTGTTGTAGTGACAGGTCACGCTACACTCAGGCACCCCAAAACTGCAGTAAAACCGTGCATGCAACCCTGCAGCCTACGTGCGTGGAATCAACCTCCCGCAGTAGGCGGTGGCACCCAGTAACATGAAAAAAGCGTATGCGTGGGACACGCAGGCTACTATGACCTTGAAAATGGGTGCAATTCACAGGGGCACCCGCAGTGGGAAAAATAGCATGATGCAGAAAAACACGCGTAGCCAATAACCCCGCCGAAAGAAGAGATACGTCCTCGATCGCTGTGAAGATGTGATGGCGCGCGAAACAACACGAAGCAGCTACAAACGAAAGGCACGTACAGCGAACTGCTGGCCCCGCTCACCTTTAACCCGTGCTGAGGGAAACGCCCGCGTGCGGCACGTCAATTATGCGCATAGGCTCTTTCCTCGGATTACACGCATTCAAATGCGGATGTGCAGTTTTATCACTCGCGCTGAACCACTATGCCCACGTCACGAGAGATACGTCCTCGATCACTGTGAAGATGTCATGGCGCGCGAAACAACACAAAGCAGCTACACACGTCGGTCTCCACTAAAGGCATGTACAGCGAACTGCTGGCCCTGCTCACCTTTAACCCGTGCAGAGGGAAACACCCGCGTGCGGCACATCACTTATGTGCGTAGGCCCCTTCCTCAGATTACACGCATTCACATGCAGACATGCAGTTTTTTCACGTGCGCTTAACCACTATGCCCACGTCACGAGGGAATTGCCCTTGCGCGTACTCGCTTACGCGCTAAGGGCCTTTGGTCCAATGAAAACGCGCACGTGTGCTGACGCGCTTACGCGCTAAAGGCCTTTCCTCCAATTACACGCTGACGTGCAATTTTTTCACGTTCCAAATCACTCTGTATCAAGCTGGCCACGCGAAAACACATGGAAGACCACGCTCCTGCCCAGAAGGCCGAATTACTGCCCCCCAGAGCCCCGAGCATGCTCCCACCTGCAATCTGCTGCTGCCTGACTGCCTGCTGCCCACGTGCCCTGCCATTTGCTGCCTGCACGTCAGCCAGGGGTGCAGTTGCTGTGACCACCCCTGCTGGAACTGAAAACTCCCGACTGGGATGTTAGGCGGAAACCTGTGCAGTTCCCTCTGGGACCACTGCAAATGATTTAGGACTACAGGTGTTTGGCAGTAAACCCACTTGGTAGCAGTCTGTACCACACAGATTCACTTGGTAGCTGTGGCTGAGCAGTCAGACTTCCCTCAAGAAGAGTTAAGCAGTATGTGGAGTATACAAAATAGGGCAATTCTATCACAGTAAAACAAACAAACACACAACAAGGCTTCAGTGTAAAGATATAAAGGTATTTATTTATAACGGCACATCTATAGAAAACACTTTGGAACTAACACGGCAAATACTTCAATTACAATTACTCTACGAAGAAAACAGATCAATCCCCCTAACAATAGTTCGATAAGCCTAGGTTCTACCAGCATCACTTATTTGCAGGCAGAGGTGGATGCCTCAACCTAGATGGCACACTAGTATTTGTTTGGACGGGAGAGAAAATAAGCAGGTTACGAAATCAACACGGTCCCAATACTGAACGGACAAATGCAAGGCAAGAAGACAAGAACCACGATAGATTATAAAGTTCAGAGGCCAGGCCCATTCAGAGAGAGGCAAGGCGATATGTCCCAAAAGTATCTTAGTGGAAATGCGTTTGAGTCTTTGAAGCAAATTGTTATCGGCAGATTGGACCAGTTCAGAACAACACGCTAGAGAAAGCTTGGAAGCGACCCAATGGAGAGGCGAGGATTAAGACACCTCACTCTATCCGGCAACAAGGGAAGCCAGGCGGACACAGTACCTTGATTGTGGAGAGACAGCTCCGGCGGGGGCAGTTGTGCCTGGTGGTGGATGCACGTCCGGTCTTTGCCAAGAGTAGAGATGATCTCGTCGTCGTAGGAAAGTGAAGATCGTTGCACCACCAGGGAAGAGACCAGCCGCGGAGTGCTCCGTCACAAGGCACCACCTTTTGGTCGCGGTACAGGGGTAGTGGCTATCCGGTTGCCGAGGTGCTCTGCACGGGCAATTCGACCACTGCGTCCTGAGGCGAAGAAAAAGCAAAAGGAGACTGGTTGTTCCCACCAGTCAGGGGAAGAGACTCTCCGGCAGGGAGATCTCCTCTGTCGTCGGGAAGTGGTGAGTCGGTTCAGCAGGGCTCCACCGGAGGTGTCGTCGTTGCAGGTCGGCTCAGGTTTACCCTCGTCGGATTCTTAGGTCCTGTGGCGACTTCTGAAGATCCAGTCCCAAAAGCCCTGCTTTTATGCAGAAAACCCCCATTCATTCAGCCTAGCTGTCAATCAACACATGCTAAGTGGTGAGCGGGGAGGCTCACCACTTGGGCCAATCACACCAGAATGCGACCGGAGTTGGCAAGGCAACTCGGTCCAGGGTGCCTAAACCCCCTCCCACACCCCTGTGGTAACCCAGACAGAATGGCACCACTTTGGAGGGTCTCTGTACAGAAGCCCGCCAAAAGTGGAACAAAGGGCTCGACCTTTAGTTTAGGAGTCACAGAGACGAACACAGACGCCATTTTAAAAACCGAGTTCTGGCAGAAAATACCATCCGATAGATTTATTTAAGATAAGTAGACCGGTGGTATGTTAGAGACTAACGAGAAAAAGTATCGATCTCCATTAATGGGAAGAATCCCATGGGGTTATATTCGGGGTCGAACATAACAAGTAGTTTCCACTGCCACCAGCCAAAACTCGACGAGGGGGGACAGGACAGTGCCCCCTCGAATAACAGACCCAGGAGTAATCGAATTACCCCTACTAGTACGTCCACAATAGGATGGTTGTTACTAGTTCTGTTAGTAAATTTAGGTCTAGTAAAGCCAATGGTGACTTTACATGCCCGGGGAGACAGTAGTCAGTCCACGGGTATGGAGTTTAGGACGGAGGTCCGCTAGGACGCCCCAGTGTTACGGCACGTAGGGTGGGGTGTAACACACAGAGAAAAACATATGAGACCCTATGAAGTAAAAGACCCCATAGCCCATAGAACACATTGACATTCAAAGGAATTACACACATTCATGTCCAAGAGTGGGAGAAAAAGAGTCTCACTCTTGGCAGGATGTAAAAAAACAAACTCCAGAAATCCAGCAAAGCTGCTGGGGGACTCACTAGGTTAGGAAATTCAGCCTAAACAGAGAATTCTCCCTAACACTCGCCCCCCTAGACTAAGGGACAGGATGATTTAATCCACTCCTGGATGAATCTCATACCTCTAGTCGATGACATACATCCTAGAGAGACCATCAGCATTTTGGTGGTGACACCCTGACCTGTGCTCAATGGTGAAATCAAACCCTTGCAGGCAGATCGACCATCTCAATAGTTTTGAGTTCTCCCCTTTCATTTGCATTAACCATCTCAAGGGTTGGAGGTCAGTCTGAATGACGAAAGTAGAACCATACAAGTATGGCCTAAACTTCTTCAGAGCCCACACGATAGCAAAGCACTCTCTTTCGATTGTTGCCCACCTTGTTTCAGGATCCTTCAGCTTGCAGCTGATGAAGCAAACGGGGTGCTCCCTACCTTTCCCATCCAGTTGACTGAGTACGGCACCTATTCCTACATTTGAAGCATCTGTCTGCACAATGAAGTGTTGGCGGTAATCAGGAGCTCTGAGTACTGGGGCTTGGCAAAGAGCCTTTTTCAGGTTTTCAAAAGCCTGATTGCACTCCTCGTTCCATCTAACCTTTTTAGGGAATTTGGGCGAGGAGATGACATTCAGTGGAGAAGCTATGGTCCCATAGTTCTCTATGAAATTCCTGTAGTACCCAGTGAGGCCTAGGAAGGCTCTCACTTGGGTTTGAGTAGTAGGTGTTGTCCAATTTTGCACTGCTTCAATCTTACTGAGCAAAGGCCTTATTTCTCCACCTCCTACCTCATGTCCAAGATAGACTACCTTACTCTGTCCAATTTGGCATTTACTCGCCTTTATGGTCAGATTGGCTCGTCCAAGAGCCTGCAAAACATCTCTCAGGTGGGTTACATGTTCTTCCCAGGAATTGCTGAACACTGTGATGTCATCCAAGTATGCCATGCAGAAATCCTCCATCCCATTCAGAACCTGGTTTACCATCCCTTGAAACGTAGCAGGTGCATTCTTCAATCCGAAAGGCATTACCTTAAACTGGTATAAGCCAAAGGGGGTAGAAAATGCAGTTTTCTCCTTGGCATGGTCTGTCAGGGTTATTTGCCAATAGCCTGACGTGAAGTCAAATGTGCTGAGGAACTTGGCGGCGCCAAGTTTATCCACCAACTCATCTGTTCTTGGCCAAGGGTGGGCATCAGTCTTGGTGACTGCATTAAGAGCTCTATAATCCACGCACAATCTAAGTTCTTTAGATCCGGCCTTTGGTACTAACACAACTGGGCTAGACCATGGACTAGTAGAGGGCTCTATTACCCCGAGATCGAGCATCTTGCTGACCTCACCTTTGATGTGGGTTCGTACGTTTTCTGACATTCTGTATCCTCTGCTTTTGACCGGCAGATAGTCACCAGTGAGTATGTCATGCTGGCCCCAAGGGGTCAAGCCTGGTGAAAGCGAGAACAGAGAGGCAAACGGATTCAACATAGATTTGCACTCTTCTTGTTGCTCGGGTGTCAGATTGGATGAGAGATTCACTCCTTCAATGTTTTCGTCTAAAGGTAAGCCTCTGAGGAGATCCGGAAGAGCTTCACTCTCTTCTTCTTCCTCGGATGATGCTAGAAGCAACGCTCCTACATCGTGTCTTGAGACATACGCTTTGAGTCGGTTGGTGTGAAAGACTGTCGGAGCCTCCTTGGGATTGCCCAAGTCGACCAGATAGTTAACCTCTCCGAGTTTACCCACAACTCTGAAGGGTCCCATCCACTTATCTTGCAAGGCCCTCTGCCTTGTTGGGATCATAACGAGAACGAGCTGGTCTTGAGCGAACTCAACCATGTTAGCCTTTTGATCGTGCCAGTGCTTGACCAATGCTTGTCCAGCTTTTAAGTTATCGCTTGCTTCCGTCAACATGTGCGACATTCTCCTCCGGAGACCTATCACGTAGTCAGTCACTCTGACTGACTTGGGGGAAGGAGCACTCTCCAACCCCTCCTTAATCAGGGCCAATGGACCTCTGACGGGATGACCATAGAGAAGCTCGAAGGGAGAGTAACCTACTCCCCCCTGAGGGACTTCTCTATAAGCAAAGAGAAGGCATGGCAGTAGAAGGTCCCACTTACGCTTAAGGGGTTCTTCTAAAGCACCTATCATGCTCTTCATGGTTCGGTTGAACCGTTCTACCAACCCATTGGTTTGTGGGTGGTAAGCTGTTGAGAACTTGTAAGTAACTCCACAGGTTTTCCACATGGCTTTCATGTAGTGGGACATAAAGTTTGATCCACTGTCAGAGATTACTTCCTTAGGAAACCCAACCCTAGTAAAAATACCAAGGAGGGCCTTAGCCACAGCCGGAGCTGTAACAGTCCTCATAGGAATTGCCTCAGGATACCTAGTAGCATGGTCTACTACAACAAGTATAAACCTGTTGCCTGAAGAGGTTGGAGGGTCAAGGGGACCAACAATGTCAATCCCTACTCTTTCAAATGGGACTCCCACAACTGGGAGAGGCACTAAAGGTGCCACATTCTTGGAGCCAACCTTACCATAGGTCTGGCAGGTGTGGCAGCCCCTGCAGTGTTTTTCCACTTCGGCCCCCATCTTTGGCCAATAGAAGTAGAGAGAGAGCCTTTCTTTAGTCTTCTTGAAACTCAAGTGACCAGCCAAAGGAATCTCGTGGGCTAACTGCAAGAACTGTGGCCTGTTCTCTTGGGGCAAGTCATTAAGAGCTCTATAATCCACGCAGAATCTAAGTTCTTTAGATCCGGCCGTTTGTAGTCTCCAGGTGCAGACTCGGTCGGTTCACTGTAGAAGACGCCATCTTCCCAGTGCAACCTGTATTTCCCAGGCTCTTGCCTTTCAGCCTGAGCTTCTGCCTGGTGGCGAAGACCTTCCAGAGTTGGACATTATCTCAGTCCCTTACTGAAGTCGGCCCTGCTGGGTCCACCTTCTGCCAGTAAAGACTGCAGCTCAGGATGGTCAACAGGATCCAGATCTCCAATGAGTTCCTGGCCTTCCATTAGCTCTTCCTCAGAGTCTAATTCTACCACACAGGGTTGTACCTCCCTCCCAGCCTGAGCCGAAGGTGGAGTTACGGGTGTAACTTTGGACAGCCACGGGAAAGTCTGCGTTGGCTGCACTGTAATGCCGGCTGCTGGTTTTGGGGCAGAAGTCTTAGGTTTCCCTTTCGCTTCTGGTTTCTTCGAGACAGCAGCCGATAATTCCAGTGGAGCAGGAGTGATTTCCTTCTTCATCATCTCCTGGAGAGTACCGCGCATGGTCCTCTCTCTTGCGGGTCTGGTTAGCTCCTGTAACCGTTTACTAGGAGGTCTGGGAGTATGCGATACAACTCCGAGAGTTTTCAAATCGTTACCCAACAGTACGCGTCCTGGTACCTCACTCTGTATACTGACAGGTATTTTCACAGTCATGTCATTACACTGGATGAGAACTGGTAATTGGGGAAGCATCTGCACAGGCCCTCCAGCTAACTTGGTGAGGCGTTTGGGTGCCTTAGCAACATCCTCAGCCTGAAAAAACGATTTATCCACCACAGTTATGCTGGCCCCAGTGTCCCTAATGGCCGGAGTCTCCGGACCATTCACCTGGACATTGTCCTTGTAATACTCTTTAGTATTATCGGGTATAGAATTATAGACATCTAAATTCTGCTGTTCCCACAACCCCAGAGATACTAAAGAAACGCTGTCTGAGACTCCAATGGGTTTGTCAGCTAGCAGTAGAAAGTTTCCACTTGCCATTTGGACTTCCTCCTCTGGAGCGAAGGCTAAGGAGACAAGCTGGACCCCTGAAGGTTTACCCTTACATCTGGGATCTCCTTTCACGTGGTCAGTCGAGCCACAAACAAAGCATTTACCGAATGCTTTCTGGAATGGTGGCTTGTTCTGGCCTCCTTCTGGTTTGGCACCAGAAGACACACTATTCTGCTGTGGTTTTCCCGGTGGCTTACCCTTCTGGTTTTGTTTGGGGCCCTCTTTGGGATTTGAGTTATTCGAATTCTCTTTTGAGTCTTTTTTAGGCTGTTTTCCCTCCTCCTTTTTCTGAGTTGTCCCAGAATCCTTATGAGTAGCCCTGTTGGCAACCCACAAGTCAGCAGCCTTAGCTAGCTTCCGGGAATCCAATTCTTTTGAATCAGCCAAGGGCTGTCTGAGCTCAGGAGAACAGGCATCATAAATAGACTCCAACATAAAAGGATTCCTCATACCCTCGTAAGTGTTCACTTTGTAACCCTTAATCCATCCCTCCAAGTTTTTCAACCCTTCACTCACCCAGGTAGCCCAAGGGGTACCATCATGCTTTTTGAGGGTTCTAAACCTCTTAAGATACTGGGAAGGGGTCTTCCCGAATCTAGCTATCAAAGCTAGTTTCACACTTTCGTAATCCGTCTTATCCGCCTCCCCCAATTCCATTACCACATCAGTCGCAACAGGAGGGAGCCTAGAGAACAACCAGGGAAGTAAATCATTCCCGGTGATGTCCTGGAGCCCATGATTGTACTCAAACAGTTTTAACCAATCCAACACATCCAATCTCGGTTCATACATACCCACTAATTCCTTCGGCATCCGGGGTCTTTTGGGACTGGAGCTCCTAGAGGTACCAGAGGAGAGAGAAGCATTTTCCATAGACAACTTTTTCATCTCTAACTCGTGATCACGTTCTATTTCCCTGAGTCTTAACTCAGCTTGCTTCTGTTCAGCCTGGGCATTCATCCGTCTGAACTCGAGCTCTTGGTTTCGTTCAGATTGAGCCAAGAACCGTTTGTATTCTAATTCGAGCTTCATTTTTTCAAGTTCAAAATAAGCGGGGTTACATGTGGGACCTGGTATGGGCCCCATAGGTACAGCTGGTAAGGCAGGTAGAGGGGCAGGGGAGACAGTGTCGTCAGCCTCTCCTTCCTCTTCAGCCTCTTCATCACTATCATCAGAATTAGGATTTGGATCAACACCATCACTGTTATCTATATTTGCTGGAGAAATTGGTTCCTCTGAACCAGTACCCAGACTTTGGTTCGCCAGCAATCTCTCTATTAGTTCTAACTTCTTGCCTCTTACAGGAAGATTCTCTTGCCTACAGAGAGCTCGCAAACTCTCAGTATTTTCACCTGACAAGGATTCTTGACTGTAAGCTTCCATCGTAGACATGTTTTTGAAAGTTGCTTTTTAGTGCTAAGCTTTGTGGTTAGTTATACTAAAGTGTCGAAAAGCACTCTAAACTGTATACTCGATACAAATCCCACCGCTGTACACCAGTGTTAGGCAGAAACCTGCGCAGTTCCCTCTGGGACCACTGCAAAAGATTTAGGACTACAGGTGTTTGGCAGTAAACCCACTTGGTAGTAGTCTGTACGACACAGATTCACTTGGTAGCTGTGGCTGAGCAGTAAGACTTCCCTCAAGAAGAGTTAGACAGTATGTGGAGTATACAACATAGGGCAATTCTTCACAGTAAGACAAGCAAACACGCAACAAGGCTTCAGTGTAAAGATAAAAAGGTATTTATTTATAACGGTACATCTATCGAAAACACTCTGGCACTATCACGGAAAACAATTCAAATACAATTACTCTACGAAGCAAAAGATCAATCCCCCTAACAATAATTCGACAAGTCTAGGTTTTACCAGCATCACTTATTTGCAGAAAGAGGTGTATGCTGCCACTTAGATGGCACTCTAGTATTCGTTAGGACGGGAGAGAAAAATAAGTAGGTTACGAAATCAACACAGTTCAATACTTCACGGGAAAAATGCAAGGCAAGAAGACAAGAACCACAATAGATCATAAAGTTCAGAGGCCAGGCCCACTCGGAGAGAGGCAAGGCGATATGTCCCAAAAAGTCTCTTTGTGGAAATGCGTTCGAGTCTGTGTAGCAAATTGTTATTGGAAGATTGAACCAGTTCAGAACAATACGCTAGAGAAAGTTAGTAGGCGACCCTATGGAGAGGCAAGGATTAAGACACCTCACTCTATCCGGCAACAAGGGAAGCCAGGTGGACACAGTACCTTGATTGTGGAGGGCAGCTCCGGCGGGGGCAGTTGTTCCTGGTGGTGGATGCACGTCGGGTCTTTGCCAAGAATAGAGATGATCTCGTCGTCGAAGAAAAGTGAAGTCCGGTGCACCACCAGGGAAGAGACCAGCCGCGGAGTGCTCCATCACAAGGCACCACCTTTTGGTCATGGTACAGGGGTAGTGGCTATCCGGTTGCTGATGTGCTCTGCACGGGCAATTCGACCACTGCGTCCTGAGGCGAAGAAAAAGCAAAGGGGACTGGTTGTTCCCACCAGTCAGGGGAAGAGACTCTCCGGCAGGGAGATCTCCTCTGTCGTTGGGAAGTGGTGAGTCGATTCAGCAGGACTCCACCGGAGGTGTCGTCGTTGCAGGTCGGTTCAGCTTTACCCTCGTCGGATTCTTAGGTCCTGTGGCGACTTCTGAAGATCCAGTCCCGAAAGCCCTACTTTTATGCAGAAAACCCCCATTCATTCAGCCTAGCTGTCAATCAACACATGCTAAGTGGTGAGCGGGAACGCTCACCACTTGGGCCAATCACTCCAGAGTGCGACCTGAGTTGGCAAGGCAACTCGGTCCAGGGTGCCTAAACCCCCTCCCACACCCCTGTGGTAACCCAGACAGAATGGCACCACTTTGGATGGTCTCTGTACAGAGGCCCGCCAAAAGTGGAACAAAGGGCTCAACCTTTGGTTTAGGAGTCACAGAGACGAAACCGAGTTCTGGCAGAAAATACCATCCGATAAACTTATTTAAGATAAGGAGACCGGTGGTACGTTAGAGATTAACGAGAAAAAGAGTCAATCTCCAACAATGGGACGAATCCCATAGGGTTATGTTCGGGGTCGAACATAACAAGTAGTTTCCACTGCCACCAGCCAAAACTCGACGAGGGGGGACGGGACAGTCCCCCCTCGAGTAACAGATCTAGGAGTAAGCGAATTACCCCTACTAGTACGTCCACAATAAGATGGTTTGTACTAGCTCTGTTAGTAAATTTAGGTCTAGCAAAGACAATGGTGTTTTTACATGCCCGGGGAGACAGTAGTCAGTCCCCGGGTATGGAGTCTATGGTGGAGGTCCGCTAGGACGCCCCAGTGTTACGGCACGTAGGGCGCGGTGTAATACACATAGAAAAACATATGAGACCCTATGGAGTAAAAGACCCCATAGCCCATCGAACACACTGTCATTTCAAAGGAATTACACACATACATGTCCAAGAGTGGGAGAAAAGAGTCTCACTCTTGGCAGGATGGAAAAAAACAAACTCCAGAAATCCAGCAAAGCTGCTGGGGGACTCACTAGGATAGGAAATTCAGCCTAAACAGAGAATTCTCCCTAACATCAGGTAGTGAGCAGTCCTTCTCATGCTCTCGGACCGCAGCCTCAAAAGCACTTCAAAGGGTCTCCTCCCAGCAGAGTACTGCATCGCAGTACATACACAATACTGTGACCCTCGAAAGGTAAGGGTCTACTGTGTCATGTAAGGCCTGCAAAGCAGCTGGAGAGATGCGCTGCCCCACAGGAGTGCCTCTGGTGGTAGCAGGAGCAGAAACAGAGGATTCTGCAGAGGAACTTAACCTACTACATTTATCACAGGGGACAACCTTTGCGAACTGCCCCAGCGTGGAACGACCTTAGGTGTCGCTTCAAGGAGGTAGTACTGTGACTGTACAAACCTGGTTTGCCTAGACTGAGCACCATCTGGCACTCAGTGGTGCGCACCTTGTTTGCATGTTGTTTAGGTACTCCTTCAATAGTGACACACAACCTCCACACCCAAGATTCACAGGGGCTGCTAGTAGTAGGGTCTTCCACTACCTCATCCTCGTCATCCTCTTCATCTGCCTCTGTATCCTCATGCCTGTTCCCTTCTCCAGACCCTTGAGAAGGTGGTGTTGGTGATGGAGGGGGTGTGGGTGGTGCCGAAGCTGAGGCAGTAATAGCAGGAGCAGCTTGGGATGCCATCAGGAAGGTTATAGAAATCAGCAACAAGGAATCAGGAACAGCAGGAACCTGCACCAATTGACAGAAATGACAGGCAATGTCAGTATAAGCCAAAGAGGCAGTGCTCTGTCTTGGAAATCCAAAACCAGAATAAGGAGGACCACTGGTGTGTGGCCTTTTATAGGGGTGCTGGTACGTGCTTCACGGACATCCCGCACTCTCTGCAAAAACTTTGAACACCAAAAAGGGTTCAAAAAGTCCCAAACAGTATCTAGATTGCTAGGGACAAGGTCTGGGACATGTGCAAGGGAGAAGTTTCACAGGAAAATACTTTGGATTACTCAGAAAAGCACTTTTTTGTGTCCGGGGCCCATGTTCGTGAACAAGGACCCACGCTTAGCATGGGTCGGTCACATGATGACGTTGCGGAAACGTTCGCTAATGGGACGGGTGTCCGTAGGACACGAAATGCACGGGGTTGGTTGTACACATGAGTGCAGGTGTTCTACGGACAGCGTTCTGGTCCCTGAACTAATTAAAAGTGTGACACGTGCAGCAGACAGTTACAGACAAGCGCAATGTTTGTAGGACCCAAGGGTGGGATATGCATGCGTGCTAGTGTTCTACAGACAGTGTTCAGGTCCCTGAACAAAGTAAATGTGCCTCACAACTTTGCGGATGGGCTATGTGTTCTACAGACATATTGACTCTGATTGCAGCCAATGCGAACAGGGGGATGTTCTTAGGACACCTTGTTTTGAATAATGACGGACATGCAGACAGATTTTGTGTCCTGTGGACACCTCCATTTTGATTGCGAACAGTGTGGAAAGGAATAGTGTCCTTTGGACACCCCATTTTGGTTGTTTGTGGACATCCCGGACAGCTGGCCTTTTTTTTAAAAAAAAACAGAGGAATATAGTAACAGCATGCATAATATTTTATTATTGTACACATTTATATAAATTATGAAAGAGAGACGGAAGCAGAAATTGAGACAAATACAGGGGAGTTAGGGTTTTTTACATGTTGGATGGTAGGGGAGGAAGCGATTGAAGTCTCATCATAATGTTTTGGTGATGGGGATTTTTTGGGGATGGTTGATTGGGACATGGAGAAGGGGTACGGGTGCATGTGGGACAGTGATATTTATTTTTTTCCATGATATGGTTTTCTACAAAGTTCTTCAAAATAATGAAATTGGTGATTAATTGTCCATTTTTTGCTCCAAACGCTTTAGATGAGTTTCCAAAGTGTCTGTTTGAGTATTATTCTTATTTGCTGTATGTTCTGTTAAAGAAAAATAAGGGGTCGATTCATGGAATTAATGTGCGGCGAAAATTCCCGCGCAGAGGTGCCAAAACGTGCGATTAGCTGTAAAAGTGCGAAAATCGCAGTGCAAGTGCGAAAATCGTAGGGAAACCAGCGCACACCGATTCATGGAAGTCCGTGCGCAAGAAATACATTGGATGTGTGCTGAAAAAGTGTGCCGCGCATGCCGGCGCACAGGTCATCCAACAGCGTGCACCACGGCCACTGCGAAATCGCACATAGCGCGGCGCACATCACAAAAGTAGGCAGAACACGGGGCGTAACACTCGGAATGGAGAACAACGTGTGAAAATATGGGCGTCACGGAGGAAGTACAGGAGGCAAGTGCGCGGAACGCCCACACGCTCGCCTACAACCCGTATTCAAGGAATCGAATAGGGCAAACCATCGCAGGTCAAAAACGCGCACAGGGCCAAACAAGTACGCCACAAGAAAGCAGGCGGTAGCGTCCCTGCGCCTGAAAAAAATGTGCGACAAAATGTGCGCTAACAAAAAGCACCCATATAGAGCCATGATCAATGGTCCATACAGTGGCCCTCTAGGACAAATGAGGTGCAAAGGGGTACCGACAAACACGGACACCTGCTGTGTGAAAAATAGCATGTGCATGTGTTCCTGGGTGCGCGGGAAGTTCCACACGCGATTGGCCTGGGTACGTGTACTTCTGGGTGCGCAGGAAGTTCCACACGCAATTGGCCTGGGTACGTGTACTTCGGGGTGCGCGGAAAGTTCCACACGCGATTAGCCTGGGTACGTGTACTACGGGGTGCGCGGGAAGTTCCACCCGCAATTAGTCTGGGTACGTGTGTTTCGGGGTGCGCGGGAAGTTCCACACGCGATTGGCCTGGGTACGTGTACTTCTGGTGCGCGGGAAGTTCCACACGCGATTGGCCTGGGTACGTGTATTCCGAGGTGCACGGGAAGATTCACACGCGATTTCAGCAGGGTACGTGTATTTCGGTGGTGCCGGGGAATGCTACATGTGATTTGGCCATGTGGGTCCTCCCAGGTGTTCCCTCTACACCCTCCACGGCCCCTGCAGGCAGCCCACACCACAGGGGACTACCCTGCACCCCTGCTCATGTCCCACAGGCAACCCATCCACCATGGCCATGCCCCCCAGCCAACCAACATGTCACCTTGCACTACTGATCACCAACACATGTCTCCCAGCACCCCCACCCCCAGCATCCAGGGGCACCATCCACCAGGCCCCCACACCTGTCCCCCTGCACCCCACCCCCCAGCAGTGCAGGGCACCCTCCACCAGGCCCCCACACATGTCTCCCACCACCCCCACCCCCCAGCAGTGCAGGGGCAGCCTACACCAGGCCCCCACTCATGTCCAACTCATGTCTCCCACCATCCCACCCCCAGCAGTGCAAGGCACCCTCCACCAGGCCTCCACACATGTCTCCCACCACCCCCACCCCCCAGCAGTGCAGGAGCACCCTCCACCAGGCCCCCACACATGTCCCCCTGCACCCCCACCCCCAGCATCCAGGGGCACCCTCCACCAGGCCCCCACTCATGTCCAACTCATGTCTCCCACCACCCCCACCCCCCAGCAGTGCAGGGGCAGCCTCCACCAGGCCCCCACTCATGTCCAACTCATGTCTCCCACCACCCCCACCCCCCAGCAGTGCAGGGCACCCTCCACCAGGCCCCCACACATGTCTCCCACCACCCCCACCCCCCAGCAGTGCAGGGGCAGCCTCTACCAGGCCCCCACTCATGTCTCCCACCACCCCCACCCCCCAGCATCCAGGGGCACCCTCCACCAGGCCCCCACTTATGTCTCCCATCACCCCCACCCCCCAGCAGTGCAGGGGCAGCCTCTACCAGGCCCCCACTCATGTCTCCCACCACCCCCACCCCCCAGCATCCAGGGGCACCCTCCACCAGGCCCTCACTCATGTCCAATTCATGTCTCCCTGCTCCCCCACCCCCCAGCAGTGCAGGGGCAGCCTCCACCAGGCCCCCACTCATGTCTCCCACCACCCCCACCCCCCAGCAGTGCAGGGCACCCTCCACCAGGCCCCCACACATGCCCCCCTGAACCCCCACCCCCCAGCAGTGCAGGGCACCCTCCACCAGGCCCCCACACATGTCCCCCACCACCCCCACCCCCCAGCAGTGGAGGGGCAGCCTCCACCAGGCCCCCACTCATGTCCAACTCATGTCTCCCACCACCCCCACCCCCCAGCAGTGCAGGGCACCCTCAACCAGGCCCCCACACATGTCTCCCACCACTCCCACCCCCCAGCAGTGCAGGGCACCCTCCACCAGGCCCCCACACATGTCCCCCTGCACCCCCACCCCCCAGCAGTGCAGGGCACCCTCCACCAGGCCCCCACACATGTCCCCCTGCACCCTCACCCCCCAGCAGTGCAGGGGCAGCCTCCACCAGGCCCCCATACATGTCTCCCACCACCCCCACCCCCCAGCAGTGCAGGGGCAGCCTCCACCAGGCCCCCACTCATGTCTCCCATCACCCCCACCCCCCAGCAGTGCAGGGCACCCTCCACCAGGCCCCCACGCATGTCTCCCACCACCCCCACCGCCCAGCAGTGCAGGGCACCCTCCACCAGGCCCCCACACATGTCTCCCAACACCCCCACCCCCCAGACGTGCAGGGGCAGCCTCCACCAGGCCCCCACTCATGTCTCCCATCACCCCCACCCCTCAGCAGTGCAGGGCAGCCTCTACCAGGCCCCCACTCATGTCTCCCACCACCCCCACCCCCCAGCATCCAGGGGCACCCTCCACCAGGCCCCCCCTCATGTCCAATTCATGTCTCCCTGCTCCCCCACCCCCCAGCAGTGCAGGGGCAGCCTCCACCAGGCCCCCACTCATGTCTCCCACCACCCCCACCCCCCAGCAGTGCAGGGCACCCTCCACCAGGCCCCCACACATGTCCCCCTGAACCCCCACCCCCCAGCAGTGCAGGGCACCCTCCACCAGGCCACCACACATGTCCCCCACCACCCCCACCCCCCAGCAGTGCAGGGGCATCCTCCACCAGGCCCCCACTCATGTCCAACTCATGTCTCCCACCACCCCCACCCCCCAGCAGTGCAGGGCACCCTCAACCAGGCCCCCACACATGTCTCCCACCACCCCCACCCCCCAGCAGTGCAGGGCACCCTCCACCAGGCCCCCACACATGTCCCCCTGCACCCCCACCCCCCAGAAGTGCAGGGCACCCTCCACCAGGCCCCCACACATGTCCCCCTGCACCCTCACCCCCCAGCAGTGCAGGGGCAGCCTCCACCAGGCCCCCATGCATGTCTCCCACCACCCCCACCCCCCAGCAGTGCAGGGGCAGCCTCCACCAGGCCCCCACTCATGCCTCCCATCACCCCCACCCCCAGCAGTGCAGGGCACCCTCCACCATGCCCCCACACATGTCTCCCACCACCCCCACCCACTAGCAGTGCAGGGGCAGCCTCCACCAGGCCCCCACACATGTCTCCCACCACCCCCACCCTCCAGAAGTGCAGGGGCAGCCTCCACCAGGCCCCCACTCATGTCTCCCATCACCCCCACCCCCCAGCAGTGCAGGGGCAGCCTCTACCTGGCCCCCACTCATGTCTCCCACAACCCCCACCCCCCAGAATCCAGGGGCACCCTCCACCAGGCCCCCACTCATGTCCAACTCATGTCTCCCTGCACCCCCACCCCCCAGCAGTGCAGGGGCAGCCTCCACCAGGCCCCCATTCATGTCTCCCAACACCCCCACCACCCAGCAGTGCAGGGCACCCTCCACCAGGCCCCCACACATGTCCCCCTGCACCCCCACCCCCAGCAGTGCAGGGGCACCCTCCACCAGGCCCCCACACATGCCTCCCACCACCCTCAGCCCCCAGCAGTGCAGGGGCAGCCTCCACCAGGCCCCCACCCATGTCTCCCATCACCCCCACCCCCAGCAGTGCAGGGGCAGCCTCCACCAGGCCCCCACTCATGTCTCCCATCACCCCCACCCCCAGCAGTGCAGGGCACCCTCCACCATGCCCCCACACATGGCTCCCACCACCCCCACCCCCTAGCAGTGCAGGGGCAGCCTCCACCAGGCCCCCACACATGTCTCCCACCACCCCCACCCCCCAGCAGTGCAGGGCACCCTCCACCAGGCCCGCACACATGTCCCCCACCACCCCCACCCCCAGCAGTGCAGAGGCAGCCTCCACCAGGCCCCCACTCATGTCCAACACATGTCTCCCACCACACCCCAGCAGTGCAGGGCACACTCCACCAGGCCCCCACACATGTCTACCACCACCCCACCCCCCAGCAGTGCAGGGGCAGCCTCCACCAGGCCCCCACTCATGTCCATTTCATGTCTCCCACCACCCCCACCCCCCAGCAGTGCAGGGCACCCTCAACCAGGCCCCCACACAAGTCTCCCATCACCCCCACCCCCAGCAGTGCAGGGCACCCTCCACCATGCCCCCACACATGTCTCCCACCACCCCACCCCCTAGCAGTGCAGGGGCAGCCTCCACCAGGCCCCCACACATGTCTCCCACCACCCCCACCCCCCAGCAGTGCAGGGCACCCTCCACCAGGCCCGCACACATGTCCCCCACCACCCCCACCCCCAGCAGTGCAGAGGCAGCCTCCACCAGGCCCCCACTCATGTCCAACACATGTCTCCCACCGCACCCCAGCAGTGCAGGGCACACTCCACCAGGCCCCCACACATGTCTCCCACCACCCCACCCCCAGCAGTGCAGGGGCAGCCTCCACCAGGCCCCCACTCCTGTCCAACTCATGTCTCACACCACCCCCACCCCCCAGCATCCAGGGGCACCCTCCACCAGGCCCCACACCTGTTCCCCTGCAACCCCACCCCCCAGCAGTGCAGGGCACCCTCCACCAGGCCCCCACACATGTCTCCCACCACCCCCACCCCCCAGCAGTGCAGGGGCAGCCTCCACCAGGCCCCCACTCATGTCCAACTCATGTCTCCCACCACCCCCATCCCCCAGCAGTGCAGGGCACCCTCCACCAGGCCCCCACACGTCTCTCACCACCCCCACCCCCCAGCAGTGCAGGGCACCCTCCACTAGGCCCCCACACATGTCTCCCACCACCCCCACCCCCAGTAGTGCAGGGGCAGCCCCCACCAGGCCCCCACTCATGTCTCCCATCACCCCCACACCCCAGCAGTGCAGGGGCAGCCTCCACCAGGCCCCCACTCATGTCCAACTCATGTCTCCCACCACCCCCATCCCCCAGCAGTGCAGGGCACCCTCCACCAGGCCCCCACACGTCTCTCACCACCCCCACCCCCCAGCAGTGCAGGGCACCCTCCACTAGGCCCCCACACATGTCTCCCACCACCCCCACCCCCACCAGTGCAGGGGCACCCTCCACCAGGCCCCCACTCATGTCCAACTCATATCTCCCTGTACCCCCACCCCCCAGCAGTGCAGGGGCAGCCTCCACCAGGCCCCCACTCATGTCTCCCACCACCACACCCCCCAGCAGTGCAGGGCACCCTCCACCAGGCCCCCACACATGTCCCCCTGCACCCCCACCCCCCAGCAGTGCAGGGCACCCTCCACCAGGCCCCCACACATGTCTCTCAACACCCCCACCCCCCAGCAGTGCAGGGCACCCTCCACTAGGCCCCCACACATGTCTCCCACCACCCCCACCCCCCAGTAGTGCAGGGGCAGCCCCCACCAGGCCCCCACTCATGTCTCCCATCACCCCCACCCCCCAGCAGTGCAGGGCACCCTCCACCAGGCCCCCACACATGTATCCGACCACCCCCACCCCCCAGCAGTGCAGGGGCACCCTCCACCAGGCCCCCACTCATGTCCAACTCATGTCTCCCTGTACCCCCACCCCCCAGCAGTGCAGGGGCAGCCTCCACCAGGCCCCCACTCATGTCTCCCACCACCCCACCCCCCAGCAGTGCAGGGCACCCTCCACCAGGCCCCCACACATGTCCCCCTGCACCCCCACCCCCCAGCAGTGCAGGGCACCCTCCACCAGGCCCCAACACATGTCTCCCACCACCCCCACCCCCCAGCAGTGCAGGGGCAGCCTCCACCAGGCCCCCACTCCTGTCCAACTCATGACTCCCACCACCCCCATCCCCCAGCATCCAGGGGCACCCTCCACCAGGCCCCACACCTGTTCCCCTGCAACCCCACCCCCCAGCAGTGCAGGGCACCCTCCACCAGGCCCCCACACATGTCTCCCACCACCCCCACCCCCCAGCAGTGCAGGGGCAGCCTCCACCAGGCCCCCACTCATGTCCAACTCATGTCAACCACCACCCCCACCCCCCAGCAGTGCAGGGCACCCTCCACCAGGCCCCCACACATGTCTCTCAACACCCCCACCCCCCAGCAGTGCAGGGCACCCTCCACTAGGCCCCCACACATGTCTCCCACCACCCCCACCCCCCAGTAGTGCAGGGGCAGCCCCCACCAGGCCCCCACTCATGTCTCCCATCACCCCCACCCCCCAGCAATGCAGGGCACCCTCCACCAGGCCCCCACACATGTATCCGACCACCCTATCCCCCAGCAGTGCAGGGGCACCCTCCACCAGGCCCCCACTCATATCCAACACATGTCTCCCACCACACCCCAGCAGTGCAGGGCACACTCCACTAGGCCCCCACACATGTCTCCCTGTACCCCCACCCCCCAGCAGTGCAGGGGCAGCCTCCACCAGGCCCCCACTCATGTCTCCCACCACCCCACCCCCCAGCAGTGCAGGGGCAGCCTCCACCAGGCCCCCACTCATGTCTCCCACCACCCCACCCCCCAGCAGTGCAGGGCACCCTCCACCAGGCCCCCACACATGTCCCCCTGCACCCCCACCCCCCAGCAGTGCAGGGCACCCTCCACCAGGCCCCAACACATGTCTCCCATCACCCCCACCCCCAGCAGTGCAGGGCACCCTCCACCATGCCCCCACACATGTCTCCCACCACCCCCACCCCCTAGCAGTGCAGGGCACCCTCCACCAGGCCCGCACACATGTCTCCCACCACCCCCACCCCCAGCAGTGCAGAGGCAGCCTCCACCAGGCCCCCACTCATGTCCAACACATGTCTCCCACCACACCCCAGCAGTGCAGGGCACACTCCACCAGGCCCCCACACATGTCTACCACCACCCCCACCCCCCAGCAGTGCAGGGGCAGCCTCCACCAGGCTCCCACTCATGTCCATTTCATGGCTCCCACCACCCCCACCCCTCAGCAGTGCAGGGCACCCTCAACCAGGCCCCCACACAAGTCTCCCATCACCCCACCCCCAGCAGTGCAGGGCACCCTCCACCATGCCCCCACACATGTCTCCCACCACCCCCACCCCCTAGCAGTGCAGGGGCAGCCTCCACCAGGCCCCCACACATGTCTCCCACCACCCCCACCCCCCAGCAGGGCAGGGCACCCTCAACCAGTCCCGCACACATGTCCCCCACCACCCCCACCCCCAGCAGTGCAGAGGCAGCCTCCACCAGGCCCCCACTCATGTCCAACACATGTCTCCCACCACACCCCAGCAGTGCAGGGCACACTCTACCAGGCCCCCACACATGTCTCCCACCACCCCCACCCCCCAGCAGTGCAGGGGCAGCCTCCACCAGGCCCCCACTCCTGTCCAACTCATGTCTCACACCACCCCCACCCCCAGCATCCAGGGGCACCCTCCACCAGGCCCCACACCTGTTCCCCTACAACCCCACCCCCCAGCAGTGCAGGGCACCCTCCACCAGGACCCCACACATGTCTCCCACCACCCCACCCCCCAGCAGTGCAGGGGCAGCCTCCACCAGGCCCCCACTCATGTCCAACTCATGTCTCCCACCACCCCCATCCCCCAGCAGTGCAGGGCACCCTCCACCAGGCCCCCACACATGTCTCTCACCACCCCACCCCCCAGCAGTGCAGGGCGCCCTCCACTAGGCCCCCACACATGTCTCCCACCACCCCCACCCCCAGTAGTGCAGGGGCAGCCCCCACCAGGCCCCCACTCATGTCTCCCATCACCCCCACCCCCCAGCAGTGCAGGGCACCCTCCACCAGGCCCCCACACATGTTTCCGAAAACCCCCACCCCCCAGCAGTGCAGGGGCACCCTCCACCAGGCCCCCACTCATGTCCAACTCATATCTCCCTGTACCCCCACCCCCCAGCAGTGCAGGGACAGCCTCCACCAGGCCCCCACTCATGTCTCCCACCACCCCACCGCCCAGCAGTGCAGGGCACCCTCCACCAGGCCCCCACACATGTCCCCCTGCACCCCCACCCCCCAGCAGTGCAGGGCACCCTCCACCAGGCCCCAACACATGTCTCCCATCACCCCCACCCCCAGCAGTGCAGGGCACCCTCCACCATGCCCCCACACATGTCTCCCACCACCCCCACCCCCTAGCAGTGCAGGGCACCCTCCACCAGGCCCGCACACATGTCTCCCACCACCCCCACCCCCAGCAGTGCAGAGGCAGCCTCCACCAGGCCCCCACTCATGTCCAACACATGTCTCCCACCACACCCCAGCAGTGCAGGGCACACTCCACCAGGCCCCCACACATGTCTACCACCACCCCCACCCCCCAGCAGTGCAGGGGCAGCCTCCACCAGGCCCCCACTCATGTCCATTTCATGGCTCCCACCACCCCCACCCCTCAGCAGTGCAGGGCACCCTCAACCAGGCCCCCACACAAGTCTCCCATCACCCCACCCCCAGCAGTGCAGGGCACCCTCCACCATGCCCCCACACATGTCTCCCACCACCCCCACCCCCTAGCAGTGCAGGGGCAGCCTCCACCAGGCCCCCACACATGTCTCCCACCACCCCCACCCCCCAGCAGTGCAGGGCACCCTCAACCAGTCCCGCACACATGCCCCCCACCACCCCCACCCCCAGCAGTGCAGAGGCAGCCTCCACCAGGCCCCCACTCATGTCCAACACATGTCTCCCACCACACCCCAGCAGTGCAGGGCACACTCTACCAGGCCCCCACACATGTCTCCCACCACCCCCACCCCCCAGCAGTGCAGGGGCAGCCTCCACCAGGCCCCCACTCCTGTCCAACTCATGTCTCACACCACCCCCACCCCCCAGCATCCAGGGGCACCCTCCACCAGGCCCCACACCTGTTCCCCTACAACCCCACCCCCCAGCAGTGCAGGGCACCCTCCACCAGGACCCCACACATGTCTCCCACCACCCCACCCCCCAGCAGTGCAGGGGCAGCCTCCACCAGGCCCCCACTCATGTCCAACTCATGTCTCCCACCACCCCCATCCCCCAGCAGTGCAGGGCACCCTCCACCAGGCCCCCACACATGTCTCCCACCACCCCACCCCCCAGCAGTGCAGGGCGCCCTCCACTAGGCCCCCACACATGTCTCCCACCACCCCCACCCCCAGTAGTGCAGGGGCAGCCCCCACCAGGCCCCCACTCATGTCTCCCATCACCCCCACCCCCCAGCAGTGCAGGGCACCCTCCACCAGGCCCCCACACATGTTTCCGAAAACCCCCACCCCCCAGCAGTGCAGGGGCACCCTCCACCAGGCCCCCACTCATGTCCAACTCATATCTCCCTGTACCCCCACCCCCCAGCAGTGCAGGGACAGCCTCCACCAGGCCCCCACTCATGTCTCCCACCACCCCACCCCCCAGCAGTGCAGGGCACCCTCAACCAGGCCCCCACACATGTCCCCCTGCACCCCCACCCCCCAGCAGTGCAGGGCACCCTCCACCAGGCCCCAACACATGTCTCCCACCACCCCCACCCCCCAGCAGTGCAGGGGCAGCCTCCACCAGGCCCCCACTCATGTCCAACTCATGTCTCCCACCACCCCCACCCCCCAGCAGTGCAGGGCACTCTCAACCAGGCCCCCACACATGTCTCCCACCACCCCACCCCCAGCAGTGCAGGGCACCCTCCACCAGGCCCCCACACATGTCCCCCTGCACCCTCACCCCCCAGCAGTGCAGGGGCAGCCTCCACCAGGCCCCCACTCATGTCTCCCACCACCCCCACCCCCCAGCAGTGCAGGGGCACCCTCCACCAGGCCCCCACACATGTCTCCCACCACCCCCACCCCCCAGCAGTGCAGGGGCAGCCTCCACCAGGCCCCCACTCATGTACAATGAATGTCTCCCACCACCCCCACCCCCCAGCAGTGCAGGGCACCCTCAACCAGGCCCCCACACATGTCTCCCACCACGCCCACCCCCCAGCAGTTCAGGGCACCCTCCACCAGGCCCCCACACATGTCCCCCTGCACCCCCACCCCTCAGCAGTGCAGGGGCAGCCTTCACCAGGCCCCCACACATTTCTCCCACCACCCCCACCCCCCAGCAGTGCAGGGGCACCCTCCACCAAGCCCCCACACATGTCTCCCACCACTCCCACCCCCCAGCAGTGCAGGGCACCCTCCACCAGGCCCCCACACATGTCCCACTGAACCCCCACCCCCCAGCAGTGCAGGGGCAGCTTCTACCAGGCCCCCACACATGTCTCCCACCACCCCCACCCCCCAGCAATGCAGGGGCAGCCTCCACCAGGCCCCCACTCATGTCTCCCTGCACCCCCACCCCCCAGCAGTGCAGGGGCAGCCTCCACCAGGCCCCCACTCATGTCTCCCAACACCCCCATCCCCCAGCAGTGCAGGGCACCCTCCACCAGGCCCCCACACATGTCCCCCTGCACCCCCACCCCCCAGCAGTGCAGGGGCAGCCTCCACCAGGCCCCCACACATGCCTCCCACCATCCCCACCCCCATGCAGTGCAGGGGCAGCCTCCACCAGGCCCCCACTCATGTCTCCCATCACCCCCCCCTAGCAGTGCAGGGGCAGCCTCCACCAGGCCCCCACTCATGTCTCCCATCACCCCCACCCCCAGCAGTGCAGGGCACCCTCCACCATGCCCCCACACATGTCTCCCACCACCCCCACCCCCTAGCAGTGCAGGGGCAGCTTCCACCAGGCCCCCACACATGTCTCCCACCACCCCCCACCCCCAGCAGTGCAGGGCACCCTCCACCAGGCCCGCACACATGTCCCCCACCACCCCCACCCCCAGCAGTGCAGAGGCAGCCTCCACCAGGCCCCCACTCATGTCCAACACATGTCTCCCACCACACCCCCGCAGTGCAGGGCACACTCCACCAGGCCCCCACACATGTCTCCCACCACCCCCACCCCCCAGCAGTGCAGGGGCAGCCTCCACCAAGCCCCCACTCCTGTCCAACTCATGACTCCCACCACCCCCATCCCCCAGCATCCAGGGGCACCCTCCACCAGGCCCCACACCTGTTCCCCTGCAACCCCACCCCCCAGCAGTGCAGGGCACCCTCCACCAGGCCCCCACACATGTCTCCCACCACCCCCACCCCCCAGCAGTGCAGGGGCAGCCTCCACCAGGCCCCCACTCATGTCCAACTCATGTCTCCCACCACCCCCATCCCCCAGCAGTGCAGGGCACCCTCCACCAGGCCCCCACACATGTCTCTCAACACCCCCAGCAGTGCAGGGCACCCTCCACTAGGCCCCCACACATGTCTCCCACCACCCCCACCCCCCAGTAGTGCAGGGGCAGCCCCCACCAGGCCCCCACTCATGTCTCCCATCACCCCCACCCCCCAGCAGTGCAGGGCACCCTCCACCAGGCCCCACACATGTATCCGACCACCCCCACCCCCCAGCAGTGCAGGGGCTCCCTCCACGAGGCCCCCACTCATGTCCAACTCATGTCTCCCTGTACCCCCACCCCCCAGCAGTGCAGGGGCAGCCTCCACCAGGCCCCCACTCATGTCTCCCACCACCCCACACCCCAGCAGTGCAGGGCACCCTCCACCAGGCCCCCACACATGTCCCCCTGCACCCCCACCCCCCAGCAGTGCAGGGCACCCTCAACCAGGCCCCCACACATGTCTCCCACCACCCCCACCCCCAGCAGTGCAGGGCACCCTCCACCAGGCCCCCACACATGTCCCCCTGCACCCTCACCCCCCAGCAGTGCAGGGGCAGCCTCCACCAGGCCCCCACTCATGTCTCCCACCACCCCCACCCCCCAGCAGTGCAGGGGCACCCTCCACCAGGCCCCCACACATGTCTCCCACCACCCCCACCCCCCAGCAGAGCAGGGGCAGCCTCCACCAGGCCCCCACTCATGTACAATGAATGTCTCCCACCACCCCCACCCCCCAGCAGTGCAGGGCACCCTCAACCAGGCCCCACACATGTCTCCCACCACGCCCACCACCCAGCAGTTCAGGGCACCCTCCACCAGGCCCCCACACATGTCCCCCTGCACCCCCACCCCCCAGCAGTGCAGGGGCAGCCTTCACCAGGCCCCCACACATTTCTCCCACCACCCCCACCCCCCAGCAGTGCAGGGGCACCCTCCACCAAGCCCCCACACATGTCTCCCACCACTCCCACCCCCCAGCAGTGCAGGGCACCCTCCACCAGGCCCCCACACATGTCCCCCTGCACCCCCACCCCCCAGCAGTGCAGGGGCAGCCTCCACCAGGCCCCCACACATGTCTCCCACCACCCCCACCCCCCAGCAGTGCAGGGGCAGCCTCCACCAGGCCCCCACTCATGTCTCCCTGCACCCCCACCCCCCAGCAGTGCAGGGGCAGCCTCCACCAGGCCCCCACTCATGTCTCCCAACACCCCCACCCCCCAGCAGTGCAGGGCACCCTCCACCAGGCCCCCACACATGTCCCCCTGCACCCCCACCCCCCAGCAGTGCAGGGGCAGCCTCCACCAGGCCCCCACACATGCCTCCCACCATCCCCACCCCCAAGCAGTGCAGGGGCAGCCTCCACCAGGCCCCCACTAATGTCTCCCATCACCCCCCCCTAGCAGTGCAGGGGCAGCCTCCACCAGGCCCCCACTCATGTCTCCCATCACCCCCACCCCCAGCAGTGCAGGGCACCCTCCACCATGCCCCCACACATGTCTCCCACCACCCCCACCCCCTAGCAGTGCAGGGGCAGCTTCCACCAGGCCCCCACACATGTCTCCCACCACCCCCACCCCCAGCAGTGCAGGGCACCCTCCACCAGGCCCGCACACATGTCCCCCACCACCCCCACCCCCAGCAGTGCAGAGGCAGCCTCCACCAGGCCCCCACTCATGTCCAACACATGTCTCCCACCACACCCCAGCAGTGCAGGGCACACTCCACCAGGCCCCCACACATGTCTCCCACCACCCCCACCCCCCAGCAGTGCAGGGGCAGCCTCCACCAGGCCCCCACTCCTGTCCAACTCATGACTCCCACCACCCCCATCCCCCAGCATCCAGGGGCACCCTCCATCAGGCCCCACACCTGTTCCCCTGCAACCCCACCCCCCAGCAGTGCAGGGCACCCTCCACCAGGCCCCCACACATGTCTCCCACCACCCCCACCCCCCAGCAGTGCAGGGGCAGCCTCCATCAGGCCCCCACTCATGTCCAACTCATGTCTCCCACCACCGCCACCCCCCAGCAGTGCAGGGCACCCTCCACCAGGCCCCCACACATGTCTCTCAACACCCCCAGCAGTGCAGGGCACCCTCCACTAGGCCCCCACACGTCTCCCACCACACCCACTCCCCAGTAGTGCAGGGGCAGCCCCCACCAGGCCCCCACTCATGTCTCCCATCACCCCCACCCCCCAGCAGTGCAGGGCACCCTCCACCAGGCCCCCACACATGTATCCGACCACCCCCACCCCCCAGCAGTGCAGGGGCACCCTCCACCAGGCCCCCACTCATGTCCAACTCATGTCTCCCTGTACCCCCACCCCCCAGCAGTGCAGGGGCAGCCTCCACCAGGCCCCCACTCATGTCTCCCACCACCCCACCCCCAGCAGTGCAGGGCACCCTCCACCAGGCCCCCACACATGTCCCCCTGCACCCCCACCCCCCAGCAGTGCAGGGCACCCTCCACCAGGCCCCAACACATGTCTCCCACCACCCCCACCCCCCGGCAGTGCAGGGGCAGCCTCCACCAGGCCCCCACTCATGTCCAACTCATGCCTCCCACCACCCCCAACCCTTAGCAGTGCAGGGCACCCTCAACCAGGCCCCCACACATGTCTCCCACCACCCCCACCCCCCAGCAGTGCAGGGCACCCTCCACCAGGCCCCCACACATGTCCCCCTGCACCCCCACCCCCCAGCAGTGCAGGGGCACCCTCCACCAGGCCCCCACACATGTCTCCCACCACCCCCACCCCCCAGCAGTGCAGGGGCAGCCTCCACCAGGCCCCCACTCATGTCCAACTCATGTCTCCCACCACCCCCACCCCCCAGCAGTGCAGGGCACCCTCAACCATACCCCCACACATGTCTCCCACCACGCCCACCCCCCAGCAGTGCAGGGCACCCTCCACCAGGCCCCCACACATGTCCCCCTGCACCCCCACCCCCCAGCAGTGCAGGGGCAGCCTCCACCAGGCCCCCACACATGTCTCCCACCACCCCCACCCCCCAGCAGTGCAGGGGCACCCTCCACCAGGCCCCCACACATGTCTCCCACCACTCCCACCCCCCAGCAGTGCAGGGCACCCTCCACCAGGCCCCCACACATGTCCCCCTGCACCCCCACCCCCCAGCAGTGCAGGGGCAGCCTCCACCAGGCCCCCACACATGTCTCCCACCACCCCCACCTCCCAGCAGTGCAGGGGCAGCCTCCACCAGGCCCCCACTCATGTCTCCCATCACCCCTACCCCCAGCAGTGCAGGGGCAGCCTCCACCAGGCCCCCATTCATGTCTCCCATCACCCCCAGCAGTGCAGGGCACCCTCCACCATGCCCCCACACATGTCTCCCACCACACCCACCCCCTAGCAGTGCAGGGGCAGCCTCCACCAGGCCCCCACACATGTCTCCCACCACCCCAACCCCCCAGCAGTGCAGGGGCAGCCTCCACCAGGCCCCCACTCATGTCTCCCACCACCCAAACCCCCTAGCATCTAGGGGCACCCTCCACCAGGCCCCCACACATGTCCCCCTGCACCCCCACCACCTAGCATCCAGGGGCACCCTCCACCACGCCCCCACTCATGTCTCCCACCACCCCCACCCCCCAGCATTCAGGGGCACCCTCCACCAGCCCCCCACTCATGTCCCACTCATGTCTCCCACCACCCCCACCCCCCAGCAATGCAGGGCACCCTCCACCAGGCCCCCACACATGTCTCCCACCACCCCCACCCCCCAGCAGTGCAGGGGCAGCCTCCACCAGGCCCCCACTCATGTCTCCCACCACCCCCAACCCCCAGCATCCAGGGGCACCCTCCACCAGGCCCCCACACATGTCCCACTGCGCCCCCACCCCCCAGCAGTGCAGGGCACCCTCCACCAGGCCCCCACACATGTCTCCCACCCCCCAACCCCCAGCAGTGCAGGGGCAGCCTCCACCAGGCCCCCACTCATGTCCAACTCATGTCTCCCACCACCGCCACCACCCAGCAGTGCAGGGCACCCTCCACCAGGCCCCCACTCATGTCTCCCACCACGCCAACCCCCCAGCAGTGCAGGGTACCCTCCACCAGGCCCCCAAACATGTCTCCCACCACCCCCACCCCCCAGAAGTGCAGGGGCAGCCTCCACCAGGCCCCCACTCATGTCTCCCATCACCCCCACCCCCCAGCAGTGCAGGGGCATCCTCTACCAGGCCCCCACTCATGTCTCCCACTACCCCCACCCCCCAGCATCCTGGGGCACCCTCCACCATGCCCCCACGCATGTCCAACTCATGTCTCCCTGCACCCCCACCCCCCCAGCAGTGCAGGGGCAGCCTCCACCAGGCCCCCACTCATGTCTCCCACCACCCCCACCCCCCAGCAGTGCAGGGCACCCTCCACCAGGCCCCCACACATGTCCCTCTGAACCCCCACCCCCCAGCAGTGCAGGGCACCCTCCACCAGGCCCCCACACATGTCCCCCACCACCCCCACCCCCCAGCAGTGTAGGGGCAGCCTCCACCAGCCCCCCACTCATGTCTCCCACCACCCCCACCCCCCAGCAGTGCAGGGCACCCTCCACCAGGCCCCCACACATGTCCCCCTGAACCCCCACCACCCAGCAGTGCAGGGCACCTCCACCAGGCCCCCACACATGTCCCCCCCACCCCCACCCCCCAGCAGTGCAGGGCACCCTCCACCAGGCCCCCACACATGTCTCCCACCTCCCCCACCCCCCAGCAGTGCAGGGGCACCCTCCACCAGGCCCCCACACATTTCCCCCTGCACCCCCACCCCCCAGCATCCAGGGGCACCCTCCACCACGCCCCCACTCATGTCTCCCACCACCCCCACCCCCCAGCATCCAGGGGCCCCCTCCACCAGGCCCCCACTCATGTCCAACTCATGTCTCCCTGCACCCCCACCCCCCAGCAGTGAAGGGCAGTCTCCACCAGGCCCCCACTCATGTCTCCCACCACCCCCACCCCCCAGCAGTGCAGGGCACCCTCCACCAGGCCCCCACACATGTCCCCCTGAACCCCCACCCCCCAGCAGTGCCGGGCACCCTCCACCTGACCCCCACACATGTCTCCCACCACCCCACCCCCCAGCATCCAGGGGCACCCTCCACCAGGCCCCCACTCATGTCCAACACATGTCTCCCACCACCCCGCATCAGTGCAGGGCACCCTCCACCAGGCCCCCACACATGTCTCCCACCACCCCCACCCCCCAGCAGTGCAGGGGCAGCCTCCACCAGGCCCCCACTCCTGTCCAACTCATGTCTCCCACCAACCCCACCCCCCAGCATCCAGGGGCACCCTCCACCAGGCCCCACACCTGTCCCCCTGCACCCCCACCCCCCAGCAGTGCAGGGCACCCTCCACCAGGCCCCCACACATGTCTCCCACCACCCCCACACCCCAGCAGTGCAGGGGCAGCCTCCACCAGGCCCCCACTCATGTCCAACTCATGTCTCCCACCACCCCCTCCCCCCAGCAGTGCAGAGCACCCTCCACCAGGCTCCCACACATGTCTCTCACCACCCCCACCCCCCAGCAGTGCAGGGCACCCTCCACTAGGCCCCCACACATGTCTCCCACCACCCCCACCCCCCAGCAGTGCAGGGGCAGCCTCCACCAGGCCCCCACTCATGTCTCCCATCACCCCCACCCCCCAGCAGTGAAGGGCACCCTCCACCAGGCCCCCACACATGTCTCCCACCACCCCCACCCCCCAGCAGTGCAGGGGCACCCTCCACCAGGCCCCACTCATGTCCAACTCATGTCTCCCTGCACCCCCACCCCCCAGCAGTGCAGGGGCAGCCTCCACCAGGCCCCCACACATGTCTCCCACCACCCCCACCTCCCAGCAGTGCAGGGCACCCTCCACCAGGCCCCCACTCATGTCCAACTCATGTCTCCCACCACCCCCACCCCCCAGCAGTTCAGGGCACCCTCAACCAGTCCCTCACACATGTCTCCCACCACCCCCACTCCCCAGCAGTGCAGGGTACCCTCCACCAGGCCCCCACACATGTCCTTCTGCACCCCACCCCCCAGCAGTGCAGGGGCAGCCTCCACCAGGCCCCCACACATGTCTCCCACCACCCCCACCCCCCAGCAGTGCATGGGAACCCTCCACAAGGCCCCCACACATGTCTCCCACCACCCCCACCCCCCAGCAGTGCAGGGGCAGCCTCCACCAGGCCCCCACACATGTCCAACTCATGTCTCCCACCCCCCCACCCCCCAGCAGTGCAGGGCACCCTCAACCAGGCCCCCACACATGTCTCCCACCACCCCCACCCCCAAGCAGTGCAGGGCACCCTCCACCAGGCCCCCACACATGTCCCCCTGCACCCCCACCCCCCAGCAGTGCAGGGGCGGCCTCCACCAGGCCCCCACACATGTCTCCCACCGCCCCCACCCCCCAGCAGTGCAGGGGAACCCTCCACCAGGCCCCCACACATGTCTCCCACCACCCCCACCCCCCAGCAGTGCAGGGGCACCCTCCAAAAAGCCCCCACACATGTCCCCCTTCACCCCCACCCCCACCAGCATCCAGGGGCACCCTCCACCAGGCCCCCACTCATGTCCAACTCATATCTCCCACCACCCCCACCCCCCAGCAGTGCAGGGCACCCTCCACCAGGCCCCCACACATGTCCCCCTGCACCCCCACCCCCAGTAGTGCAGGGGCAGCCTCCACCAGGCCCCCAAACATGTCTCCCACCACCCCCACCCCCCAGCAGTGCAGGGGTAGCCTCCACCAGACCCCCACTCATGTCTCCCACCCCCCCACCCCCAGCATCCAGGGGCACCCTCCACTAGGCCCCCACACATGTCCCCCTGCACTCCCACCTCCCAGCAGCCAGGAGAACCCTCCACCAGGCCCCGACTCATGTCCAACTCATGTATCCCACCACCCCCACCCACCAACAGTGCAGGGCACCCTCAACCAGGCCCCCACACATGTCTCCCACCACCCCCACTCCCCAGCAGTGCAGGGCACCCACCACCAGGCCCCCACACATGTGCCCCTGCACCCCCATCCCCCAGAAGTGCAGGGGCAGCATCCGCCAGGCCCCCACACATGTCTCCCACCACCCCCACCCCCCAGCAGTGCAGGGAAACCCTCCACCAGGCCCCCACACATGTCTCCCACCACCCCCACCCCCAGCAGTGCAGGGGCAGCCTCCACCAGGCTCCCACTCATGTCCAACTCATGTCTCCCACCACCCCCACCCCCCAGCAGTGCAGGACACCCTCAACCAGGCCCCCACACATGCCTCCCACCACCCCCAGCAGTGCAGGGCACCCTCCACCAGGCCCCCACACATGTCCCCCTGTACCCCCACCCCCCAGCAGTGCAGGGGCAGCCTCAACCAGGCCCCCACACATGTCTCCCACCACCCTCACCCCCCAACAGTGCAGGGGCACCCTCCACCAGGCCCCCACACATGTCTCCCACCACCCCCACCCCCAGCAGTGCAGGGACACCCTCCAAAAGGCCCCCACACATGTCCCCCTTCACCCCCACCCCCCCCAGCATCTAGGGCACCCTCCACCAGGCCTCCACTCATGTCCAACTCATATCTCCCACCACCCCCACCAGCCAGCAGTGCAAGGCACCCTCTACCAGGCCCCCACACATGTCCCCCTGCACCCCCACCCCCAGCAGTGCAGGGGCAGCCTCCACCAGGCCCCCACTCATGTCTCCCATCACCCCCACCCCCCAGCATCCAGGGGCACCCTCCACCAGGCCCCCACACATGTCCCCCTGCACTCCCACCTCCCAGCAGCCAGGGGCACCCTCCACCAGGCTCCGACTCATGTCCAACTCATGTCTCCCACCACCCCCACCCCCCAACAGTGCAGAGGCAGCCTCCACCAGGCCCCCACTCATGTCTCCCATCACCCCCACCCCCCAGCAGTGCAGGGGCAGCCTCCACCATGCCCCCACTCATGTCTCCCACCACCCCCACCCCCCAGCATCCAGGGGCATTCTCCACCAGGCCCCCGCACATGTCTCCCACCACCCCCACCCCCCAGCAGTGCAGGGTCAGCCTCCACCAGGCCCCCACTCATGTCTCCCATCACCCCCACCCCCCAGCAGTGCAGGGCACCCTCCACCAGGCCCCCACTCATGTCCCCCTGCACCCCCACCTCCCAGCAGTGCAGGGCACCCTCCACCAGGCCCCCACTCATGTCCAACTCATGTCTCCCATCACCCCACCCCCCAGCAGTGCAGGGGCAGCCTCCACCAGGCCCCCACTCATGTCTCCCATCACCCCCACCCCCCAGCAGTGCAGGGGCAGCCTCCACCAGGCCCCCACTCATGTCTCCCATCACCCCCACCCCCCAGCAGTGCAGGGCACCCTCCATCAGGCCCCCACACATGTCTCCTACCACCCCCACCCCCCAGCAGTGCAGGGGCACCCTCCACCAGGCCCCCACACATGTCCCCCTGCACCCCCACCTCCCAGCCGTGTGTTTTGCCTGGGTACGTGTATTCCTGGGGTGCGCGGGTAGTCTCCCATGCAATACCATCAGGGTACGTGTATTATGGGTCCGCGTGAACTTCCACACGCGATACCAGCAGGCTACGTGTATTACGGGGTTCGTGGGAAGTTCCACACACGATTGCCCTGGGTACGTGTATTTCGGGGTGTGCGTGAACTTCCACACGCGACTGGGCCTGTGAGAGTGGGGTACGTGTATTCCAGGGGTGGGCGGGAATATTTACTCGCGACTGGGCCTGGGAGAGCATGTTACGTGTATTCCTGAGGTGGGAGGGAAGATTCACACATTCACCTACAACGTGCCGAAAAATAAATGGTCCAATCCTGAAACACGTACGCCAGCATGAAGCAGGCGTACGTCGACCCGCGCAGCATAAAGGTGCGCGTAAACAACAAACAAGCTCAGACGCCAGGATGAATATACCGTTCCTAGCAGCAGTGGCCGTGGGTTACCAAAGGAGGAGGAGGAGGATAGTGAGGGCTCGAATTTTCACTCCCAGAACCAGCCTTTTTGGGATGCCTAATTACCAGGTGTATAGGAGGTAGAGGTTTCCACCACACATAACATTGGACCTGGTCAGTGAGTGGGAGGATGACCTCACATCACCCACCCTGTGCTCCCAAGCACTCAGCCCCCTGGAGAAGGTCCTCAATGTACTGCACTTCTTGGCCACAGGATCATTTCAGCGGACAAGTGCCATAGTGGGTGGGGTGTCACAGGCCACGCAGTCACGCTGCCTACACCAGGTCTTGAACATCATCACTGCACTCCCATCAGTCCGTAGGCACATATACCTACCCAGGATACCTTCAGAAAGGCAGGCTGCCACCCTCGATTTCTACGGTGTGCCACAATTCGCCAAAGTGCTAGGTGCCATTGACTGCACCCATGTGGCACTACGTCCCCCCAGGGAATCTGAGCACATCTATAGGAACCGCAAGCACTGGCATTCCATCAACGTGCAGGTAGTATGTAATGCCAAGGGAATCATCACCTCAGTATATGCCAACTATCCAGGGTCCACCCACGGCAGCTTCATTTACCGAATGTCTACCCTAAAACGGGACCTAGAAGCTTGGCGGCATGGCGATACATGGCTGCTTGGTGAGTATGAATGCCACTGCACATGCATGCATGTCAGATGCAGAGTTATGTCACTACCCCACTAATGATACCCATCACCTCCTCACCAAGGGACAGTGCCTACCCTCTGATCACCCACATGATGACGCCAATTCGGAACCCCATCACGCCTCCCGAGGTAAGATACAACACAGACCATATTGCAACCCGGGGCATAGTGGAGCGCACATTCGGAGTGCTCAAGTCACGCTTTCGCTCCCTTGACCGTTCTGGCGGGCAGCTGTTATATGTGCACCGAGTAGTGTGCAGGATCATAGTGGCAGCATGTGTCCTGCACAATATTGCAACACGCCGGGGCCTGTCTGTGGACATGGTGGTGCCCCCACATAGGCAACCACATGCACGCCCGCTGCGCATGGGAGGGGAAAGGGCACGGTGTGAGGCAGCCTGTACGCAGCTGGTGGCTAATTACTTCACATAGAAATCACACCCCTGTGGAGTGCACACAGCCCTGGCACATACCATCTGATAAGCAATGATGACTCGACCTGACAATTATGACGAACAAAGGGACAGTCAACTGTCAGAACCATAGCAGCCTGAGATTGTTCATGTGGAAGTGTCACAATGTGTGCATCCCTACCTACACAAACACCATCAATGCAGTGTCATCAAAAAACACACTTCCATGCTGCAGAAATGAATAACCACTTGCAAAATACTACATGAGAACAGTGCCAAGTCACCCAACCCCTCCCCGGCACGGCCACACAACACACCATGGCATGTCATGCAATGTGAGAGCAAAAAAATTAATCCCCACAACATGCCCCAAGTGTCACCAGCTACAGTGTCCCTAATGGAAACATGGCCACACATGAAATGCTCACAGTAATGCAGGACCTACAACACACATTACCAAATACTTACCAAGAATACCAATCACCTACACAACTTCCAACCTACCTTTAACATGACATTACAGACTTAAAAATTTGCTAGCCTCACTACCTGATGATGCCAGCACTTCGAACACTTCCAAGTATACAGTGTTAGCGCAACGCAACAGTGTAGGTGCACTGCTTACAACATGGACTCCAGTTCCAAGGTG
Source organism: Ambystoma mexicanum (assembly GCF_040938575.1). Lineage (NCBI taxonomy): Eukaryota > Metazoa > Chordata > Amphibia > Caudata > Ambystomatidae > Ambystoma > Ambystoma mexicanum. The sequence goes on from NC_090936.1 coordinate 841,575,679, forward strand.
GACCGCCTTGTGAAGACATGAGAAATGGACCTGCAAATTAGGAGGATGAGATGGATGCAGAGGCACATATCAATACACCATGCAGTGTACAATACAACAACAATATGCACTATGAATGTATACACTGTATTGACTACAGACTGCCCACACATCGAATGGGAGTCCAACGTCACCATGTACGTCAATGTCACTTGGGCACACCCTTTGCAAGCCCATGGAAACGGGAAGCAGGAGGGGTTGTGTCACACAAACCCAAGCATCTGAACCAAATTCATGACAAGCCTGCATGTGCCCAGCCACAATACAGCGTATGCCCACGGGAGCCACACAAGGCAACACACTGTCCAAAAAAAGAAAAAAAAAAAATCAAAAATGGCCATTAATGGGCCCGGGGGGTGTGGGGGAGGCCACCCAGGAGGTCCAAGGACAGGGTGCACACCAAAACCCACCTGTGTGGATATTGCGAAAAAAAAACACCTCCATGGGCTCATGGCCTACACGGCTACCCTATTGTGGGAGAATCACTGCTGTCGCTCTCCTCACCCTCTGCAGCTGCATCAGGAGGTGGTGGCACTATGGGAGGCAGCCCACACAAAGCCCTAGTCTGTTCCTCCATGGCAGCAAGCATGCAGGTGTGGTAGGTCTCGTTCTGGAGGATAATTGTGCCTAGATCCCCATGCAACAACTCACAGGATGCCCGGACCTCCGCCCTATTTGCCTGCATCTCAGCTGAGAGCGTACGTGTGAGACGCTCCAGCTGCTGTTCTGTCCTTCTGTTTGTTGAAGCCTTAAGCTCAACAAGAGTCGTCCTGAGTTGAAGGAGTTCTAACCTTAGGGCTTCCGTGTGGCCCTGGGACTCTATAGAAATGGCTTCCCGCAGAGTCGGCCGTGCCGCCCGCCTGTCCCTGTGGACAATGGAAGTGGCCACCCTATCCATGGCCTGAGCCATCATCTCTGATGATGCTGCCTGTTGGGTTGCCATACCGTATATGGATTGCCAGGTGGCGTACGGCCACCACGTCGGCGGGCACCACACCTGTCTGGGGCAAGGCAAACTGCGCCTTGCTGTGCCGGCACTGCCTGAGGCTGCAGGACTGCATTCCCCCTCTGATCTGATGGCCCAGGAACAGGATCAGATGTTGCGGAGTGTGACCCTGCATCCGTAACCACCAAAGGCGTACCTGCCAACACTGACAACCCATTGAGGGTTCTAACCCTGGTGCAGGTGGGTCGGACAGAGCAGAATCCCTCCCAGGAACACTCACCTGCGACGGCACATAGGTCTCATCATCCGAATTGAAACCTGAATACAGCTCGGGGGAGGTGCAGCCAGAGACACCCCTTGAGAGCACGACCTGCAGCAGTTGTGGGTTCTCACCCACCACCACACCACGTCCCTCACTGTTGGTCGGTCGGGCCTCAGACCCCTCCTGGGTCTGCACCATCTCCACAACCCCAGCAGTATCAAGTGTGTCATCCCCTGCAAAGACATAAAAGAAAACAAATGGAAACAGGCATCAGCACTCTGGCACACAATTAGGGCTGAGAGGCTACAGAAACAGTACTTGATTGACACATGTCCCACATGACTAAAACCCTCCCATGCATGCACCGTCACTGCGTGTGAAGGGTAGGCAGATGGCACACATTGATGACACCAAGATGGAAGATGAACACATTTGCTGCATGCTGCTTGGCAGTGGCATCACACATTGGCCAGTGATTGGCAGGTCAAATACCCATGCCATCAAACAGATGGCATGTACCCTAGCCATAAAGTGAAGAGGGAGAGGAGGGCACCAATTGTTCATTCAGTCCAGTTTGCTCATGAAATTGATTTTTTCAATGATATGGTTCAAATGTTTAACCTGGAGCTGCCAGTCCAAAATGGTCCTATAGCACAGGGACATGTCTAAACAAATCATGTCCAGGAAACAAAGCCAGTCCACTGTACCATAGCCATGTCAGACATGTGACAATAGGACTGAGAAATGCTGAGTAAAAGTGGTGGTATGCAAACAATCTGCCTGAATAAACAGAGGAAAATAAGCAACAATGTTGTGGCAAGATGACACTTCAAGGGCAACTGGCGTGGTGTTGGGCTGGATGTCTAATGTTGGCAGAAGGGATACTGCTATACCCAAATGCTGGTGCGCAGAATGTATTGGATGAGGCACATGGGTGACCCAAACCACTCAGGCACACACACCCTCACCTGGCACCCAAACAGAAGCCCTCCCACACACACCATGCACATGGATGACACACACATGCATGTGCACTCACCGGACAATGCCTCATAATCTGCCAGTTCTCCCACGCCTTGGATCTGTTCCTCCGTGACATAGGTCCCAGCAACCTGCTCATGTGGAGTGAGTTCTATGTCCTCTGCTGAAGACCCACCTCCAGTCACTAGAATTGCGGCATGACTTGAGGCCAGCTTATTCTTTGCCCTGCGCTTCAGGTCATTCCAGCGCTTGTAGCATTCAGTAGCTGTGCGCCTCACGATTCCAAGGGCACTTATGATGTCTGCGAGGGTCTGCCAGTGTACCTGACGTTGTGCAGGTGTGGTCTTGGATCCTGCAACAATCACCATTTCGCGGTTTTGTGCGGACACATACTCTACAAGTGCATTCAGTTCGGCCTCATTGAAGCTGGGTTTCCTTGACGGGCCGGACTGTGTAGCCGTGACTGGGGCATCAGACTCTACTGGACAGGCACTCTTCCTCTTCTACTTGGAAGGTGGTGGGGATCCTCAGTGTCCTACGCCGCTCTGGACACTAGGGGCAGGAGCCCCGGTGGACTCTGTACTAGGAGTGTGGGATTGCATACTCAGCATGGGAGTTGGTGCAGGCATTAGCTCAAGTGTGATGGTGTCAGGCGGAATGTCAGCATGATGGACTTGGACCAACATTGTCCTGGCTGGGTGTGTGAGAGGTGGGGTGGATGGAGCCGCAGCTGCCCCTGCAGCCTCCCCAGCCTGCCTACGTGGGGCAGCAGATGACCTAGCTGCCCCTGATCCACGTGGCCTGATGACACCAACGTGCACCGGCGCACGTGGCCTAGACCTGCTGACCTGGAAGTCAGCCATGGAGTCACCCTGTGCCAGGTCTGGTTCCACAGTGGGCTGGTCCAACAAGGGCTGAGCATGGATGGTGTCAGCCACGTTACCGTCAACCAGGGGGGGGGGGCATGGGTGTCCCTGACTGCTCCTCCACACATGGGGGGCTAGGGGCACCCTGCAAGTCACGGCCACGTCCCCTACCGGATCCACCACGGCCACCACTTGGGGCTCGGCCACCTTTGCCAACCTTACGGCTTGTTCGCCTCCAAGCCATGGCACTGATGTTATTGTGCGTATGGGAGTCGATGTGGACTATTGTCCTGGGCAATTGGGGGTCAAACGGGTTGGGTACCAGATGGTAATCGTACCCTAGTGCTCTAGCAAGGCTGTATGTCACCCCTGGGGAAAGATGACGGGTCACGCAACGCACAGGCACCCCAAAAAAGGGAAGTAAGGTGCACGCAACCCCTCTTAGACCACGTGTGTGGAAAAATAAACCTGCACTACGCTGTGGCACCCAGAAACACAAGAATGAACGTATGTGTGTCACACGCAGCCTAGAATGACCTCTGAAGGGGTATGCGACACACGGAGCAAGCACAGATGTTAAATAGGTGCGCGACTCACCGTTTGCCAGGAACAAAAGTGTGAAAAATATGCGCGTGTGCGCGTTGGCAACACCCCTGCCAAAAGAAGAATTGTACACTGTCTGAGGAGACAGGACAACAGTAGAAGGGAACGCTGTTTGAGGAAACAGGCCCAGGAAAAAGAGGAAAAGAGAAAAAGCTGTCAGAGGTAACAAGGAGTACGAACTTGAAACGCCGTGAAGTAAATCGCGTGTGAACCGACAAGAAGTACATATTTCACCCACTCGCTCTCCACGAAAAGCACGTACAAGGAAATGGCCTTCTACACGTACCTTTTATACACACGTCACAGAAGCGCCTACGCGATGAGGCCATTTCCACCAATTTGACACTCGGACGTGTATCTTTTTTTTACACGCGCAATTCTCTACGGCCATGCACGTGACGTCATAGCTGCGCATGGGAGCCTTTGGGCCAATGAAATCGAGTATGCGTGCAGACGCGCTTACGCGCTAAGGGCCTTTCCTCGAATTACACGCAGACGTGCAGGATTTTCACGTGCCAAATCACTCCGTATCAAGCTGGCCACGCGTCAGCACACGGAAGACCAAGCTCCTGCCCAGAAAGCCGATTTACTGCCCCCCAGAGCCCCGAGCATGCTCCCACCTGCCATCTGCTGCTGCCTGACTGCCTGCTGCCCACATGCCCTGCCATTTGCTGCCTGCACATCTGCCAGGGGTGCTGTTGCTGTGACCACCCCTGCTGGAACCGAAGACTCCCGACTGGGATTCTATCGCTCCACAGCCCAGCCCCAGGACCCAGTTGCCCACCCACTCCTGCCTCTGGGGTTGTCATGTCGGGCACTGCAACATCTGGCACCACTGATAACCCCCTGCCAGAGAGGCAGAGGGGCACTAGCTTCAGTGCCAGGGAAGTTGGTGTCCTGGTGGAGCAAGTCCTGGGGCAGTATGATGCCCTCTTCGGAAGTGTCCGAGCCGACAAGGAAGGACGGACTCGAATCTGGACGGACATCGTGACTGCCATCAACGCGGAGGGGGTGGCAGTCCGCAACTTCCAACATGTCAAGAAGCGCTGGGAGGACTTCAGGTCCTGGACCCTGAACAAGGCCCGGCGCCTCTTGAAGGCAGCGGATGCTAAGGGGCGCCGGGGCCACTTGTCGGAAGATCAGATGAGGGTGCTGGAACACATATCCCCAGCGCTCCACGTCCAGGTCCTTGAGAGGCAGACCCGTCTGGAGTCGAGCGGTAAGTGTACATGCATCATGATTGTAAGCTGTGCGTGTGGTGATGTGCCAGTAGTCTGCCGGTTGCACATCTGTTTCTATGGGGCTGAGTATGGGTGGTGGTGTACAGGGCCATGAGGCTAACACATGCGAGGGCTGTCATGTGTGAGACATGGATGGTGCTTGTATGTGTAGGCTTGCATGCCAAATGCAGTTGTGTGGGCACACATGTTTGGATGAATGTGTATGTAAGTAGGCATGTCCGTGATGTCACACATGTATGTTGTTTTCAGCTGCATGTATCAGCACTGTGTACATGTGCATGTGTGTGTATTTGACAAGGGTGCAACAGTGATGCAACATGGATGCATGTGACAGCGGGATGTAGAAGCATCTGCCTGATTGGCAGATGTGACATGGATGCCCATCGGAACACTGCGACAGTTGGCTGTGGTGTACACATGCATGCAAGTGTGGCGGTGTGCGTGCATGTGTAGTGCACTCCCTGTGTTGCATGTGATGTCTGGCTCACCTTTGCCTACTCATGCTGTTGTATGTGTATGGATGGTGCTGGCAGTTGCGATGTGATTGTGGTATGGCTCATGTGTGCAAGTTGAAATGACATGTGTGTTGCCAATTGTGATGCCATCTCTGAGGTTTGCCAATGCCACTCATGTGCAACTGTCATGTGTGTATGTGTCCATTGTACAGTGCCCTGATGCCTGTGTTTTATTTCTCCCTGTCTGCAGTGTCAACTGATGAAGAGGGCGGAGAAGGTGCTGTGGAGCACAGTGGCGGGGATCGCACCGCCAGCCGGAGACACAAGGCCCGGATCCCCTCCCAGGTTGTGATCTCGTCGGGGAGTGAGGAGTCCGGTGCCGCGTCCCAGGCCGCAGCTGCCGGGGGGAGGTCCAAGAGGCAGAGGTCGGAGTTGGACTCCTCGGCAGCAGAAGGGGCAGCTGGGACCTCACAGGGCCCAACAGGGGAAGATGGCACAGAGTCATCCAGGTTGGTGGGGGGTTTGGTGGAGGAGGAGGCCGTGCAAGCAACAGAGACAGGGTCTGGAGGTGGGATTCCACTGGTGCTAGTGGTGCAGTGCAGGACTAGGGACAGGAGGCAGCACAGGTCGCCGCGGAGGTGCCTGTGTGCAATCCTGTCCCTGATCCTGTCACTGCATCATCTTACACCAGCAGGGATGCCTACGTCCAGACCCGTTTTCAGGCAGGGGATGAGCTCACGACAACTGGCCTTCCTCTGCCTGCGGACGTGGCTATCCGGATCCGGGTTGAGCATGTCCTGACTGGTGTGGCGTTGCGTCAATGGGCTATGCTAGGTGACCTGCAGTCTTTTCATGAGGAGACTGCACGTCATCTCGAATGGCTCGTTGACCGCGTCGGCCTACTGGGACAGGTCACCCAGGCCGGAATCCTCCGTTTGATGGGGCTTGCTCAGACCCCCTCCTCAACTGAACCCCCTATGCGCCAGTCGTCCTCCGTGCCATCTTCCCACCCATCAGTCACCTGCGTGCCCTGTGGAGCTGCCTGTGACGGTGCGGCCAGGCTGTTGGAGGAGGCATCCCTGCCACAGTCGGGAGTCGGACGTCCAGCAGGGGTGGCCACATCAACGACTGCACCCCAGCCAGCGAAGGATGTGCAGGCAGCAGGAGGCAGTGCATGGGCAGAGGCGCAGCAGCAGCAGCAATGTGGTGGGAGCCATGATGGCTCGGGGCCTTCGACATCGGAGGGGCAAGCATCGGCCGGAGGGCAGGAGGACCCAGGATGGGAAGTGTCTTCCGTGTGGCAGCGGTTGGGCCACGTCATTGATGCGGAGCGGCAGCAGGCGGAAGAGGCAAGGCTCACAATGGTCAGGGCGGAGAACTCCATGCGGAGGGCCCTCGAGACAATCCGCAGGGAGTTTGGGGTGAACATGTGGACGGCCCTGCGGACCCTCAGGGCCATGGAGGAGGACCGCCTCCGGGACATTGAGCAGGAGTTCGATGATGCCCTGGCCCGGAACATCCCAAAGTGAGACGTCGGACTAGCCCGCAGCCCTTGTAAATAGTTCTGTAGTTAGTGTTAGGTTTCCTTTGGTTTTGCATTTTTTTTGGACGTTTTGGACAATGGGCCACATTTTTGTATATAGTTTTTTTTTTTAGGTAGTGTTATTAGATAGGTTTCATTTCTTCGGTTGGGATCATGGACCCTGGATTGTTTATCTGTATATAGTTGACTTTTGGATTTTCAATTTTTTTTATGATTTCCCCATGGAGCAATGGTTTTCGATTTTAATTTTCCATTGGATTTACTTTTGTGGACTGTGAATTTGGACACCTTTCCTTTGCATTATGATTTGTGGTTTTGCATTATTTCACAGACCTGCTGGTTTTTTTGTTTGTTTATTTTTGATTCAATTTATGTTGCTTTTAATACATATTTTTTCTTCAAAGTTCAATGTGTAGTATCATCTCATTGGTTTCATGCATATCATGATATGGGTTTTGACATTCACTGACACCCATTGGGTGTATGTGAGGGACATGTGTTCATTTCCAAACTTGCAATTGGGGTTCTATCATGTTTTTGCCATTTCTAAGTGGGTGGATGCAATATTCAGGTGGGTGTTTGGCATTTGGAGGCTGACCATAAAGGCCAGGGATCTACATTGTGGTGACATGTTGGCTGGGGGACATGAGTGGGGGCCTGGTGGAGGGTGCCCCTGCACTGCTGGGGGGTGGGAGTGCAGGGGGACATGAGTGGGGGCCTGGTGGAGGCTGCCCCTGCACTGCTGGGGGATGGGGGTGGTGGGAGACATGAGTGGGGGCCTGGTGGAGGCTGCCCCTCCACTGCTGGGGGGGGGGGTGGGGGTGCAGGGAGACATGAGTGGGGGCCTGGTGGAGGGTGCCCCTGGATGCTGGGGGGTGGTGGTGCAGGGGGACATGAGTGGGGGCCTGGTGGAGGCTGCCCCTGCACTGCTGGGGCGTGGGGGTGATGGGAGACATGAGTGGGGGCCTGGTGGAGGCTGCCCCTGCACTGCTGGGGGGTGGGGGTGCAGGGGACATGAGTGGGGGCCTGGTGGAGACTGCCCCCGCACTGTTGGGGGGTGGGGGTTGTTAGGGAGAATTCTCTGTTTAGGCTGAATTTCCTAACCTAGTGAGTCCCCCAGCAGCTTTGCTGGATTTCTGGAGTTTGTTTTTTCCATCCTGCCAAGAGTGAGACTCTTTTCTCCCACTCTTGGACATGTATGTGTGTGTAATTCCTTTGGAATGTCAATGTGTTCGATGGGCGATGGGGTCTTTTACTCCATAGGGTCTCATATGTTTTTCTATGTGTGTTACACCGCACCCTACGTGCCGTAACACTGGGGCGTCCTAGCGAGCCCCCACCATAGACTCCATACCCGGGGACTGACTACTGTCTCCCCGGGCATGTAAAGTCACCATTGGCTTTACTAGACCTAAATTTACTAACAGGACTAGTACAAACCATCTTATTGTGGACGTACTAGTAGGGGTAATTCGATTACTCCTAGACCGGTTACTCGAGGGGGCACTGTCCCGTCCCCCCTCGTCGAGTTTTGGCTGGTGGCAGTGGAAACTACTTGTTATGTTCGACCCCGAACCTAACCCTGTGGGATTCGTCCCATTGTTGGAGATTGATACTTTTTCTCGTTAATCTCTAACGTACCACCGATCTATTTATCGTAAATAAGTTTATCGATTGGTATTTTCTGCCAGAACTCGGTTTGTAAAATGACGTCTGTGTTCATCTCTGTGACCCCTAAACCAAAGGTTGAGCCCTTTGTTCCACTTTTGGCGGGCCTCTGTACAGAGACCCTCCAAAGTGGTGCCATTCTGTCTGGGTTACCTCAGGGGTGTGGGAGGGGGTTTAGGCACCCTGGACCGAGTTGCCTTGCCAACTCAGGTCGCACTCTGGAGTGATTGGCTCAAGTGGTGAGCGTTCCCGCTCACCACTTAGCATGTGTTGATTGACAGCCAGGCTGAATGAATGGGGGTTTTCTGCATAAAAGCAGGGCTTTTGGGACTGGATCTTCAGAAGTCGCCACAGGACCTAAGAATCTGATGAGGGTAACGCTGAGCCGACCTGCATGACGACACCTCCGGTGGAGCCCTGCAGAACCGACTCACCACTTCCCGACGACAGAGGAGATCTCCCTGCCGGAGAGTCTCTTCCCCTGGCTGGTGGGAACAACCAGCCCCCTTTGCTTTTTATTGGCCTTAGGACGCAGTGGTCGAATTGCCCGTGCAGAGCACCCCGGCAACCGGATAGCCACTACCCCTGAACCGCGACCAAAAGGTGGTGCCTTGTGACGGAGCACTCCGCGGCTGGTCTCTTCCCTGGTGGTGCACCGGACTTCATTTTCTTCGACGACGAGATCATCTCTACTCTTAGCAAAGACCCGCCGTGCATCCACCACCAGGAACAACTGCCCCCGCCGGAGCTGCCCTCCACAACAAGGTACCGTGTCCGCCTGGCTTCCCTTTCGATCGGTTCGAGTGAGGTGTCTTAATCCTCTCTGTTCCGTTGGGTCGCCTCCAAGCTTTCCACATCCTTTGTTCTGAACTGGTTCAACCTGCCGATAACAATTTGCTATACAGACTTGAATGCATCTCCACTAGAGACTTTTTGGGACATCGCGCCTTGCCTCTCTCCGAGTGGGCCTGGCCTCTGAACTTTACGATCTATTGTGATTCTTGCCTTCTTGCCTTGCATTTTATCCGCGTAGGATTGAACTGTGTTGATTTCATGACCTGCCTATCTTTTTCTCTCCCGTCCTAACTAATATTCGAGTGTCATCTGGGTTGAGGTATACACCTCTGTCTGAAAATAAGTGATACCGGTTGAACCTAGAGTTGTCGAAATATTGCTAGGGGGATTGATCGTTTTCGACTTCGTAGAGTAATTGTGTTTGATTTGTTTAACGTGATTTGCCTTAGTGTTTTCCATAGATGTTCTGTTATAAATAAATGCCTTAATATCTTTTCACTAAGCCTCGTTGCGTGTTTGCTTGTCTTGCTGTGAAGAATTGCCCTATTTTGTATACTCCACATACTGCTCAACTTTTCTTGAGAGAAGTCTGACTGCTCAGCCACAGCTACCACGTGAATCTGTGTGGTGCAGACTGCTACCAAGTGGGTTCACCGCCAACGCCTGTAGTCCTAAATCTTTTGCAGTGGTCCCAGAGGGAACTGCACAGGTTTCCGCCTAACACTGGTGTACAGCGGTGGGATTTGTATCGAGTATACAGTTTAGAGTGTTTTTCGACACTGTAGGATAACTAACCACAAAACTTTGCATAAAAAGCAACTTTCAAAAACATGTCTACGATGGAAACTTACAGTCAAGAGTCTTTGTCAGGTGACAATACTGAGAGTTTGCGAGCTCTCTGTAGGCAAGAGAATCTACCTGTAAGGGGCAAGAAGTTAGAACTAATCGAGAGATTGCTGGCGAACCAAAGTCTGGGTACTGGTTCAGAGGAACCAATCTCTCCAGCAACTGTAGATAACAGTAATGGTGTTGATCTGAATCGTAATTCTGATGATAGCGATGAAGAGGCTGACGAGGACGGAGAGGCTAACAAAACTGTCTCCCCTGCTCCTCTACCCGCCTTACCAGCTGTGCCTACGGGGCCCATACCAGGTCCCACAAGTAAACCTGCTTATTTTGAACTTGAAAAAATGAAGCTCGAACTAGAATACAAATGGTTCTTGGCTCAATCTGAACGAAACCAAGAGTTCGAGTTCAGTCGGATGAATGCCCAGGCTGAGCAGAAGCAAGCTAGTTAAGACTCAGGGAAATAGAACTTAATCACGAGTTAGAGATGAAAAAGTTGTCTATGGAAAATGCTTCTCTCTCCTCTGGTTCCTCTAGGAGCTCCAGTCCCAAAAGACCCCGGATGCCGAAGGAATTAGTGGGTATGTATGAACCGAGATTGGATGTGTTGGATTGGTTGAAACTGTTTGAATACAATCATGGGCTCCAGGACATCACCGGGAATGCTTTGCTTCCCTGGTTGTTCTCTAGGCTCCCTCCTGTTGCGACTGATGTGGTAATGGAGTTGGGGGAGGCGGATAAGATGGATTACGAAAGTGTGAAACTAGCTTTAATAGCTAGATTCGGGAAGACCCCTTCCCAGTATCTTAAGAGGTTTAGAACCCTCAAAAAGCATGATGGTACCCCTTGGGCTACCTGGGTGAGTGAAGGGTTGAAAAACTTAGAGGGATGGATTAAGGGTTACAAAGTGAACACTTATGAGGGTATGAGAAATCTTTTTATGTTGGAGTCTATTTATGATGCCTGTTTTCCTGAGCTCAGACAGCACTTGGCTGATTCGAAGGAATTGGATTCCAGGGAGATAGCTAAGGCTGCTGACTTGTGGGTTGCCAACAGGGCTACTCATAAGGATTCTGGGGCAACTCAGACAAAGGATGAGGGAAGACAGCCAAAAAAAGACTCAAAAGAGAATTTGAATAACTCACATTCCAAAGAGGGCCCCAAACAAAACCAGAAGGGTAAGCCACTGGGAAAACCACAGCAGAATAGCATGCCTTCTGGTGCCAAACCGGAAGGAGGGCAGAACAAGCCACCATTCCAGAAAGCATTTGGTAAATGCTCTGTTTGTGGCTCGACTGACCACGTGAAAGGAGATCCCAGATGTAAGGGTAAACCTTCAGGGTTCTAGCTTGTCTCCTTAGCCTTCGCTCCAGAGGAGGAAGTCCAAATGGCAAGTGGAAACTTTCTACTGCTAGCTGACGAACCCATTGGAGTCTCAGCCAGCGTTTCTTTAGTATCTCTGGGGTTGTGGGAACAACAGAATTTAGATGTCTATAATTCTATCCCCGATAATACTAAAGAGTATTATAAGGACAGTGTCCAGGTGAATGGTCAGGAGACTCCTGCCATTAGGGACACTGGGGCAAGCATAACTGTGGTGGATAAATCGTTTTTTCAGGCCGAGGATGTTGCTAAGGCACCCAAACGCCTCACCAAGTTAGCTGGAGGGCCTGTGCAGATGCTTCCCCAATTACCAGTTCTCATCCAGTGTAACGACATGACTGTGAAGATACCTGTCAGCATACAGAGTGAGGTACCAGGACGCGTACTGTTGGGTAACGATTTGAAAACTCTCGGAGTTGTATTGCATACTCCCAGACCTCCTAGTAAACAGTTACAGGAGCTAACCAGACCTGCAAGAGAGAGGACCATGCGCGGAACTCTCCAGGAGATGATAAAGAAAGATATCACTCCTGCTCCACTGGAATTGTCGGCCGCTGTCTCCAAGAAATCAGAAGCGAAAGGGAAACCTAAGACTTCTATCCCGAAACCAGCCGCCAGCATTCCAGTGCAGCCGATACGGACTTCCCTGCGGTTGTCCAAAGTCACACCTGTAACTCCACCTCCAGCCGAGGCTGCGAGGGAGGTACAACCCTGCGTGGTAGAATTAGACTCTGAGGAAGAGCTAATGGAAGGCCAGGAACTCATTGGAAATCTGGATCCTGTTGACCATCCTGAGCTGCAGTCGTTACTGGCAGAAGGTGGACCCAGCAGGGCGGACTTCAGTAAGGGACAGAGAGAATGTCCAACTCTGGAAGGTCTTCGCCACCAGGCAGAAGCTCAGGCTGAAGGGCAAGAGCCTGGGAAACACAGGTTGCACTGGGAAAATGGCCTCTTCTACAGTGAACCGACCGAGTCTGCACCTGGAGACTACAAACGACTTGTAGTACCCCAAGAGAACAGACCACAGTTCTTGCAGTTAGCCCACGAGATTCCTTTGGCTGGTCACTTGAGTTTCAAGAAGACTAAGGAAAGGCTCTCTCTCTACTTCTGTTGGCCAAAAATGGGGGCCGAAGTAGAAAAACACTGCAGGAGCTGCCACACCTGCCAGACCTCTGGTAAGGTTGGCTCCAAGAATGTGGCACCATTAGTGCCTCTCCCAGTTGTGGGAGTCCCATTTGAGAGAGTAGGGATTGACATCGTTGGTCCCCTTGATCCTCCAACCTCCTCAGGCAACAGGTTTATACTTGTTGTAGTAGACCATGCTACTAGATATCCTGAGGCAATTCCTATGAGGACTGTTACAGCTCCGGCTGTGGCTAAGGCCCTCCTTGGTATTTTTACTAGGATCGGGTTTCCTAAGGAAGTAATCTCTTTCAGGGGGTCAAACTTTATGTCCCACTACATGAAAGCCATGTGGAAAACCTGCGGAGTTACTTACAAGTTCTCAACGGCTTATCACCCCCAAACCAATGGGTTGGTGGAACGGTTCAACCGAACCATGAAGAGCATGATAGGTGCTTTAGAGGAACCCCTTAAGCGTAAGTGGGACCTTCTACTGCCATGCCTTCTCTTTGCTTATAGAGAAGTCCCTCAGGAGGGAGTAGGTTACTCTCCCTCCGAACTACTCTATGGTCATCCCGTCAGAGGTCCATTGGCCCTGATTAAGGAGGGGTTGGAGAGTGCTCCTTCCCCCAAGCCAGTCAGAGTGACTGACTACGTGATAGGTCTCCGGAGGAGAATGTCACACATGATGACGGAAGCAAGCGATAACTTGAAAGCTAGACAAGCATTGGTCAAGCACTGGCACGATCAAATGGCTAACATGGTTGAGTTCGCTCAAGACCAGCTCGTTCTCGTTATGATCCCAACAAGGCAGAGGGCCTTGCAAGATAAGTGTATGGGACCCTTCCGAGTAGTGGGTCAACTCGGAGAGGTTAACTATCTGGTGGACTTGGGCAATCCCAAGGAGGCTCCGACAGTCTTTCACACCAACCGACTTAAAGCGTATGTCTCACGACCTGATGTAGGAGCGTTGCTTCTAGCATCCTCCGAGGAAGAAGAAGAGAGTGAAGCTCTTCCAGATCTCCTCAGAGGCTTACCTTTAGATGAAAAAATTGAAGGAGTAAATCTCTCCTCTAATCTGACACCCGAGCAACAAGAAGAGTGCAAATCTATGTTGAATAAGTTTACCTCTCTGTTCTCGCTTTCACCAGGCTTGACCCCTTGGGGCCAGCACGACATACTCACTGGTGACTGTCTGCCTGTCAAGAGCAGAGGATACAGAATGTCAGAGAACGTACAAACCCACATCAAAGGTGAGGTCAGCAAGATGCTCGATCTCGGGGTAATAGAGCCCTCTACTAGTCCATCGTCTAGCCCAGTTGTGTTAGTACCAAGGGCCGGATCTAAAGAACTTAGATTCTGCGTGGATTATAGAGCTCTTAATGCAGTCACAAAGACTGATGCCCGCCCTTTGCCAAGAACAGATGAGTTGGTGGATAAACTTGGCGCCACCAAGTTCCTCAGCACATTTAACTTGACGTCAGGCTATTGGCAAATAGCCCTGACAGACCATGCGAAGGAGAAAACTGCATTTTCTACCCCCGTTGGCTTATACCAGTTTAAGGTAATGCCATTCGGATTGAAGAATGCACCTGCTATGTTTCAACGGATGGTAAACCAGGTTCTGTTAGGGATGGAGGACTTCTGCATGGCATACTTGGATGACATCGCAGTGTTCAGCAATTCCTGGGAAGAACATGTAACCCACCTGAGAGATGTTTTGCAGGCTCTTGGACGAGACAATCTGACCATAAAGGCGAGTAAATGCCAAATTGGACAGAGTAAGGTAGTCTATCTTGGGCATGAGGTAGGCGGTGGAGAAATAAGGCCTTTGCTCAGTAAGATTGAAGCTGTGCAAAATTGGACAACACCGACTACTCAAACCCAGCTGAGAGCCTTCCTAGGCCTCACCGGGTATTACAGGAATTTCATAGAGAACTATGGGACCATAGCTTCTCCACTGAATGTCATCTCCTCGCCCAAATTCCCTAAAAAGGTTAAATGGAACGAGGAGTGCAATCTGGCTTTTGAAAACCTGAAAAAGGCTCTTTGCCAAGCCCCAGTACTCAGAGTCCTGATTACCGCCAACAATTCATTGTGCAGACAGATGCTTCCAATGTAGGGATAGGTGCCGTACTCAGTCAACTGGATGCGAAAGGTAGGGAGCACCCTGTTTGCTTCGTCAGCTGCAAGCTGAAGGATCCTGAAACAAGGTGGGCAACAATCGAAAGAGAGTGCTTTGCTATCGTGTGGGCTCTGAAGAAGTTTAGGCCATACTTGTATGGTTCTACTTTCGTCATTCAGACTGACCACCAACCCTTGAGATGGTTAATGCAAATGAAAGGGGAAAACCCGAAACTATTGAGATGGTGATCTGCCTGCAATAGTTTGATTTCAACATTGAGCACAGGTCAGGGTGTCACCACCAAAATGCTGATGGTCTCTCTAGGATGTATGTCATCGACCAGAGGTATGAGATTCATCCAGGAGTGGATTAAATCCTCCTGTCCCTTAGTCTGGGGGGGCGAGTGTTAGGGAGAATTCTCTGTTTAGGCTGAATTTCCTAACCTAGTGAGTCCCCCAGCAGCTTTGCTGGATTTCTGGAGTTTGTTTTTTCCATCCTGCCAAGAGTGAGACTCTTTTCTCCCACTCTTGGACATGTATGTGTGTGTAATTCCTTTGGAATGTCAATGTGTTCGATGGGCTATGGGGTCTTTTACTTCATAGGGTCTCATATGTTTTTCTATGTGTGTTACACCGCACCCTACGTGCCGTAACACTGGGGCGTCCTAGCGAGCCCCCACTATAGACTCCATACCCGGGGACTGACTACTGTCTCCCCGGGCATGTAAAGTCACCATTGGCTTTACTAGACCTAAATTTACTAACAGGACTAGTACAAACCATATTATTGTGGACGTACTAGTAGGGGTAATTCGATTACTCCTAGACCTGTTACTCGAGGGGGCACTGTCCCGTCCCCCCTCGTCGAGTTTTGGCTGGTGGCAGTGGAAACTACTTGTTATGTTCGACCCCGAGCATAACCCTATGGGATTCGTACCATTGTTGGAGATTCATACTTTTTCTCGTTAATCTCTAACGTACCACCGATCTACTTATCGTAAATAAGTTTATCGGATGGTATTTTCTGCCAGAACTCGGTTTGTAAAATGGCGTCTGTGTTCGTCTCTGTGACTCCTAAACCAAAGGTTGAGCCCTTTGTTCCACTTTTGGCGGGCCTCTGTACAGAGACCCTCCAAAGTGGTGCCATTCTGTCTGGGTTACCTCAGGGGTGTGGGAGGGGGTTTAGGCACCCTGGACCGTGTTGCCTTGCCAACTCAGGTCGCACTCTGGAGTGATTGGCCCAAGTGGTGAGCGTTCCCGCTCACCACTTAACATGTGTTGATTGACAGCTAGGCTGAATGAATGGGGGTTTTCTGCATAAAAGCAGGGCTTTTGGGACTGGATCTTCAGAAGTCGCCAAAGGACCTAAGAATCCGACGAGGGTAACGCTGAGCCGACCTGCACGACGACACCTCTGGTGGAGCCCTGCGGAACCGACTCACCACTTCCCGACGACAGAGGAGATCTCCCTGCCGGAGAGTCTCTTCCCCTGGCTGGTGGGAACAACCAGCCCCCTTTGCTTTTTATTCGCCTCAGGACGCAGTGGTCGAATTGCCCGTGCAGAGCACCCCGGCAACCGGATAGCCACTACCCCTGAACCGCGACCAAAAGGTGGTGCCTTGTGACGGAGCACTCCGCGGCTGGTCTCTTCCCTGGTGGTGCACCGGACTTCATTTTCTTCGACGACGAGATCATCTCTACTCTTAGCAAAGACCCGCCCTGAATCCACCACCAGGAACAACTGCCCCCGCCGGAGCTGCCCTCCACAACAAGGTACCGTGTCCGCCTGGCTTCCCTTTCGATCGGTTCGAGTGAGGTGTCTTAATCCTCTCCGTTCCGTTGGGTCGCCTCCAAGCTTTCCACATCCTTTGTTCTGAACTGGTTCAACCTGCCGATAACAATTTGCTATACAGACTTGAATGCATCTCCACTAGAGACTTTTTGGGACATCGCGCCTTGCCTCTCTCCGAGTGGACCTGGCTTCTGAACTTTACGATCTATTGTGATTCTTGCCTTCTTGCCTTGCATTTTATCCACATAGGATTGAACTGTGTTGATTTCATGACCTGCCTATCTTTTTCTCTCCCGTCCTAATATTCGAATGTCATCTGGGTTGAGGTATACACCTCTGTCTGAAAATAAGTGATACCGGTAGAACCTAGAGTTGTCGAAATATTGCTAGGGGGATTTATCGTTTTCGACTTCGTAGAGTAATTGTGTTTGATTTGTTTGCCGTGATTTGTCTTAGTGTTTTCCATAGATGTTCTGTTATAAATAAATGCCTTAATATCTTTACACTAAGCCTCGTTGCGTGTTTGCTTATCTTGCTGTGAAGAATTGCCCTATTTTGTATACTCCACATACTGCTCAACTTTTCTTGAGAGAAGTCTGACTGCTCAGCCACAGCTACCACGTGAATCTGTGTGGTGCAAACTGCTACCAAGTGGGTTCACCGCCAACGCCTGTAGTCCTAAATCTTTTGCAGTGGTCCCAGAGGGAACTTCACAGGTTTCCGCCTAACAGGGGTGGTGGGAGACATGAGTGGGGGACTGGTGGAGGCTGGCCCTGCACTGCTGATGGATGGGGGTGCAGGGAGACATGAGTGGGGGCCTGGTGGAGGGTGCCCATGGATGCTGCAGGGTGGGTGTGCAGGGGGACATGAGTGGGGGCCTGGTGGAGGCTGCCCCTGCACTGCCTGGGGGGTGTGGTGATGGGAGACATGAGTGGGGGCCTGGTGGAGGGTGCCCCTGGATGCTGGGGGGTGGGGGTGGTGGTAGACATGAGTGGGGGCCTGTTGGAGGTTGCCCCTGCACTGCTGGGGGGTGGGAGTGGTGGGAGACATGTGTGGGGGCCTGGTGGAGGGTGCCCTGCACTGCTGGGGGGAGGGGTGATGGGAGACATGAGTGGGGGCCTGGTGGAGGCTGCCCTTGCACTGCTGGGGGTTGGGGGTGATGGGAGACATGAGTGGGGGCCTGGTGGAGGGTGCCCCTGGATGCTGGGGTTGGGGGTGGTGGGAGACATGAGTGGGGGCCTGGTGGAGGCTGCCCCTGCACTGCTGGGGGGTGGGGGTGATGGTAGACATGAGTGGGGGCCTGGTGGAGGCTGCCCTGTACTGCTGGGGCATGGGGGTGATGGTAGACATGAGTGGGGGCCTGGTGGAGGGTGCCCCTGGATGCTGGGGGGTGGGGGTGGTGGTAGACATAAGTGGGGGCCTGGTGGAGGCTGCCCCTCTACTGCTGGGGGGTGGGGGTGGTGGGAGACATGTGTGGGGGCCTGGTGGAGGGCGCCCTGTACTGCTGGGATATGGGGGTGCAGGGGGATATGTGTGGGGGCCTGGTGGAGGGTGCCCTGCACTGCTGGGGGTGGGGGTGGTGGTAGACTTAGTGGGGGCCTGGTGGAGGCTGCCCCTGCACTGCTGGGGGGTTGGGGTGGTGGGAGACATGTGTGGGGGCCTGGTGGAGGCTGCCCCTGCACTGCTGGGGGGTGGGGGTGATGGGAGAAATGAGTGAGGGCCTGGTGGAGGCTGCCCCTGCATTGCTGGGGGGTGGGGGTGATAGGAGACATGAGTGGGGGCCTGGTGGAGGGTGCCACTGGATGCTGGGGGGTGGGGGTGGTAGGAGACATGAGTGGGGGCCTGGTGGAGGCTGCCCCTGCACTGCTGGGGGTGGGGGTGATGCGAGACATGAGTGGGGGCCTGGTGGGGGGTGCCCCTGGATGCTGGGGGGTGCCGGTGATGGTAGACATGATTGGGGGCCTGGTGGAGGGTGCCCCTGGATGCTGGGGGGTGGGGGTGGTGGTAGACATGAGTGGGGGCCTGGTGGAGGCTGCCCCTGCACTGCTGGGGGGTGGGGGTGCAGGGAGACATGAGTTGGACATGAGTGGGGGCCTGGTGGAGGGTGCTCCTGGATGCTGGGGGGTGGGGGTGGTGGGAGACACGAGTGGGGGCCTGGTGGAGGCTGCCCCTGGATGTTGTGGGGTGGGGGTGCAGGGGGACATGTGTGGGGGCCTGGTGGAGGGTGCCCCTGGATGCTGGGGGCGGGGTGCAGGGGGACATGAGTGGGGGCCTGGTGGAGGCTACCCCTGCACTGCTGGGGGGTGGGGGTGGTTGGAGACATGTGTGGGGGCCTGGTGGAGGGTGCCCTGCACTGCTGGGGGTTGGGGTGATGGGAGACATGAGTGGGGGCCTGGTGGAGGGTGCCCCTGGATGCTGGGGGGTGGGGGTGCAGGGGGACATGTGTGGGGGCCTGGTGGAGGGTGCCCTGCACTGCTGGGGGGTGGGGGTGATGGGAGACATGTGTGGGGGCCTGGTGGAGGGTGCCCTGCACTGCTGTGGCGTGGGGGTGATGGGAGACATGAATGGGGCCTGGTGGAGGCTGCCCCTGCACTGCTGGGGTGGTGGGGGTGCAGGGGGACATGAGTGGGGGCCTGGTGGAGGCTGCCCCTGCACTGCTGGGGGGTGGGGGTGGTGGGAGACATGAGTGGGGGCCTGGTGGAGGCTGCCCCTGCACTGCTGGGGGGTGGGGTGCAGGGAGACATGAGTGGGGGCTTGGTGGAAGGTGCCCCTGGATGCTGGGGGGTACGGGTGATGGGAGACATGAGTGGGGGCCTGGTGGAGGGTGCCCCTGTATGCTGGGGGGTGGGGGTGGTGGTATACATGAGTGGGGGCCTGGTGGAGGCTGCCCCTGCACTGCTGGGGGGTGGGGGTGGTGGGAGGCATGTGTGGGGGCCTGGTGGAGGGTGCCCTGCACTGCTGGCGGGTGGGGGTGATGGGAGACATGAGTGGGGGCCTGGTGGAGGCTGCCCCTGCACTGCTGGGGAGTGGGGGTGATGGGAGACATGAGTGGGGGCCTGGTGGAGGGTGCCCTGGATGCTGGGGGGTGGGGGTGGTGGGAGACTTCAGTTGGGGCCTGGAGGAGGCTGCCCCTGCACTGCTGGGGCATGGGAGTGGTGGGAGACATGAGTGGGGGCCTGGTGGAGGCTGTCCCTGGATGCTGTGGGGCGGGGGTGCAGGGGGACATGTGTGGGGGCCTGGTGGAGGGTGCCCCTGGATGCTGGGGGGTGGGGGTGCAGGGGGACATGAGTGGGGGCCTGGTGGAGGCTGCCCCTGCACTGCTGGGGGGTGGGGATGGTGGGAGACCTGTGTGGGGGCCTGGTGGAGGGTGCCCTGCACTGCTGGGGGGTGGGAGTGATAGGAGACATGAGTAGGGGCCTGGTGGAGGGTGCCCCTGGATGCTGGGGGGTAGGGGTGCAGGGGGACATGTGTGGGGGCCTGGTGGAGGGTGCCCTGCACTGCTGGGGGGTGGGGGAGATGGGAGACATGTGTGGAGGCCTGGTGGAGGGTGCCCTGCACTGCTGGGGTGTGGGGGTGATGGGAGACATGAGTGGGGGCCTGGTGGAGGCTGCCCCTGCATTGCTGGGGGGTGGGGGTGATAGGAGACATGAGTGGGGTCCTGGCGGAGGGTGCCACTGGATGCTGGGGGGTGGGGGTGGTAGGAGACATGAGTGGGGGCCTGGTGGAGGCTGCCCCTGCACTGCTGGGGGTGGGGGTGATGCGAGACATGAGTGGGGGCCTGGTGGAGGGTGCCCCTGGATGCTGGGGGGTGGGGGTGCAGGAGGACATGTGTGGGGGCCTGGTGGAGGGTGCCCTGCACTGCTGGGGGGTGGGGGAGATGGGAGACATGTGTGGAGGCCTGGTGGAGGGTGCCCTGCACTGCTGGGGTGCGGGGGTGATGGGAGACATGAGTGGGGGCCTGGTGGAGGCTGCCCCTGCATTGCTGGGGGGTGGGGGTGATAGGAGACATGAGTGGGGGCCTGGTGGAGGGTGCCACTGGATGCTGGGGGGTGGGGATGGTGGTAGACATGAGTGGGGGCCTGGTGGAGGCTGCCCCTGCACTGCTGGGGGGTGGGGGTGCAGGGAGACATGAGTTGGACATGAGTGGGGGCCTAGTGGAGGGTGCTCCTGGATGCTGGGGGGTGGGGGTGGTGGGAGACACGAGTGGGGGCCTGGTGGAGGCTGCCCCTGGATGTTGTGGGGTGGGGGTGCAGGGGGACATGTGTGGGGGCCTGGTGGAGGGTGCCCCTGGATGCTGGGGGGCGGGGTGCAGGGGGACATGAGTGGGGGCCTGGTGGAGGCTACCCCTGCACTGCTGGGGGGTGGGGGTGGTTGGAGACATGTGTGGGGGCCTGGTGGAGGGTGCCCTGCACTGCTGGGGGTTGGGGGTGATGGGAGACATGAGTGGGGGCCTGGTGGAGGGTGCCCCTGGATGCTAGGGGGTGGGGGTGCAGGGGGACATGTGTGGGGGCCTGGTGGAGGGTGCCCTGCACTGCTGGGGGGTGGGGGTGATGGGAGACATGTGTGGGGGCCTGGTGGAGGGTGCCCTGCACTGCTGTGGCGTGGGGGTGATGGGAGACATGAGTGGGGGCCTGGTGGAGGCTGCCCCTGCACTGCTGGGGGGGTGGGGGTGCAGGGGGACATGAGTGGGGGCCTGGTGGAGGCTGCCCCTGCACTGCTGGGGGGTGGGGGTGGTGGGAGACATGAGTGGGGGCCTGGTGGAGGCTGCCCCTGCACTGCTGGGGGGTGGGGTGCAGGGAGACATGAGTGGGGGCTTGGTGGAAGGTGCCCCTGGATGCTGGGGGGTGCGGGTGATGGGAGACATGAGTGGGGGCCTGGTGGAGGGTGCCCCTGGATGCTGGGGGGTGGGGGTGGTGGTAGACATGAGTGGGGGCCTGGTGGAGGCTGCCCCTGCACTGCTGGGGGGTGGGGGTGGTGGGAGGCATGTGTGGGGGCCTGGTGGAGGGTGCCCTGCACTGCTGGCGGGTGGGGGTGATGGGAGACATGAGTGGGGGCCTGGTGGAGGCTGCCCCTGCACTGCTGGGGAGTGGGGGTGATGGGAGACATGAGTGGGGGCCTGGTGGAGGGTGCCCCTGGATGCTGGGGGGTGGGGGTGGTGGGAGACTTCAGTTGGGGCCTGGTGGAGGCTGCCCCTGCACTGCTGGGGCGTGGGAGTGGTGGGAGACATGAGTGGGGGCCTGGTGGAGGCTGTCCCTGGATGCTGTGGGGCGGGGGTGCAGGGGGACATGTATGGGGGCCTGGTGGAGGGTGCCCCTGGATGCTGGGGGGTGGGGGTGCAGGGGGACATGAGTGGGGGCCTGGTGGAGGCTGCCCCTGCACTGCTGGGGGGTGGGGGTGGTGGGAGACCTGTGTGGGGGCCTGGTGGAGGGTGCCCTGCACTGCTGGGGGGTGGGAGTGATGGGAGACATGAGTAGGGGCCTGGTGGAGGGTGCCCCTGGATGCTGGGGGGTGGGGGTGCAGGGGGACATGTGTGGGGGCCTGGTGGAGGGTGCCCTGCACTGCTGGGGGGTGGGGGAGATGGGAGACATGTGTGGAGGCCTGGTGGAGGGTGCCCTGCACTGCTGGGGTGTGGGGGTGATGGGAGACATGAGTGGGAGCCTGGTGGAGGCTGCCCCTGCATTGCTGGGGGGTGGGGGTGATAGGAGACATGAGTGGGGGCCTGGTGGAGGGTGCCACTGGATGCTGGGGGGTGGGGGTGGTAGGAGACATGAGGGGGGCCTGGTGGAGGCTGCCCCTGCACTGCTGGGGGTGGGGGTGATAGGAGACATGAGTGGGGGCCTGGTGGAGGGTGCCACTGGATGCTGGGGGGTGGGGGTGGTAGGAGACATGAGTGGGGGCCTGGTGGAGGCTGCCCCTGCACTGCTGGGGGTGGGGGTGATGCGAGACATGAGTGGGGGCCTGGTGGGGGGTGCCCCTGGATGCTGGGGGGTGCAGGTGATGGTAGACATGATTGGGGGCCTGGTGGAGGGTGCCCCTGGATGCTGGGGGGTGGGGGTGGTGGTAGACATGAGTGGGGGCCTGGTGGAGGCTGCCCCTGCACTGCTGGGGGGTGGGGGTGCAGGGAGACATGAGTTGGACATGAGTGGGGGCCTGGTGGAGGGTGCTCCTGGATGCTGGGGGATGGGGGTGGTGGGAGACACGAGTGGGGGCCTGGTGGAGGCTGCCCCTGGATGTTGTGGGGTGGGGGTGCAGGGGGACATGTGTGGGGGCCTGGTGGAGGGTGCCCCTGGATGCTGGGGGGTGGGGTGCAGGGGGACATGAGTGGGGGCCTGGCGGAGGCTACCCCTGCACTGCTGGGGGGTGGGGGTGGTTGGAGACATGTGTGGGGGCCTGGTGGAGGGTGCCCTGCACTGCTGGGGGTTGGGGGTGGTGGGAGGCATGTGTGGGGGCCTGGTGGAGGGTGCCCTGCACTGCTGGCGGGTGGGGGTGATGGGAGACATGAGTGGGGGCCTGGTGGAGGCTGCCCCTGCACTGCTGGGGAGTGGGGGTGATGGGAGACATGAGTGGGGGCCTGGTGGAGGGTGCCCCTGGATGCTGGGGGGTGGGGGTGGTGGGAGACTTCAGTTGGGGCCTGGTGGAGGCTGCCCCTGCACTGCTGGGGCGTGGGAGTGGTGGGAGACATGAGTGGGGGCCTGGTGGAGGCTGTCCCTGGATGCTGTGGGGTGGGGGTGCAGGGGGACATGTGTGGGGGCCTGGTGGAGGGTGCCCCTGGATGCTGGGGGGTGGGGGTGCAGGGGGACATGAGTGGGGGCCTGGTGGAGGCTGCCCCTGCACTGCTGGGGGGTGGGGGTGGTGGGAGACCTGTGTGGGGGCCTGGTGGAGGGTGCCCCTGGATGCTGGGGGGTGGGGGTGGTGGTAGACATGTGTGGGGGCCTGGTGGAGGGTGCCCTGCACTGCTGGCGGGTGGGGGTGATGGGAGACATGAGTGGGGGCCTGGTGGAGGCTGCCCCTGCACTGCTGGGGAGTGGGGGTGATGGGAGACATGAGTGGGGGCCTGGTGGAGGGTGCCCCTGGATGCTGGGGGGTGGGGGTGGTGGGAGACTTCAGTTGGGGCCTGGTGGAGGCTGCCCCTGCACTGCTGGGGCGTGGGAGTGGTGGGAGACATGAGTGGGGGCCTGGTGGAGGCTGTCCCTGGATGCTGTGGGGTGGGGGTGCAGGGGGACATGTGTGGGGGCCTGGTGGAGGGTGCCCCTGGATGCTGGGGGGTGGGGGTGCAGGGGGACATGAGTGGGGGCCTGGTGGAGGCTGCCCCTGCACTGCTGGGGGGTGGGAGTGATGGGAGACATGAGTAGGGGCCTGGTGGAGTTTGCCCCTGGATGCTGGGGGGTGGGGGTGCAGGGGGACATGTGTGGGGGCCTGGTGGAGGGTGCCCTGCACTGCTGGGAGGTGGGGGAGATGGGAGACATGTGTGGAGGCCTGGTGGAGGGTGCCCTGCACTGCTGGGGTGTGGGGGTGATGGGAGACATGAGTGGGGGCCTGGTAGAGGCTGCCCCTGCACTGCTGGGGGGTGGGGGTGCAGGGGAACATGAGTGGGGGCCTGGTGGAGGCTGCCCCTGCACTGCTGGGGGGTGGGGGTGGTGGGAGACATGAGTGGGGGCCTGGTGGAGGCTGCCCCTGCACTGCTGGTGCGTGGGGGTGCAGGGAGACATGAGTGGGGGCCTGGTGGAGGGTGCCCCTGGATGCTGGGGGGTGGGGGTTCAGGGGGACATGAGTGGGGGCCTGGTGGAGGCTGCCCCTGCACTGCCGGGGGGTGGGGGTGATGGGAGACATGAGTGGGGGCCTGGTGGAGGATACCCCTGGATGCTGGGGGGTGGGGGTGGTGGTAGACATGAGTGGGGGCCTGGTGGAGGCTTCCCCTGCACTGCTGAGGGGTGGGGGTGGTGGGAGACATGTGTGGGGGCCTGGTGGAGGGTGCCCTGCACTGCTGGCGGGTGGGGGTGATGGGAGACATGAGTGGGGGCCTGTTGGAGGCTGCCCCTGCACTGCTGGGGAGTGGGGGTGATGGGAGACATGAGTGGGGGCCTGGTGGAGGATGCCCCTGGATGCTAGGGGGTGGGGGTGGTGGGAGACTTGAGTGGGGGCCTGGTGGAGGCTGCCCCTGCACTTGTGACGGGTGGGGGTGATGGTAGACATGAGTGGGGGCCTGGTGGAGGGTGCCCCTGGATGCTGGGGGGTGGGGTGGTGGTAGACATGAGTGGGGGCCTGGTGGAGGCTGCCCCTGCACTGCTGGGGGGTTGGGGTGGTGGTAGACATGAGTGGGGGCCTGGTGGAGGCTGCCCCTGCACTGCTGGGTGGTGGGGGTGATGGGAGACATGAGTGGGGGCCTGGTGGAGGATGCCCCTGGATGCTAGGGGGTGGGGATGGTGGGAGACTTGAGTGGGGGCCTGGTGGAGGCTGCCCCTGCACTTCTGGCGGGTGGGGGTGATGGTAGACATGAGTGGGGGCCTGGTGGAGGGTGCCCCTGGATGCTGAGGGGTGGGGGTGGTGGTAGACATGAGTGGGGGCCTGGTGGAGGCTGCCCCTGCATTGCTGGGGGGTTGGGGTGGTGGTAGACATGAGTGGGGGCCTGGTGGAGGCTGCCCCTGCACTGCTGGGGAGTGGGGGTGATGATAGACATGAGTGGGGGCCTGGTGGAGGATGCCCCTGGATGCTAGGGGGTGGGGGTGATGGTAGACATGAGTGGGGGCCTGGTGGAGGGTGCCCCTGGATGCTGGGGGGTGGGGGTGGTGGTAGACATGAGTGGGGGCCTGGTGGAGGCTGCCCCTGCACTGCTGGCGGGTGGGGGTGATGGGAGACATGAGTGGGGGCCTGGTGGAGGCTGCCCCTGCACTGCTGGGGAGTGGGGGTGATGGGAGACATGAGTGGGGGCCTGGTGGAGGCTGTCCCTGGATGCTGTGGGGTGGGGGTGCAGGGGGACATGTGTGGGGGCCTGGTGGAGGGTGCCCCTGGATGCTGGGGGGTGGGGGTGCAGGGGGACATGAGTGGGGGCCTGGTGGAGGCTGCCCCTGCACTGCTGGGGGGTGGGGGTGGTGGGAGACCTGTGTGGGGGCCTGGTGGAGGGTGCCCTGCACTGCTGGGGGGTGGGAGTGATGGGAGACATGAGTAGGGGCCTGGTGGAGGGTGCCCCTGGATGCTGGGGGGTGGGGGTGCAGGGGGACATGTGTGGGGGCCTGGTGGAGGGTGCCCTGCACTGCTGGGGGGTGGGGGAGATGGGAGACATGTGTGGAGGCCTGGTGGAGGGTGCCCTGCACTGCTGGGGTGTGGGGGTGATGGGAGACATGAGTGGGGGCCTGGTGGAGGCTGCCCCTGCATTGCTGGGGGGTGGGGGTGATAGGAGACATGAGTGGGGGCCTGGTGGAGGGTGCCACTGGATGCTGGGGGGTGGGGGTGGTAGGAGACATGAGTGGGGGCCTGGTGGAGGCTGCCCCTGCACTGCTGGGGGTGGGGGTGATGCGAGACATGAGTGGGGGCCTGGCGGGGGGTGCCCCTGGATGCTGGGGGGTGCAGGTGATGGTAGACATGATTGGGGGCCTGGTGGAGGGTGCCCCTGGATGCTGGGGGGTGGGGGTGGTGGTAGACATGAGTGGGGGCCTGGTGGAGGCTGCCCCTGCACTGCTGGGGGGTGGGGGTGCAGGGAGACATGAGTTGGACATGAGTGGGGGCCTGGTGGAGGGTGCTCCTGGATGCTGGGGGGTGGGGGTGGTGGGAGACACGAGTGGGGGCCTGGTGGAGGCTGCCCCTGGATGTTGTGGGGTGGGGGTGCAGGGGGACATGTGTGGGGGCCTGGTGGAGGGTGCCCCTGGATGCTGGGGGGTGGGGTGCAGGGGGACATGAGTGGGGGCCTGGTGGAGGCTACCCCTGCACTGCTGGGGGGTGGGGGTGGTTGGAGACATGTGTGGGGGCCTGGTGGAGGGTGCCCTGCACTGCTGGGGGTTGGGGGTGGTGGGAGGCATGTGTGGGGGCCTGGTGGAGGGTGCCCTGCACTGCTGGCGGGTGGGGGTGATGGGAGACATGAGTGGGGGCCTGGTGGAGGCTGCCCCTGCACTTCTGGGGAGTGGGGGTGATGGGAGACATGAGTGGGGGCCTGGTGGAGGGTGCCCCTGGATGCTGGGGGGTGGGGGTGGTGGGAGACTTCAGTTGGGGCCTGGTGGAGGCTGCCCCTGCACTGCTGGGGCGTGGGAGTGGTGGGAGACATGAGTGGGGGCCTGGTGGAGGCTGTCCCTGGATGCTGTGGGGTGGGGGTGCAGGGGGACATGTGTGGGGGCCTGGTGGAGGGTGCCCCTGGATGCTGGGGGGTGGGGGTGCAGGGGGACATGAGTGGGGGCCTGGTGGAGGCTGCCCCTGCACTGCTGGGGGGTGGGGGTGGTGGGAGACCTGTGTGGGGGCCTGGTGGAGGGTGCCCCTGGATGCTGGGGGGTGGGGGTGGTGGTAGACATGTGTGGGGGCCTGGTGGAGGGTGCCCTGCACTGCTGGCGGGTGGGGGTGATGGGAGACATGAGTGGGGGCCTGGTGGAGGCTGCCCCTGCACTGCTGGGGAGTGGGGGTGATGGGAGACATGAGTGGGGGCCTGGTGGAGGGTGCCCCTGGATGCTGGGGGGTGGGGGTGGTGGGAGACTTCAGTTGGGGCCTGGTGGAGGCTGCCCCTGCACTGCTGGGGCGTGGGAGTGGTGGGAGACATGAGTGGGGGCCTGGTGGAGGCTGTCCCTGGATGCTGTGGGGTGGGGGTGCAGGGGGACATGTGTGGGGGCCTAGTGGAGGGTGCCCCTGGATGCTGGGGGGTGGGGGTGCAGGGGGACATGAGTGGGGGCCTGGTGGAGGCTGCCCCTGCACTGCTGGGGGGTGGGAGTGATGGGAGACATGAGTAGGGGCCTGGTGGAGGGTGCCCCTGGATGCTGGGGGGTGGGGGTGCAGGGGGACATGTGTGGGGGCCTGGTGGAGGGTGCCCTGCACTGCTGGGGGGTGGGGGTGCAGGGGAACATGAGTGGGGGCCTGGTGGAGGCTGCCCCTGCACTGCTGGGGGGTGGGGGTGGTGGGAGACATGAGTGGGGGCCTGGTGGAGGCTGCCCCTGCACTGCTGGGGGGTGGGGGTGCAGGGAGACATGAGTGGGGGCCTGGTGGAGGGTGCCCCTGGATGCTGGGGGGTGGGGGTTCAGGGGGACATGAGTGGGGGCCTGGTGGAGGCTGCCCCTGCACTGCCGGGGGGTGGGGGTGATGGGAGACATGAGTGGGGGCCTGGTGGAGGATACCCCTGGATGCTGGGGGGTGGGGGTGGTGGTAGACATGAGTGGGGGCCTGGTGGAGGCTTCCCCTGCACTGCTGAGGGGTGGGGGTGGTGGGAGACATGTGTGGGGGCCTGGTGGAGGGTGCCCTGCACTGCTAGCGGGTGGGGGTGATGGGAGACATGAGTGGGGGCCTGTTGGAGGCTGCCCCTGCACTGCTGGGGAGTGGGGGTGATGGGAGACATGAGTGGGGGCCTGTTGGAGGCTGCCCCTGCACTGCTGGGGAGTGGGGGTGATGGGAGACATGAGTGGGGGCCTGGTGGAGGATGCCCCTGGATGCTAGGTGGTGGGAGACTTGAGTGGGGGCCTGGTGGAGGCTGCCCCTGCACTTGTGACGGGTGGGGGTGATGGTAGACATGAGTGGGGGCCTGGTGGAGGGTGCCCCTGGATGCTGGGGGGTGGGGTGGTGGTAGACATGAGTGGGGGCCTGGTGGAGGCTGCCCCTGCACTGCTGGGGGGTTGGGGTGGTGGTAGACATGAGTGGGGGCCTGGAGGAGGCTGCCCCTGCACTGCTGAGGGGTGGGGGTGGTGGGAGACATGTGTGGGGGCCTGGTGGAGGGTGCCCTGCACTGCTGGCGGGTGGGGGTGATGGGAGACATGAGTGGGGGCCTGTTGGAGGCTGCCCCTGCACTGCTGGGGAGTGGGGGTGATGGGAGACATGAGTGGGGGCCTGTTGGAGGATGCCCCTGGATGCTAGGGGGTGGGGGTGGTGGGAGACTTGAGTGGGGGCCTGGTGGAGGCTGCCCCTGCACTTGTGACGGGTGGGGGTGATGGTAGACATGAGTGGGGGCCTGGTGGAGGGTGCCCCTGGATGCTGGGGGGTGGGGTGGTGGTAGACATGAGTGGGGGCCTGGTGGAGGCTGCCCCTGCACTGCTGGGGGGTTGGGGTGGTGGTAGACATGAGTGGGGGCCTGGTGGAGGCTGCCCCTGCACTGCTGGGTGGTGGGGGTGATGGGAGACATGAGTGGGGGCCTGGTGGAGGATGCCCCTGGATGCTAGGGGGTGGGGATGGTGGGAGACTTGAGTGGGGGCCTGGTGGAGGCTGCCCCTGCACTTCTGGCGGGTGGGGGTGATGGTAGACATGAGTGGGGGCCTGGTGGAGGGTGCCCCTGGATGCTGAGGGTTGGGGGTGGTCGTAGACATGAGTGGGGGCCTGGTGGAGGCTGCCCCTGCATTGCTGGGGGGTTGGGGTGGTGGTAGACATGAGTGGGGGCCTGGTGGAGGCTGCCCCTGCACTGCTGGGGAGTGGGGGTGATGATAGACATGAGTGGGGGCCTGGTGGAGGATGCCCCTGGATGCTAGGGGGTGGGGGTGATGGTAGACATGAGTGGGGGCCTGGTGGAGGGTGCCCCTGGATGCTGGGGGGTGGGGGTGGTGGTAGACATGAGTGGGGGCCTGGTGGAGGCTGCCCCTGCACTGCTGGCGGGTGGGGGTGATGGGAGACATGAGTGGGGGCCTGGTGGAGGCTGCCCCTGCACTGCTGGGGAGTGGGGGTGAT
This sequence comes from Ambystoma mexicanum, assembly GCF_040938575.1. Classification (NCBI taxonomy): domain Eukaryota; kingdom Metazoa; phylum Chordata; class Amphibia; order Caudata; family Ambystomatidae; genus Ambystoma; species Ambystoma mexicanum. Next base: position 841,605,182 of record NC_090936.1, read on the forward strand.
GGGAGACATGAGTGGGGGCCTGGTGGAGGCTGTCCCTGGATGCTGTGGGGCGGGTGTGCAGGGGGACATGTGTGGGGGCCTGGTGGAGGGTGCCCCTGGATGCTGGGGGGTGGGGGTGCAGGGGGACATGAGTGGGGGCCTGGTGGAGGCTGCCCCTGCACTGCTGGGGGGTGGGGGTGGTGGGAGACCTGTGTGGGGGCCTGGTGGAGGGTGCCCTGCACTGCTGGGGGGTGGGAGTGATGGGAGACATGAGTAGGGGCCTGGTGGAGGGTGCCCCTGGATGCTGGGGGGTGGGGGTGCAGGGGGACATGTGTGGGGGCCTGGTGGAGGGTGCCCTGCACTGCTGGGGGGTGGGGGAGATGGGAGACATGTGTGGAGGCCTGGTGGAGGGTGCCCTGCACTGCTGAGGTGTGGGGGTGATGGGAGACATGAGTGGGGGCCTGGTGGAGGCTGCCCCTGCATTGCTGGGGGGTGGGGGTGATAGGAGACATGAGTGGGGGCCTGGTGGAGGGTGCCACTGGATGCTGGGGGGTGGGGGTGGTAGGAGACATGAGTGGGGGCCTGGTGGAGGCTGCCCCTGCACTGCTGGGGGTGGGGGTGATGCGAGACATGAGTGGGGGCCTGGTGGGGGGTGCCCCTGGATGCTGGGGGGTGCAGGTGATGGTAGACATGATTGGGGGCCTGGTGGAGGGTGCCCCTGGATGCTGGGGGGTGGGGGTGGTGGTAGACATGAGTGGGGGCCTGGTGGAGGCTGCCCCTGCACTGCTGGGGGGTGGGGGTGCAGGGAGACATGAGTTGGACATGAGTGGGGGCCTGGTGGAGGGTGCTCCTGGATGCTGGGGGGTGGGGGTGGTGGGAGACACGAGTGGGGGCCTGGTGGAGGCTGCCCCTGGATGTTGTGGGGTGGGGGTGCAGGGGGACATGTGTGGGGGCCTGGTGGAGGGTGCCCCTGGATGCTGGGGGGTGGGGTGCAGGGGGACATGAGTGGGGGCCTGGTGGAGGCTACCCCTGCACTGCTGGGGGGTGGGGGTGGTTGGAGACATGTGTGGGGGCCTGGTGGAGGGTGCCCTGCACTGCTGGGGGTTGGGGGTGGTGGGAGGCATGTGTGGGGGCCTGGTGGAGGGTGCCCTGCACTGCTGGCGGGTGGGGGTGATGGGAGACATGAGTGGGGGCCTGGTGGAGGCTGCCCCTGCACTTCTGGGGAGTGGGGGTGATGGGAGACAAGAGTGGGGGCCTGGTGGAGGGTGCCCCTGGATGCTGGGGGGTGGGGGTGGTGGGAGACTTCAGTTGGGGCCTGGTGGAGGCTGCCCCTGCACTGCTGTGGCGTGGGAGTGGTGGGAGACATGAGTGGGGGCCTGGTGGAGGCTGTCCCTGGATGCTGTGGGGTGGGGGTGCAGGGGGACATGTGTGGGGGCCTGGTGGAGGGTGCCCCTGGATGCTGGGGGGTGGGGGTGCAGGGGGACATGAGTGGGGGCCTGGTGGAGGCTGCCCCTGCACTGCTGGGGGGTGGGGGTGGTGGGAGACCTGTGTGGGGGCCTGGTGGAGGGTGCCCCTGGATGCTGGGGGGTGGGGGTGGTGGTAGACATGTGTGGGGGCCTGGTGGAGGGTGCCCTGCACTGCTGGCGGGTGGGGGTGATGGGAGACATGAGTGGGGGCCTGGTGGAGGCTGCCCCTGCACTGCTGGGGAGTGGGGGTGATGGGAGACATGAGTGGGGGCCTGGTGGAGGGTGCCCCTGGATGCTGGGGGGTGGGGGTGGTGGGAGACTTCAGTTGGGGCCTGGTGGAGGCTGCCCCTGCACTGCTGGGGCGTGGGAGTGGTAGGAGACATGAGTGGGGGCCTGGTGGAGGCTGTCCCTGGATGCTGTGGGGTGGGGGTGCAGGGGGACATGTGTGGGGGCCTGGTGGAGGGTGCCCCTGGATGCTGGGGGGTGGGGGTGCAGGGGGACATGAGTGGGGGCCTGGTGGAGGCTGCCCCTGCACTGCTGGGGGGTGGGAGTGATGGGAGACATGAGTAGGGGCCTGGTGGAGGGTGCCCCTGGATGCTGGGGGGTGGGGGTGCAGGGGGACATGTGTGGGGGCCTGGTGGAGGGTGCCCTGCACTGCTGGGGGGTGGGGGTGCAGGGGAACATGAGTGGGGGCCTGGTGGAGGCTGCCCCTGCACTGCTGGGGGGTGGGGGTGGTGGGAGACATGAGTGGGGGCCTGGTGGAGGCTGCCCCTGCACTGCTGGGGGGTGGGGGTGCAGGGAGACATGAGTGGGGGCCTGGTGGAGGGTGCCCCTGGATGCTGGGGGGTGGGGGTTCAGGGGGACATGAGTGGGGGCCTGGTGGAGGCTGCCCCTGCACTGCCGGGGGGTGGGGGTGATGGGAGACATGAGTGGGGGCCTGGTGGAGGATACCCCTGGATGCTGGGGGGTGGGGGTGGTGGTAGACATGAGTGGGGGCCTGGTGGAGGCTTCCCCTGCACTGCTGAGGGGTGGGGGTGGTGGGATACATGTGTGGGGGCCTGGTGGAGGGTGCCCTGCACTGCTAGCGGGTGGGGGTGATGGGAGACATGAGTGGGGGCCTGTTGGAGGCTGCCCCTGCACTTCTGGGGAGTGGGGGTGATGGGAGACATGAGTGGGGGCCTGGTGGAGGATGCCCCTGGATGCTAGGGGGTGGGGGTGGTGGGAGACTTGAGTGGGGGCCTGGTGGAGGCTGCCCCTGCACTTGTGACGGGTGGGGGTGATGGTAGACATGAGTGGGGGCCTGGTGGAGGGTGCCCCTGGATGCTGGGGGGTGGGGTGGTGGTAGACATGAGTGGGGGCCTGGTGGAGGCTGCCCCTGCACTGCTGGGGGGTTGGGGTGGTGGTAGACATGAGTGGGGGCCTGGTGGAGGCTGCCCCTGCACTGCTGGGTGGTGGGGGTGATGGGAGACATGAGTGGGGGCCTGGTGGAGGATGCCCCTGGATGCTAGGGGGTGGGGATGGTGGGAGACTTGAGTGGGGGCCTGGTGGAGGCTGCCCCTGCACTTCTGGCAGGTGGGGGTGATGGTAGACATGAGTGGGGGCCTGGTGGAGGGTGCCCCTGGATGCTGAGGGGTGGGGGTGGTGGTAGACATGAGTGGGGGCCTGGTGGAGGCTGCCCCTGCATTGCTGGGGGGTTGGGGTGGTGGTAGACATGAGTGGGGGCCTGGTGGAGGCTGCCCCTGCACTGCTGGGGAGTGGGGGTGATGATAGACATGAGTGGGGGCCTGGTGGAGGATGCCCCTGGATGCTAGGGGGTGGGGGTGATGGTAGACATGAGTGGGGGCCTGGTGGAGGGTGCCCCTGGATGCTGGGGGGTGGGGGTGGTGGTAGACATGAGTGGGGGCCTGGTGAAGGCTGCCCCTGCACTGCTGGCGGGTGGGGGTGATGGGAGACATGAGTGGGGGCCTGGTGGAGGCTGCCCCTGCACTGCTGGGGAGTGGGGGTGATGGGAGACATGAGTGGGGGCCTGGTGGAGGATGCCCCTGGATGCTAGGGGGTGGGGGTGGTGGGAGACTTGAGTGGGGGGCCTGGTGGAGGCTGCCCCTGCACTTCAGGTGGGTGGGGGTGATGGTAGACATGAGTGGGGGCCTGGTGGAGGGTGCCCCTTGATGCTGAGGGGTGGGGGTGGTGGTAGACATGAGTGGGGGCCTGGTGGAGGCTGCCCCTGCACTGGTGGGGGGTTGGGGTGGTGGTAGACATGAGTGGGGGCCTGGCGGAGGCTGCCCCTGCACTGCTGGGTGATGGGGGTGCAGGGAGACATGAGTTGGACATGAGTGGGGGCCTGGTGGAGGGTGCCCCTGGATTCTGGGGGGTGGGGGTGGTGGGAGACATGAGTGGGGGCCTGGTGGAGGCTGCCCCTGGATGCTGTGGGGTGGGGGTGCAGGGGGACATGTGTGGGGGCCTGGTGGAGGGTGCCCCTGGATGCTGGGGGATGGGGGTGGTGGGAGACATGAGTGGGGGCCTGGTGGAGGCTGACCCTGGATGCTGTGGGGTGGGGGTGCAGGGGGACATGTGTGGGGGCCTGGTGGAGGGTGCCCCTGCACTGCTGGGGGTGGGGGTGGTGGGAGACATGAGTGGGGGCCTGTTGGAGGCTGCCCCTGCACTGATGGGGGGTGGGGCTGCAGGAAGACATGAGTGGGGGCCTGGTGGAGGGTGCCCCTGGATGCTGGGGGGTCGGGGTGCAGGGGGACATGAGTGGGGGCCTGGTGGAGGCTGCCCCTGCACTGCTGGGGGGTGGGGGTGATGGGAGACATGAGTGGGGGCCTGGTGGAGGGTGCCCCTGGATGCTGGGGGTGGTGGTAGACATGAGCGGGGGCCTGGTGGGGGCTGACCCTGCACTGCTGGGGGGTGGGGGTGGTGGGAGACATGTGTGGGGGCCTGGTGGAGGGTGCCCTGCACTGCTGGGGGGTGGGGGTGATGGGAGACATGAGTGGGGGCCTGGTGAAGGCTGCCCCTGCACTGCTGGGGGGTGGGGGTGGTGGGAGACATGAGTGGGGGCCTGGTAGAGGCTGCGCCCATGAATGCTGGGGGGTGGGGGTGATGGGAGACATGAGTGGGGGCCTGGTGGAAGCTGCCCCTGCACTGCTGGGGGTGGGGGTGCTGGGAGACATGAGTGGGGGCCTGGTGGAGGGTGCCTCTGGATGCTGGGGGGTGGGGGTGCAGGGGGACATGAGTGGGGGCCTGGTGGAGCCTTCCCCTGCACTGCTGGGGGGTGGGGGTGATGGGAGACATGAGTGGGGGCCTGGTGGAGGGTGCCCCTGGATGCTGGGGGGTGGGGGAGGTGGGAGACATGAGTGGGGGCCTGGTGGAGGCTGCCCCTGCACAGCTGGGGGGTGGGGGTGATGGGAGACATGAGTGGGGGCCTGGTGGAGGCTGCCCCTGCACTGCTGGGGGGTGGGGGTGATGGTAGACATGAGTGGGGGCATGGTGGAGCTGCCCCTGCACTGCTGAGGGGTGGGGGTGCAGGGAGACATGAGTTGGACATGAGTGGGGGCCTGGTGGAGGATGCCCCTGGATGCTGGGGTGTGGGGGTGGTGGAAGACATGAGTGGGGGCCTGGTGGAGGCTACCCCTGGATGTTGTGGGGTGGGGGTGCAGGGGGACATGTGTGGGGGCCTGGTGGAGGGTGCCCCCGGATGCTGGGGGGTGGGGGTGGAGGGAGACATGAGTGGGGGCCTGGTGGAGGCTGCCCCTGCACTGCTGGGGGTGGGGGTGATGGGAGACATGAGTGGGGGCCTGGTGGAGGCTGCCCCTGCACTGCTGGGGGGTGGGGGTGATGGTAGACATAAGTGGGGGCCTGGTGGAGGCTGCCCCTGCACTGCTGGGGGGTGGGGATGCAGGGAGACATGAGTTGGACATGAGTGGGGGCCTGGTGGAGGGTGCCCCTGGATGCTGGGGGGTGGGGGTGGTGGGAGACATGAGTGGGGTCTGGTGGAGGCTGCCCCTGGATTCTGTGGGGTGGGGGTGCAGGGGGACATGTGTGGGGGCCTGGTGGAGGGTGCCCCTGCACTGCTGGGAGGTGGGGGTGATGGTAGACATGAGTGGGAGCCTGGTGGAGGCTGCCCCTGCACTGCTGGGGGGTGGGGGTGCAGGGAGACATGAGTTGGACATGAGTGGGGGCCTGGTGGAGGGTGCCCCTGGATGCTGGGGGGTGGTGGTGGTGGGAGACATGAGTGGGGGCCTGGTGGAGGCTGCCCCTGGATGCTGTGGGGTGGATGTGCAGGGGTACATGTGTGGGGGCCTGGTGGAGGGTGCCCCTGGATGCTGGTGGGTCGGGGTTCAGGGGGACATGAGTGGGGGCCTGGTGGAGGCTGCCCCTGCACTGCTGGGGGGTGGGGGTGGTGGGAGACATGAGTGGGGGCCTGTTGGAGGCTGCCCTTGGATGCTGGGGGGTGGGGGTTGTGGGAGACATGAGTGGGGGCCTGGTGGAGGCTGCCCCTGCACTGCTGGGGGGTGGGGGTGATGGGAGACATGAGTGGGGGCCTGGTGGAGGGTGCCCCTGGATGCTGGGGGTGGTGGTAGACATGAGTGGGGGCCTGGTGGAGGCTGCCCCTGCACTGCTGGGGGGTGGGGGTGGTGGGAGACATGAGTGGGGGCCTGGTAGAGGCTGCGCCCATGAATGCTGGGGGGTGGGGGTGATGGGAGACATGAGTGGGGGCCTGGTGGAAGCTGCCCCTGCACTGCTGGGGGTGGGGGTGCTGGGAGACATGAGTGGGGGCCTGGTGGAGGGTGCCTCTGGATGCTGGGGGGTGGGGGTGCAGGGGGACATGAGTGGGGGCCTGGTGGAGCCTTCCCCTGCACTGCTGGGGGGTGGGGGTGATGGGAGACATGAGTGGGGGCCTGGTGGAGGGTGCCCCTGGATGCTGGGGGGTGGGGGAGGTGGGAGACATGAGTGGGGGCCTGGTGGAGGCTGCCCCTGCACAGCTGGGGGGTGGGGGTGATGGGAGACATGAGTGGGGGCCTGGTGGAGGCTGCCCCTGCACTGCTGGGGGGTGGGGGTGATGGTAGACATGAGTGGGGGCATGGTGGAGCTGCCCCTGCACTGCTAAGGGGTGGGGGTGCAGGGAGACATGAGTTGGACATGAGTGGGGGCCTGGTGGAGGATGCCCCTGGATGCTGGGGTGTGGGGGTGGTGGAAGACATGAGTGGGGGCCTGGTGGAGGCTACCCCTGGATGTTGTGAGGTGGGGGTGCAGGGGGACATGTGTGGGGGCCTGGTGGAGGGTGCCCCCGGATGCTGGGGGGTGGGGGTGGAGGGAGACATGAGTGGGGGCCTGGTGGAGGCTGCCCCTGCACTGCTGGGGGTGGGGGTGATGGGAGACATGAGTGGGGGCCTGGTGGAGGCTGCCCCTGCACTGCTGGGGGGTGGGGGTGATGGTAGACATAAGTGGGGGCCTGGTGGAGGCTGCCCCTGCACTGCTGGGGGGTGGGGATGCAGGGAGACATGAGTTGGACATGAGTGGGGGCCTGGTGGAGGGTGCCCCTGGATGCTGGGGGGTGGGGGTGGTGGGAGACATGAGTGGGGTCTGGTGGAGGCTGCCCCTGGATTCTGTGGGGTGGGGGTGCAGGGGGACATGTGTGGGGGCCTGGTGGAGGGTGCCCCTGCACTGCTGGGAGGTGGGGGTGATGGTAGACATGAGTGGGAGCCTGGTGGAGGCTGCCCCTGCACTGCTGGGGGGTGGGGGTGCAGGGAGACATGAGTTGGACATGAGTGGGGGCCTGGTGGAGGGTGCCCCTGGATGCTGGGGGGTGGTGGTGGTGGGAGACATGAGTGGGGGCCTGGTGGAGGCTGCCCCTGGATGCTGTGGGGTGGATGTGCAGGGGTACATGTGTGGGGGCCTGGTGGAGGGTGCCCCTGGATGCTGGGGGGTCGGGGTTCAGGGGGACATGAGTGGGGGCCTGGTGGAGGCTGCCCCTGCACTGCTGGGGGGTGGGGGTGGTGGGAGACATGAGTGGGGGCCTGTTGGAGGCTGCCCTTGGATGCTGGGGGGTGGGGGTTGTGGGAGACATGAGTGGGGGCCTGGTGGAGGCTGCCCCTGCACTGCTGGGGGGTGGGGGTGATGGGAGACATGAGTGGGGGCCTGGTGGAGGGTGCCCCTGGATGCTGGTGGGTGGGGGTGGTGGGAGACATGAGTGGGGGCCTGGTGGAGGGTGCCCCTGGTGGCTGGGGGTGCAGGGGGACATGCGTTGGTAGGCAGTAGTGCAAGGTAACATGTGGGTTGGCTGGGGGGCATGGCCTTGGTGGATGGGGTGCCTGCGAGACATGTGCAGGGTAGGCCCCTGTGGTGTGGGCCACCTGCAGGGGCAGTGGAGGGTGTAGAGGGAACACCTGGGAGGACCCACAACTGCAATTCACGTGTGGTGCTCCCCGCGCACCCCTGGAATACACGTACTCTGATGGAATCGCATGTGATACTTCCTGCGCACCCCTGAAATACACGTACCCTGCTGCTTTTGCGTGTGATACTTCCCGCGCACCCCTGGAATACACGTACCCTGCTGCTTTTGCGTGTGATACTTCCCGCGCACCCCTGGAATACACGTACCCTGATGGAATCGCGTGTGATACTTCCCGCGCACCCCTGAAATACACGTACCCTGCTGCTTTTGCGTGTGATACTTCTCACGCACCCCTGGAATACATGTACCCTGCTGTTTTTGCGTGTGATACTTCCCGCGCACCCCTGGAATACACGTGCCCTGATGGAATCGTGCGTGTTACTTCCCACGCACCCCTGATGTACACGTACCCAGGACAGTCGCGTGTGAAACTTCCCGCGAACCACTGAAATACACGTTCCCCGCTTGGCGTTTGCTGTTTGGCAGCCGTGTGAACTGGTCCAGGGTTAGCGCAGCCCTTTGCGATGATTTGGGGATTTTGAAGGCTTTTCCTTGCGCGAGGGCGTACTTGGGGGCGTAACTGGCGCTGCTACAGGGTCGCTGTGCCATTCTGCGCCAAGGCTGGTTTTGGAGGCTAAAATCCATGAATACGCTGTGTGATGATAAGGATTTTTTTGCATGCGGCTGGCGCAGTGTATCGCACGGGGACACTGTGCGCCAGCCGCGTGCGCCACTTTTGTGCGAATTTCTATGAATTACCCTGTAAATGTGTTATGTACACACATAATAATGTTTATTAATTGGCTTACTTAGAAAAGAGCAGTGTCTACCATTAGTATCACTGTTTTCACTCATTTCGTTTCGAGGAAAACTTTATTCTAACCCTTCCAAAGTACTAGACATTTCTAGTGTACTTATGGGTTTGTTTTTAGTTTTCCTCTTACTGCTATGTAGGTTTGCTGTTGATATTCGTTGTATAGTTTCTGAATAAGGCATCAGTGAGGTAATTCCATTGAAGGCATATGACATTTTTTTTTTGGTATGTCCCATTATGTTTATACTATGTAATTGGACTGTTGGTGTGTTACATATATGCAGTTTGCACTTTTTATTTGTTTTTTTAATGTAATGTATTTATATGCTGCTCTTTGACCATGTTTAGTGTGTTTATTGCATGATACAACAATGTAAGATACCCCTTGAGTTTTTGGATAGTGTTGATGTTGACTGAGTCTGTTCGCGGACATGCACACGGTCTGCGGACATTACAGCCACTAGAATGGGACAGGGGGTTCAGTATGTTGTATGGTATATCTATGTAAATTAATTGTGTTCTAGGTAAAACCTAGCAAATGTATGATATCTATATTCGGTGAAAAAAATGTGTTTAAGGGATGTCATGGTTAAGTTGCACTACTAAAAACCTATGAAATTCAGTGAAAAAGTGTTGTTAAAGGGACATTATGGTTAGAAGTAAAACAGAAAACCCCTGAAATTCGCCAGTTATGGTAAGCTAAGCAACCATAACTCGCATCACCACCGTACACTGCTAAGAATAACACCCATGACATCAAAGATGACATCGCAAATATCATTGATGACATCACTGATGAAATTGCATGTCTAGCCCCTTCTTTTTTGTTCACTGACATATCTAGGTCAGGTGGGTTTATTCACTGACAGTCAAAAACGTAAAAGGCATTACATTTGTAGACGTTGCTATTCTCACATGTTCTTATACTACTTTCCTTAGAGTTCAATTACATCTTATGATGCACATACAAAGGGGAAGAAGTAGGCCTGAAACACAGCAATCATTTTTGTGTGTGAAAATAATCATGTAGGTTATACACAGTTGCTAATGATACTGCCTCTTGTTTGCTTTCTTTACTCTCCCTATATAAGCCCCATATGTGTATGCATTGTGGTTTCTTTATATTTTGTGTGTATTGGTACAAGTATGTAGTAGGTGATGCATTATTAGCTACTTAGTACATGTTTCACAATACTGAAAAGTCTAATACAGAAGCATTCACCATTTTACTATCTAACATTAGAACATTACAAATATTGCACATCTATGGTGTATGCTGCAGCCAATACCTATGTTTCTGTATGAGTAGGTTCCTGTACTAAAAAGAACACTGCAATGGAATGTTCTTTAGAACACTACATTGTGTAAGTATGTAGTTCATTACAAATCTCCCGATCATCCCTGACACTTTTTTGCCAACATTACTTCCCCAATCCCTTGTATGGACTGCCTATTAAAAGTAAATGCAGTGAATGGTGAAGAAGAAAGAAAATAAATAAAATGTGTTTTGTGAAATGGTGAACATTTCTTTTTATACTTGTTTGCTGTTGCTGCGGTTGTCCACTCTATGTAAATATTCCAGGGAAATATGTGCAAAAAGTACAAAACCTTTTTTTTCTTTCTATTATTAGAGAACTAACCTCCTTAATTTCCAAGCTGGAGACAAGCGGGGAGTCACATGAGAGCCCCAGGGACCCCAGAAAAGAAGGAGGAAAAGGGGTTCCCGTGCCACACTCTCCAACCCAAAGACGATAGGGGATTCTGGAGGGCCCACTCTCCAAAGAAGGAAGAAAGGGGGTGTTGTGCCACACCAGCAAAGGGGAGGCTGGAGTGCCCACTCCTTAATGAAGGAAATGGTGCCTTATGAAACCCCACTCTGCTCTGCTCTTCCCCATCAACGAGTTGTGCAAGAAATAGGGTTAGGGGCCTGTGGGGTGCATTCAAAGGCCCCTAATTGAAGTCCCCTTCACATGAAAAGCAGGATTTGCTGCTCAGCACTGACACAAAAACAGCTTTGCTTGTGGCCGCAAGTGAACATTGAAGGTCCCTTTCACCTGAAAATCAGGATTTTTAAACACTGACCAAAAACAATGGGCTTTGCATGTGTATTTGCAGTGTAAATGTGTAAAATGTACCACTGCTAACAGGATAAATATCAGGGAAAAGACATGGTGCATGCTGACAAAAAGTAATGTATATTATATTTCGCAAACAAAATACCAGTGACATTTGAAAAGCCACTTTGTTTTACATGGAAAAACGTCAGCCCAAGGCAAACCGTTTAGACTTGTGGGTGGGCAACATCACAAAGAAATCCCCCACTGCAAGTCTGGATGTTACATCCCCCATCCAATTACAAGTGCAATAAAGTGTGTCCTGCTAAAGGTGTGGAAACCCCAGTATTCCTCAGACTTGCTGGCTCTGAAGGCAGTGATAGTAGGACAGTTTCTCTTGGTTGGAACATGACTAAAGGTGTGTAAACTGGAGCTACAACTGCAAAGAGATGTCTGGATGAAGCAGAGATGGCTGGATGAAGCAGATCTACTATTTGCTGGACATAAAGATTTACAATTATTTTAAAGGACTATTATAACTTAGGCCTTTTTCCCAGCAACCATAAGGCAGATTTTTATTCATGTACCATTTATTTAGGTAATTTCCAGGCTATTTTGGAGTTAAAAAATTCATGCACCTTCAAGTTAGGGAACTGTAGGCCAGTTAAAGTATGTTTCTGGCTGACCTGAATATTTCCCGGATGTACGATTTGGCAAACAGATGAAGGGTAAAATTAGGAATATGTGTATCAAATTACATGTTCATAACTTTTATGCTTTCTGTGAAGAAAATGGCGGAAAATTGCTGTGCAACTTGGTGCAGACCTGGCTGTCACCCATGAATAGGGGAATCAGAAAATATGAATATTATGGCAGTTATTAGTAAAATTATGAAGTTTTGCCACATAACTAGATGTTTGTAAATATTTGACATGAGAACATCCTTCAGAGTGGAGTAACCATATCCCTGCCCTATCTTTCCAGTGGGTCCTGACATGCAACTGGCTGTCTATGTAAGTAGAACTGAGCCTGAAAAACCAACATGCTGGGAGTTCGCTTTCTTAAATCCGTTCCCTTTATAGTGGGCGCGGGGTGGGGGGCTGTGTAGATCCTTAGCCTACTTAACTAAAACAATAAATTTAATTAATTCCCCATTTGGTGGGACCACTACAGGGTGATTTTTGTTAAAATTTGAAATGAACAAAGTTCACTTCCCAGTGTGTACTGAAAAACTATAGCCTATCATTTAATTGTGTAATTCTTTTTGTCACCTTGACCTCAACTTCTTTAAGGAAGACGGGTGTCTTTGTTCTTAAATCAGTCCAATCGTTTTGTCAAACCTTCCCCTAAAACAGGTTATTCAGCGGAGAGAGGTCGGAGATCCAAATTCATTCAAATGTTTCTGTCTGACTTCCCCAACACAGACCAAAGTAGGGTGGTCTGATAAACAGACTGCTAACTCACCCTGGGTTTATTTTAAACCAAAAATGTGGGTGAAATCATAATTTCCACATGTATTTGTACCAATAATGAAATCCTTCTGCGAGCCTTCAGAAAAATAAAATTGTGCAGCACTACATCTATAAATGTGTTCACTGACCAGCGCAAATTATTTCTTGAAGTGAAATTTGTAGAGAGTAAAGAATATTTGTGTTCTTTTCAACTCACTTTTGTGATTTAATAATGTGGAGAGAAGTTTATTGTATGTGCCACAGATAAAATAGTGTTTGAAATGTACACGCAAATTTCTCTTACGTTTAAATTTAAATAAATATAAATATATTTCCTGTATGCTGGCCTGGTTCTTGGCTCATTGTTATTTCAGGGGGGAGGATCAAGGGTGCATGATATGTGTCTGACGTAGGGCTGAATAAAATAATCTGTTAAACAGTTTGTTGCCTCACACCTTGAGTGGGGATGGAAAGAACTCCCTGTGTTGAGGGTGGTTTTCAATAAACCGTTACAGGTGCTTGCTTAGCAGTTCCACTATGTGAGCATGAATGTGCTGCAGGGATAGCAGTCCATGCTGCATTACACCTTTTAGGAAGTAGCCTGCTTTAATGTGCATACATTATCATCTTTTTGAATAACACTGGCATGCTGAAAGACAAACAAATGGAATGAAAAGCTAATCGAGGAATTCACAGTGGTTTTTATTACTGTAATGATATCTTTGCATCACATTCTTTGGGGCTACACTAAGTCACCCTAAATGGCACTGGTATGCCCCATCGTGGGGCAGAGCTCACTGTACATGGACACCGAAGCTGCACATTGCTGACGATGTTCAATGAGGCTAAAACATGGTTCATGATAGTCACCTGTGAAAGGGATGTAAACTTGCAGTTAAAGCTGCACTGGTCCTTTTAGGATTAAACCAACTCTGATTTACATGTGCTTTTTCCCAACTGCAATGACACAGACAGATTGAAAAATGATGTAATGGAAATTGGCTTGGTGGTTATGATTGCTTCACATTGCCCAATCCATCCCCATTGTGCTTATGCAGCTAAGTGGGCATAAAGCCATTATGGCTGTAATTTGGTCAAATGTTCACAGCGGGTGCAACCAGGCAAATCCTAAAATGGTTGTACCACCATCTGAACCTTGCGCAGTACTTATCACTGCTTAGAATTTTAATCATAAGCTGTAGAAGAATTGCTCACATTGTTATATGATATTGACCTGATTAGCACGTTGTCTAGACCCCCCTTCAATGTTGTGATAGTAAAATTCAAAATGAAGCACTTCGCAAAAGTCTTACTCATAAATATTTGCTGTAGTGATTGGCAGAAGATGGACACTTTCCTTAACCCTTTCTTTGCACTGTTTGAAACCGATTGTACAACAGTCCAAAAAAGAATAATGCTCGGCGTTATCTAGTTGTGCTTGAGGTATTGAGGTTATAATACCATTACAGGTGGGCCAACCCACCTGAGGATGGCCTGCCCTCCTGAGCTCGAGGCAATTGGCATTAACAGGAAGGACATTATCACCCTGGTGCCTTTGGCAGAAGTCAACATGTATTGATGTTGTTTTTTATGTCCAATTTTCTTTATAAAAAAACAACTCAAGATGGCACCTGACAGAAGCAGGAAAAGGATGGAAATCTTTTTTCGATTTCTGTCATGATGGGATAGAGCTGGAAGCAGCTAACAACACTAGAGGTCAGGTGAGTGCGTAGAGGGGAGAGGAAGATGGGGATAGAGTGGGTGAGGAGTGGGGGAGCGTCAAAAAAGTGGTGAGGGTAATAGGAAAGGGTTTTATCAGGCGTGTGGCAGTGCCTAAGAAAATATGGGAGCTCAGAGTGGTGCAGGAAAAACAGATGGAATTCAGGCTAATCCCAGCTGACCTAGCCCACATTCCTAGTCTCCTTTTTGTCTAGGGCCACTCCTCCTGGTATTAATGAAAGACAAACCAGGCAAATGATGGTGCTGCACATCTTTAGCACTATGCACTATGAAATTATATGTCTGAGAATTCCAGAAAGGCACATCTGAGTTTGTCGGTGGGCCCGGGGTGAGGGACCACCTACCCCGGCGCCAGCGTTCTACAGCGCAAGAAGACTCGGGAGGCGAGTGTCACACAACACGTCTTTATTCTTCAATGTCTTACATAGGACTGCCCTTCCCCGTGCCTCCTCTCATCACATCCCCTTCTACCCTTCCACCCCTGTCTTATCCCTCCCCCTTGTCATTAATTAAAAATAAAATACAAATAAAAATTCATAAAAATGACATGAAGATATAGATTTTGTAATCACATGAATTGTGCATAATTTAATAATTAGTAAAGTATATTTCCACAATTTTAACTATGCAATATGTAAAACAGTTTGACATATGTCATGAAACGTAATTATCAGTTTTTGCAATGTAATATTTAGTAGCTTGTTGACAAATGCTCGAATAATATAATGAAGAAATCAGCATTTGAAATGCACCTAAGGGTGTACATAACTCTGATCGGGACCAACAGCAGTGACATTTGAAAGCACTACAAACAATAACTTTTGATGTAGTGTGTTAATGAAATTAAGTTCAACAATCGTTAGTCACTGATAACGGCCCTAGAAGTTAAGGTGCTTTAGAGGACTATACCATAAATAATATATTAGGAAAATGTATGTATCTGATAGGAAGGAACTAGGGCTATATTAAATGGGTTGATATTTGAAGTTATTTTTCAGAACACACAAGTCGTGAATTCACACAACACATCAAAGAATGTTACTTGAAAAGCATTAAAATGTATTTGCTGCGTGTCCTGAAGAGAGTTTTGAAAATCAGTACCGACTGAAAAGGAAAAGACTGTCATTTTTTATGTACACTTTGCACATTCTGTATGTTTATTTCTTCAGGCTGATTATAGGGCGCCGTATAGTTAAGGTGAGTCTGAGATACATAGGAACCCCTCAAAATTCTATGGTTAATAAGTTTTGATTTGAGTAACTCATTTGACCGAAATTTTGAATGTCATTACAAGTCTGCGGGCCCTCCAGACTGCAAAGCCTCATAAAGATTTGTTAAAAAATAAAAAAGTTATTAAGCGTAAACACATTTCTTTTCTCCAAAAGTGCTGCCTACATCCCATTCATTTTCCCATAGATAAAAAAGGTACATTTCTGCCAAAGCGCACAGCCCAAACCGCTAGATGGATTTGGTCCAGGTCCAAAATAACTTGGGCAAGAAGCATTCACTTGCACGCCATGCATGGTTTGGGGTTTTTCTGTGCAGTAGATTTTTAAATATTTGACGGAGAAGGTGGTGGCTTCCTCCCCGCAAAAATAGAGATATCTCCACAGTGCATTGGAGGATCATGGTTTTCAGAAATGAAATGAGCGCCATCTTGTTTATCTCTCGATGCAAGAGATATTCACGGCTATAACCAAGGTTATGAGAAAATGAAATGTAGTAAAAAGCTATAGGCATGTCAAAAAATCTACAAATGTATTTAGGATAGAGCTGGGGGGATGGCTAGAGGGCACTGCATGAAATTTGGGAGTTGGGGTGGGTTGAGGGACCGTGTTTGCAACCCAACGCTTTCTGAGTGTTTTGGGGTGAAAGGGAGAGGGCAGGGGAGGTGAAGAAGCCATCTGGGGAGTAGGAGGGGTTGGCACAGATGAGGGGGCACTTGGTGATGGCCTGGGGAGACAGGGAAGCATGTTTTTCTGGTCATTTTGACGATATTCCCAGCTATATCCGAGGCTGCAAAGGACTAAGATACCTCTGGGTAAGCCATAGGATGTTTCTGTTTCAAATATTTGATGATACATTAAGATTAATAGACTGTGTTAAAACTGCTGCAGATTTGGACATATATGCAACCAGTAATATGCAGGTTCAACAGACCACTCATCTTCCAAATAAGGCTTGCCCAACTCAACATGCACAGTATAGTTAGAAGCAGGTTTCGGTAGACCTAACAATTTATTAAAGACAACATTCTCCATGGTTTGTAGCCGAGGCATGTTAATAAAACCCCATAGAGTGGCACCATAGTTGGCTAATGATTTAGATTTCATTGAGTAGACCTCCAGAATCATATTTTTGGTTGGGCCATGTTCATGAAACGTGACACTCCGCACATCACCTGTTTCATCCTCAGTATGTTTGTTTATGTGTGGATTGCCTCTTAAATTAGCATTAAAACACATGTCCAAATAATCAAATACATATACTTGTGCAATAGAACAGTTATTAACATTTATTTCATTTTTAGATGCTTTCTGTCAGGGGTACAAACTATTTATTTATTTATTTTATTGGGCTTTTCTAAGTTGCATATACATCAGGAAAATAGTGTTTCAAATCGCCCACAGGGCAAAGGGAAGGGAACAGGAAAACATTAAGATAATGGAACACGCCAAATATCGAAAAAGAGCAGTCCTAAAATAGTGGATTTTGCAGTATTCATATGCAGATGCAGATTATTAATGAAACAGAAGCTAGAAAAGATGTCTCTTTTAGGCAACTTTCCCTCCATATTCGATGGAACCCCAAACGTTTTGCTTTTGTTTTACACCTTGTCCTGACTTTTTACAGAGAAGTGAAGCCTTCAGCTTCACTTCCCTTGCCTTTTTGCTCATTTGTTATGCGGAAACTGGCTTGTCAATCACCTGTTTGGGTAACTTTTTCAAGTTGCACACAGCATCTTTCAATGCAGTGGAATGCAGATAATTTTGTATCACCCTAGACTTTTACCAAGAGGGATTTTAGGTTACTTTTAGATGTGTCTAAAGACAAGATGGTGGCAATTTGTTCCTACTGAAACATAATTAGAACTGAACCTCTTAAATTAGGAGTGCATGGTGGACACAATTGTGGATTCTATATATATTTACCCTTCAGTGGGGTGGCATATTAGTTTCACTAGCACCCATCAAACTAAAGTTTAATAAAAAATAACAAGAGATGTCATTTTCTAAAATCAATACATTAACCGACAAGTCAGCCAAACCTTGGCGTTCAGCGAGGAAGAGGCCAATCGAATTTTGGGTCTAATTAAAGACACAGACAAAGAGAGCACAGGAGACAACAATCTAGAAAGACTTATATTTAAATTGGAAAAACTCATCAGGAGAGAAATCTCTCAAAAACTTCACACCTCAACTTTGGCACAATATTATAAAAGTAAGCGAATACCAAGAGGACTACGAGTCTACCTAAGACCAACAATGTGCAAGGAAAACCAATCTTTTGTACAAAGATGGGAGCAGATCCTGAATAAATGCTCACTAGACCTCATATTATTGACCATAGAAGAAGTGTCCAAATCACTATCATCCATCAACCAGGAAATCTAAGAATTTACACAACAACTATCAAAATTAAAAACAGGAGACCAACTAAAAACCATATTGGAGGATACTAACAACGAATTGGATGCATACAAAAGAGACATAGAACAACGTTAGATTAGGACGTTCCGAAGAGACACCTTGGACTACACAAGAGACATCGTCTACTCCTGGCAGGAATTTTATCAAAATACAAGACCAAACCCGTCCAGACCAGCAAGACCACAGGGACCCTCAAATAGTACTGAAAGCAGTAAAGGAACAGGTGGAGAACAGGATAACACAGATAGAAACTCAGCCTCAAGTCCAAGAAGATCAGACTCAACAGAAAGAACAATACCGACACCATCAGGCCCAAGTAGATCAGATTCAACTGAAAGAAGAATACCAACACCATCAGGTCCATCAGCTACCCAAACACCAGAGGTACCTTTTTTAGGAGGAGACAAACCCGTAGAGGGAAAAAGAAAACAAAGACTGAAGAACAAATAACAGAGTCAATAATCTTGAATATCTCAAACAAAATACTTACCAAAAGCCAGATGGACACATTGAACCTGGGAATTTCCTTCATCCCCAAAAACAACACGAGTATCTTTGACGAAGAAGTAAACCTTTTTAAACTCATCAGAAAGATGGAACTTAAGGTATTTTTTGACGGATTACCAGATCTGGGAGAACAAAGACCTAAATGAGACTATTTTGAAATGAAAACAAGAGCACATTCCATCCGCAAATTAATCATCCGGTCATAAATCTTTTCAACCTCAAGACCAAAAAAGACCTCAAACCATTGAAATACAGCAACACCAAAATAATGAATATCAGAAGCCATCAACTTAAACTAATAAAAGAACTATCCGAGGACACCACAGTCACACTCAAACCAGCAGACAAAGGGGGTGCTCTGGTATTAATGGACACAAACTTTTACAATGAAGGTTGTCTCAGACTCCTACAAGATCAACAGACATATTTAGTGCTGGATAATGATCCTATCATGTCCATCAGCACAATCATTAAAGAAACTATCGACAAAGCCTATGATGCAGATTGGATATCGGAACACACAAAGGACTTCCTTATTAAAAAATTCCCCATAACACCAGTGTTCTACTCATTACCAAAGGTACACAAAGATCTCAATAATCCACCATTTCGACCAATAGTGGCAGGTACTGAAAGCATTTTTCATCCACTCGCAATCTATTTGGACAAGGCTCTACAACCACACGTACAAAAAACAACCACCTACCTAAAGGATACAGCCCACTTTCTATGACTACTTAGTGAAATTCAGATAACAGAAACCAACCTTATACTATTTGCATTAGATGTAAATAGTCTCTATACGTCCATACCTCATCAAGATGGCATAGAGGCCCTGGAGTGGTTCTTACTTAAACAGAATGATACCCTTATTCATAAAGTCTTCGCAATAGAACTGATCAGGATTATTCTTTACAACAACTACTTCAGATTTAACAGCAAATACTACCTCCAAATATCAGGTACCTCCATGGGCTCCGCTGTAGCACCAGTTTACGCAAACATATTCATGTTTCACTTTGAATACAATTTTGTACTAGACAAGGAACCATAGAAAAGCAAAATCAAATTATGGAAACGATTCATCGATGATATTTTTGGAATATGGCAGGGCACCACTGAAGAACTTCAAGAATTCCTTTTATATCTCAACAATTGCCAGGAAGGAATCTCTTTTACATTAGAAATTGGAAAACCAGGTGTCCACTTCCTGCATGTACAAGTAGAATGGAAAAATACCGAATTCTGTACAAACATATACAGGAAACCTACCGATGTGAACAGCATGTTACATTTTGGCAACTTCCGCCCACTACATCTTAAAGACAATCTACCATTCAGTCAATTTCTCCGTTTGAAAAAAAATTACACCTGATCCCTTGACTCTACAGTCAGAACAGGCAATCATGAAAGAAAGATTTAAAAAAGAGGATTCCCAGAGGAAATCATTGACAAAGCCATATTACGGACAAGTACAATGACTAGAGAAAACCTACTAAAGGAGAAACCCAGAAGTAATACAACAAGACTCATTCACACCCTGAAATATTCAAGCCAAAGCTATTAGGCGAAAAGAATTATCAACAAAAACTGGGATCTCATAAAATCGGATCAAACCTGAACAGATTATTTCCAGATCCACCGATGTTAGCCTACAAGAGGGGCAAACATTTCAAAGATAGCCTTATCAGGGCAGAAAGAATGAAATAATCCACACAAACAAGACTGAGGAAACAAAAAACAGGCACTTATGCCTGTTTCAATTACCAACATTTCCCAAATCTGATTAAAGGAGATCATATAAGACATACCAACAGCGGTAAGAAAATTATGCTGAAAGACTTTGCAACCTGCGAAAGCAAAAATGTAATTTACGCACTGAAATGTCCATGTGGGAAATACTATATTGGTAAAACAATATGCAAGGTGCGGGAAAGATGGACTGAGCATAAGTCCAACATAAGAACAGGAAACTTCAAATCCTCAGTGGCAAGACACTTCAAAGAAAATGGACGCAACGCCTCCCAAATGTGAATGGTGGTACTTGAAGCCATCCAAACTGCACCCAGAGGAGGAGACATAGCCAAAAGATTGGCCCAAAGAGAGTTGTATTGGATACACAAATTGGATGCTATGACCCCATTGGGTCTAAACGAAGACTTTTACTTGGGACCATTTCTCTAGGTACCCCACCTGGTACAAAATCAACATAGTACCTAAACAAAACCAGTCCTTGCTACTATGTCCAAATATTGAAAGCTATAAATACAAGAATGATGGTTTTCTTTTAGTATGTAAACTAAAAATTGTTTTTCCTCCATTTGATAAGACACAATATATGTCTGATGTGATAGGATGTAACGATTGGACATAGATGTGTTATTGTATGTTATATATCAAACATGAAAATGAGGACTCTCACTACAATGTACAATCTAGAGCAATGAACAATGAGTATGTATACATTTAATTTGGTTCAATATAACAGTGAACGCTATGCAGTACACCCAACTTTTGACTAAATCCAAGGACACAAGTAATGATCATAACACCCGCTAGATAGGGGTGTCAATTGAGGTTTAATTGTTTATTTGTTTAGGAAATGAATCCAATATATGTATTTAAGACACTAAGGTACTTTAAAACTCTGTAACCAATGAGATGGTATTATCTTTACTTCAAGAAATGTAAATTATTTGGACACACCACCACATTATAAGTAATTATTATATGTTTTTCTGTAATCTTTATTTAGATGTGATTAAATGAACAATTGAATATGCCCCTGAAGAAGAGATGTTTTTCTCGAAACGCGTTGGGCCCCTTGCAAAATAAAAACTACACTTGAAGAAACATTGTTTTCTAAAGAAGAATTATTATCCAAAATCAAGTTTTGATGTTTACTATCTATGACCATAATCTGTTGGTTTGAACAAAAAAGACTACATACCTAGAGTATGCTCATAAGCAAACCTTAACTGTTTGGCTCACCTATTGAGCTTGTGAAAGTGTGCAGGGGATGGGAGTTCCTTCAATTAGGAACTTATTTCGTTCTACAGCAGTTGCATATGTACCATTTATGCTGTATTTTTAGTTGGCACATTCATGTTTACTGTGTTTGACTACTAACAGTGGTTAGTGGGCCAAAATGGCCGTGCTACATATTGTCTTACTTGTTCTTTGGCCATTTTGTTCTTTGGCCTTCTTCCTTCCATTTCAGGAATTCCCTTTTATGCTCATGCCTTTGCCCACGAGAACTGCTGTTTTAACTGGATAGTACATGGTATGGTTGTGTGTGTATGGGCCCAGGAAGTAGGTGGGACAGTCTGGTCGCAATAAACAAACCGGTAACAGTGAGTCTAGTGTATTTCAGTCCCACATTGGTCACTGATTGGATCACTGCTGGTGTGCATGAGTGGTGCAGATCCTTGCTATTGGAGGCTTCAGTTTCATCACTCACCTAGATTTAGAATAAAAAGAGGAGTCCTGCAGTCATTCCAGCACATCATAAGAGGAGACAATTGTCCAATGTATCTGCACAGACGATGGACGACACAAGGATGAATCCTGAAGAGGAATGCAAAACCATATTTGCTGCTGTCCCAGTGAAGCCCTGCTGGACTGCGTGATCTCAGAAGAACCTTGCTGGTGCTTCGACCCTTCGGACTTGTTGGACCAACCAGTCTTAACACCTTCTCATGATCCTGCAGCCTGGAGCCTTCAGATTTGTCCATCGACCACCCAGTGGTATGACAGGTCCGTTTTGGGCTACGATGCAAGAAGCGTCACATTTCACATTTTTGCCCGGAAGTTTGGTAGTCGCCAGGTAGTCCTACAAGTTGCCTTCCTGGCAAGTTTCAGCATCCCAGTATCCAGGGATCCTGTTGTGGAGAGATACCTGTTGACACCCGTGTGCAGTGACAGTGGCTGGATCTGGCAATCCCCATCTGATAGAGTGTCCTGAAGAGCTCTGTATAAGTGTCTGTTGCATTTCTTCGTGGAATGAGTAGCACTCAGCTCCTGGACCCGACCAGAATCTTCCTAACACCCACAACACCTCGGCATCCTCTACTGGATCCAAGGTTAGGTAAACCTAACTCCAACGGCTCTCATTCGACCTGCCAAGTCAGAGAAAGGGCAGTGAGTAGTCACAATACTTACTGGTGCCCCGATCTCCTCCATTATAAAGTTTGCTATTTACATGTTTAGTTAAAAATCTGTTTAAAAAGTCCTCTGGAAACCTGTTCATCCCTACAGGAACATTCTCTAACTATATCCCCTCTCCTAAAGGAACTTTGTGAACTTTTGTGGACAAGGCCCCATTCAACATAGGGTTGGATTTATAAAGTGATGGTTCCTATTCCTGTGGACTATTAATCCAATTGCTTATCTACTTACCATCCCTTACAGGTACTTAGGTGAATTAAATGCATGTGTTATAACCAAAGTAGTGTGTGATAATATGACCTCCTTCATTTTCCCACTGTGTTTTTGGACCTATAATAAATAGAGTATGTGTGTACTTAGTCTAAGTGTTATTTAGCCTTGACCACTCTCCACGTTTACCTTGATTAGGTTTGGCTAAACTCCCAGAGTTCCCCTGTTCACTTTTACAAGGGTGGCATTCACAAATCTGCCCACCAGGCCAGATCTGAAAAATCCATCTAAACCACAGCTATATTCAGTAATCAACAACTGCAGAGCGTTTGGGGTGTGTGCTATAAGTACTGTGTTGTTCGCATATGCTAGTACCAGCAATAACCTATTGACTATTCTGGGGACGTCAGCCCATGTTTCAGCAAAGTATTGTATAAACTGTTAATATAAATAATAATGGGGCTAGCATGCAAACCTGTCTTACACCTGTCTCAGCAAGTAATTATGTCGTACAGCATCAATTTTCTCGGTTGTACACACACACACGCCTTATTTTCAACGTTTACATGTATAAGGATATTCAAAGTGTCAGAAGGACAACCCATTAACCTGAGCATCTGCCATAGTTATGATCTATTGACTTTATCAAAGAGGTGTCCAGTCAAATGGTCGAAAACAAAGGATCGAATGACCATTTGATCGACAGTCAAATGGTCGGAAAAAAATGGTCGTATTTTTTATTTATTTATTTATATATATATTTTTAGTTTGGGTTGGTAGAAAAATGTTTTTAATAAAGAAAACAGGTGCTTGTGGGGGGAACCCCCCCATAAAAAAAAAATTAAAAAAAAACAATCGACCCTGTTTTTCGATCATTTTACTGTCGATCAAAAGGCATTCGATCCTTTTGTTTTCAACCATATGACCTACAACCTATCAAAGATAGTTCTCAGGTCCAGGAGGACCAAATAAACAGGCTCTTTCTTCACAAAATCTGAGTTTGTAGCTATCAAATAAAGATTTAAGGCCTACTCACATGTCTTCAGATTGGGTCTAAAACCCAGCTGAAACGCTGCCATGATCCTCATTTCTCCAACCCAGTTATCCAACTTTTAAAGTAAGGCCCTACCACAAATCTTAAATCCCATACCTGATAGGTAAATGGGTCTTTAAACCATTGGACTGCCTCTGCCACCTTCTTTGCAAATGGGGTGAGCAACAGAAATTACAAGATGATGGGTTTCTCCTGGTTACAAAGTTAGTATTAAAAATCTATGGGTAGTAAAGGTGCCCATTAATATATCAGGTTCTGGAAGAGATCAGCCGGGATTCCATTTGTGCCTGGAAAATGGATGGGTGCCTGCTTTACATTAGCCTCCGTTACATTTTCCAAAGTGAATGCCAAAGTGGCGAGACTAACTTCATGAACCAGGCACAAATCTTCAGCAGGTACATTCAACGGCACCAGTTCCTCCAAGGGTGTATTCCCCATATCCCTGCACAGTGTTTAAAATGTTCTACCCATGCATAATCATCCACATTAGTTTCCATTCTTGATCATTTACTTTTGTGCAAAGGTCCGTTTGCTACTAGCTCCCAAAATGGTTTTAATTATTTTTGGAACATGGCTAATCCAGGTCTATTAACACCACTTTGTCTAATTCGATTTTACAATGCACTACAGTTTTTGGGTACTGGGTACTGGCAATGACCACCTCCATTTGGTAGTTGTTCGGTTTCTCAGGACAGCAAGAAGATTGGCTTTAGCAACTTTACAAGCTTTGCTAAACTAGCCCCTCCTCTGAAGTTTGCTTCTGATATGTTTGCCATTAATATACTGAAGGTCGATGAAATTGTTCATTGGTCAAAATTCATGTCCCATAGACATCCCCAAAAAGGAGCTACAGAAGCTGCAAACTAAAGTCTTGAAATACGTCTGGGGTGCGGGGGAAACCATGAAGAGCTAAGCAGATAATGCTCCAGAGAGCGGGTGCAGGTGGTTTTGGAGTTCCAGACATCGCCCGGTGCTGCCTCGCAGCACAGCTGTCGCAGATCTTCATGTGGCAATCGACCACAAACCAACCTTGCTGGAAACAAATGGAGCAAGACTGGAGCTAGTACGACACAGCCACACTCCCACATATCACAAAGCCCCGCAATCCTCCACATCATGGCCCACTAACAGCAACCAGAAACATGGTGGTGAGCTGGAGAAGGCAGCCCACAGATGGGGCTGCAAAAGCACTGTGGACCCCCTTTCTCCAATCTGGAATAACCCTGAATTCATCTCGGGTATCCCCCCAAATGGATTTGGCAAGTGGAGAGGGTGGCTTAAAACAGATAGTGGACTTTTTTGCCAAACGGAACCTGCTAATGTTCGAAGCATGCAAAACAAGATTCCAGGTTACGGAATCTGAACGATTTCGCTATATGCAGCGTAGGCACTGGCTATCCCACAGCTGTATAAAAGCATACAGGAGAAGAGACTTCACAGCATTAGAACATTAGAACACACCTTAACAGCGAGCGGAAAATATCAACCCTTTACAAGCTCCTGGACAAAGTAGATCCCAACAAAAAGGAAAACTATATGCAGAAATGGGAAACGGACATGGGAAAATAACTGGACCCAGAGGAATGGGGCAGAATCTGGACACCAGTGCACAAAAGCTTGAAATGCATCACAGACAAGGAGGGGGCCATAAAATTGTGTTAAAGGTGGTACCTGATGCTGGAAATTCTAAATAAAAGCAACCCAACAATCTCATCACAATGCTGGAGAGGCTGTGTAGCCACAGGAAACCTGCTCCACCTCCTCTGGACATGCCCAAAAGCAACACAATTCTGGAAACCGGTATTAGAACAAATTCGGCTAATCACAGGCCTAGCAATCCTATGGGACCCGGGGATTGTCCTAGTGGGGGGTACGGGAGAAGGTTAATTCCCAATAACTGGCTGCCTAGCAGACCTGTGTTCTCACCTGCTCACAGCGGCAAAAATCTCCTTAGCCAGACTGTGGAAACACCTTGAAGGCCTGGCTATTCTATATGGTGGGATATTGCAGTCTAGGAGAGAACCACAGTCCTCTGCAATGAAAACAGGAGGCAATTCTACAAAGTCTGGGCACCTTTCCTAGATTACTCAGAGCAATTTCCAGGTGCGACCCGGCAACCTCCTTCCCTCTGCTGGCTGGCGAAATACAATGAAGAGACATCTATGTATCTGGTCCTACTGGGCACCTCCAGAAGCCCCGGGGTAACAGGATTATAGAAAGGACTTACGCTGTCAAATCGTTATGCTATTCGACCACAACCGCCACAGGTAACAAAGCAGACAATTTACGCTCCAGCTCCCCCTCGCAATGAGCATCCATACTGACGTGTACTACTGCCTGGTCTCCTCCCCCGAGTTCCCCCATACCCATTTTGTTTTCTTCCTAATCCTGGTTATGTTTTGTTTTGTTTGTACACTGTTGAAAATCCTAATAAAAACATATATTGAAAATTCATGTTCAGTATGTCTAAAAATTACAAGACATTGGAAACTATCATGTTTCGATCAATTGTAGTTTAATTCAGTTTTTTTCAATTACTTCTCTGCCAGTTGTTTGTATTTAGCTCACTACTCAATAAATGTGGTAATTCATTATTTGAGACAAGTTAGTCCGGGCTTGCATTTTCCATGCAAAGCAATGGGAAATGGATCACTGCACTATTGCTGGACAACAGAATAGTATTAAATAAACTGACATGTATTTCCAGAGATGCAGAAATAATCGTGGACTTTCTCTGGTGTCCTTTGAACATAATTCTCCAGGGCTGTCCCAGGGTGAACAAACATTAATTGAAGAAAGCCCCCACCCAAATAGCCAAGTGTAAAAAAAACTAAGCTGTTAGAAAAGGCCTGGGGGTCAGTCGTATTGGGCTGTAATATGCTCGTTACTGAATTTGCTTAATTATAAAATAGTTTCTGCGGTGGGCCACTCCCTAGTTTTAAGTTAAAATCCCCACCCAAAATGATCAGGCTAAGGGGTAGGCAGTCTTTTAGTATTCATAGTATACACCAGAAATTCCTTAAACCTTAGAAATCAAGAGGAGCTGTTCTCTTTCTGGGGGCTATTATATAAGTTAATGATAACCATGGTAACCCCCTTTTAAAATTGTACATGCAAAGCTTGTACAAATGTTAAGCTGGAGTCCAATGTCTGTACTTGATAATGGAGACTTTTGAAATATTGCCAGCCCACCATAGCCTCTCCCAAACTTTCTTGAAGCAATTACTTGAAAACTACGAAAACCATCCAGTACGACCTGCTCATTTGCCCTGGTTTCCTGAAGGAGGATGATATCACAATCATTCAGGAGAATACTTGTATCAGGTTCCCTGAATTTAAGGCAAGCCCCTGCTATGCTCCATGATAGAATATTAACTGCGTTTAAGGAAGTCATCAGCTAAGAGTTTGGCTGTTGGAAAGAGTCAAGTTGCTTTTGATAGGTAACCAGTGTATTAGTCAGTCTATCTCTTCAAGAGTGGACAGGATTTAAAATCTGTTTTCACAGAGGACAGGGCCTACGTGGGGCATACTTATCATAGGCATTATGGGACTAATATCCATTTGTGATTTAGATAAAATAGCAGAGTCAGGATTTGTATTTATGGAATTTTTCTTAAATGTTATTATGCATGGTTCTACTGTCTTTGCTTGTCCTTTGGTTATTGCAAGTGACAGGGTTAATGTCCATGTTAGGGGTAAAATAAGCTGGATAAAAAAGGTATAACGGTAATATCTATTATCTTTTGGCAAGAGGGAGATCTCCCAAAATTAGAGTTCGTTACGTAGTCTGTCAGCTTTCGGTTAGACAAGGATACCACTATACAGTCATCAGAAGTGTTTTTGGGGGAATAGCTCACATCTCCTGCATGTTGATACTATTGGCCAGTTTTGGTTCATTGGGTAACTTTGTTTATTAAAACGTTTTTGAAAGCAGAGGTACTTCACCAATAATACCTACTTGGGTGGGGGTGGGGCATGAGGTGGAACAAAGCATGTTTTGTGGTTAATTGCTTTACAGTTGTATTTATATGGTTATCTGACAAAGTACTGAGTTGCGTCTTCAACCCAGAGTTAGATTTGTATGCCCTCACTGGCAATGCAGTGTGCCTCTCTGTGAGGCTAACACTACTGGCTGTTGATGTAGTAGACTGATTGAACAGGAGTGGAAAGGATGTGGAACAGTTTGATGAGTTTGGTCAGTAATGTCGTTTGATGTGTCATCAGCCTGTGTAAGAGAAGTGGCTGTATTCACTGATGTTCATTGTTTTTTATCTCTTAACATATTGTCCATTATTAATAAATATCTCTAAATCGTTTTCTTAAAGTTGGATAGAAAATTAGAGAATGATTGTACTTTCCCTTTGAGATCAGCAGCTATAGAGTGTACATCTTTCATTAGAGTACTTAACATATTAAAACAGTATTCATGTCTGCAAAGCATTCCAAATGACAGGTATTTTTGTTCTTAGTGTTATCTAAGTTTGGCAAATTCGTGGAAACTGTAGCCATGAGTGCTGATACCAGTCGAGCATTTGAAGGGGAAAGACAGAATAGTGGGGGTAGGTAAATCCAACTTTGTAACTTCCACATCATTTTTCTGACACTAGTATTCCCTCATCCAGTTCCCCCATAATCTTTCTCAAAAAGGGTCAAATACTGACTGCGAAGTTACCTTTATTTTGGTAGTAGAATTTCTCAATTTCCTTTTGGAGGCTCCCTCCTGTGAGCTCACCGCTTTCAATTTCCCCTTTGGCAGAAGTGGCGGTTATGTTGAGATGGCTCAAAGGCTGTAAGACTGCAGTCACCATCCAACACTAACTATCACTTCAAAGTGCTGTGTGCTATGAAATGTCCTGGAAACAGATTAGGATCACAAATTATTGTTGCACAATTATTCTGCAAGCATGGATTATAAGTGAAAAAGATGGTTTAAAGGTAGGATATCCGCAGTCATCATCAACTATTTATAAACATTATTCTGAAAGTTAAGCAGGTAGGCCAGATGTGATCTCCCTTTAGGTAAATATGTACAAGTGTCAGACAGTTCAAAGGCCAGTACCCACACTCAACATCAGTTGGCTGCATATATTGTTATTATATCAAATGCATAAGTATGTCCTTTACAAAAGTGTAAGGGTGTAGAAGTGCAAAAAGTACAAGATTGATTTCGGCAAATAAAAATTTGAGATAAAGTACAGCAAGTAAAGTAAAACAGGGGTAGTGTGAAGAATCCAATAGATCCCTCACTGAACCTCTGCCTAAAGACTCCTCACAGGTAGCAAAGGAAAGGCAGATGCTTCCTGGTCCTGGCTCTGGGGGTGGGGCATTGCAGGAGGATCAACTGGGAGGAGACAACGGTATAATGTTCAAGCATCAAGGAAATGTGACTTAACTCAGATGTCTTCCTCTAAAGATCCACCTTTAAATAGTTGTAAGGCGAATACATCTACCCTTAAATCCAAGCTCCTTGACCGTTATATTTTCAGAGCATGGTGGCAGAGGAATGAGGGCCTGAAACACGATAATGCTGCTACTGGGTTCAATTGATGCATTTGACTTATATTATCTCAATCTGCTGGTCCTTTGAGTGTATGGCTTTTAAAGTTTAAAATGTTAGACATTGTGATGTTTATAAATGTTCTTAAAACATTGATTTTAGGCGTTTTCTTTATTTGTGAAAATATTTATAAATGTTAGATGTGTATTATTGTAAAGAGACGGTATATTTTATGAACCTATATAGCTTTCCCAGCCAAATAAAGTATTTTATTGACAAATCCAAGCTAATTCTTAAAATAACTCACTTTTTTTGTGAGGACTACCAGTCCCATAATCCCAGGAGCACTGGGGTGAGGAAGAGGAATGTAGAGGCATATTGCAGTAGTAGTCGGCAACTAAGCCTAACAGCCCACACCTGAAGGAACCTGGGAGATATAAAAGTCCCCATCACATACAGGCAATAGAAAGGAGCTGGAACTGTGACTGGAGTGCATGCATTAGTAGCAGTAAAAGGAGAAAGAAGAAGCCATTGAGCTGGCAAACCAAGCAGAAGTGTGAGAACTATTGGGACATCAGAACATGGATGCAGCAGGTTCACCCAAACTCTGAAGTGCAGAGGGTGCTCAACAGAAGACTTGCAGAGAGGATGTCTTTCCTCGTGTGAGCCTGATTTCCAGGTTGCTGGGCAGCAAACGTGTCAGAGACAAAGGTGAGGAGCTGTGGGCGAGTCGCAGGTTTCAGGAGCGATATGGGTTCCTTGATCGAGTGGCTGGACCAGAGAAACCTGAGCAGTGGAAGGGTGTGGGCCCCTGTGAATCCAGACATAGTTGAAATTGTGCTCAAAGCCATGGATATCAAACAACCTGCAGAACAAGGATCCTAGAGGCCAGTGAGTCAAACCTGGTGCTCTGATTTCTTGCACAAATACTGCCGGCAACAATATCCAGTATATTTTTCACTCACGTAAGAAGTAGAAGGTAGCTGAAGTTGTTAGATGCATTTACTAACATGGGAACAATGGAAAGTAGCACTTGTATGTGAATGGAAAGGTTTCTTTTAATCATTTAGAAGCTGAATGCTACTGAAAGACATTGTAAAGCCCTTAAAAGTATGAAGGAGCGATTGCGTGTATCTAATTTGATTTCCCAAACGAAGAGTGAACATTATTGGTCATGCGTCTCTCATTAAGTAGAACGAACGTTGTGAAACACTGTTTTTAATCACTTAAAGCCTTTAAACTTCATGAAGAAGTGGACAAGTGTGCCTAATTTTGTTTTCAAAGTGAAAAGTGAACCTGACCCCTTTAGTGAAACAAACAATCATTGTTCCTAAAAGAAGGCAAGTGTTTACATTTTATATATGCAGTTGGAGAGAACACAAACATTTCCTAAGACAAGAGTATTCCCCTTTTGAGTTTGAAAGCAGCCTTTCCCAAGGCCATAAACGGTTCTAATAATTACTGTGACCCCAATAGAAGATCAAACTTGCCTAAGATTCAAGTGTGCAAGCATACCTGATGTCAAGAGATTGGCACCAGGTCTTCTGGGTAGTTTTGTGGCTGACATTGGCCAAGGGGAAGGCAAAGTTGAGGAAGGGAATCCTTGATGCTTATACAATACCAAAGTTGTCATGGTTGTAGGCAGACAAAAGAGGCAAAGAGGCTGCCCCTTTTGAAGAGATATTCAGAGGAAGAGTGCCTTGCCTATCTGAAGGTCTTTCAGTGCCTGACAGTGAATCCTGCCCAAACCTGTCTTTAAAGTACTGAAGCGGTGGTGTATTTGTGTGTTGCTATTGGATGCAAGACTCCAGTAGTTCAAATGAAGTGGAAAGCTATGGGGCCAAGGAGAATGTCCTCATGGCAATAAGTGAAGTTGCTGAAGTAGAAGCAGCAGAACAGAAATGTCATCCTGACAAATATACATACTGTGATTTCTAACAGTATGAGACGTTACTCAAGACTTCAGTTCTATTAACATTCTGGAAGTTTTTATTTCTTTTTGATCTTTTTCAAGTCTTCATTGATAAATGTAAGTGGAAAAAGGTCATCGTGTCTGAGAAAAACATTGATGCTATTCTGAGGAAGTGGAAGGTCTTTATTTCATCAGTAGATGAGCTTTTGTTGTTGTTGGAACTGTGGTTGACAACTCTATACCTTGATATTGACTTTACAAGAACATATCTGTGACTTTAATACCTATGTAGAATCCTTTATATTATTTTGATGAACATTGAAGAGGAATATAACTTTTGTCCTGGGGAAGGGGATTTACCCAGGTTGCTATAAGATCACCAATATATGATGAATGTCATTGTTGTTGTTAATTGATTTGCCAAATATTTTCTTTTGTATTTTGATGTTTAGTGTGAGGGCCAGCACTCCTGTGTTAGATTTTTTCCCCTTAGTTTTGTTAGGTAGGAACATTCTCAGTAGAGTAGGGAAAGTTAGGCATTTTGATATTATTTCTGTTCTATTAAAACTGTATATTTTGAACAAATATCAAACACGTGTCCGCCTCGCATTGCTTACACCTACCAGCAGACAATGTCCATATATCAGTCTCACTACATAACGTAAGTACAATTACAGGTACAGGAAGACCACTTACTTTACTTATAATTAAAGATCTTACAGTCACCATTATGAATGTATTACAGTGGCAATAATGCCATGTAGTTGGGCACAGCCAGCATGAACATGTATTTTACAGGGACATCAACATGTATTTTACAGGGACATGCTGCCATATATTGCTTACGGAGGTTTCATGAAATTGTTTTTATATTAGCAGCATCGTATATATTGGGGCCCCATCATGAATGTGTTTTACAGTAGCAAAACTGTCATATGTTTTGCTACTATATATCATATATTATACATATAATTATATTCAGTGAATACACTTTGTTAAAGGGGCGTTAAGGTTAATTTGCACCAATAACAACCTATCAAATTCCCTAAATAAATGTTGTTAAAGGGACATTATGGTTACAAGTAAAGAAAACCTAAATTTGCCAGTTATGGTAAGCTATGCAACCATAGCTCACGCCACTGCCATGTACTGTTAAGACTAACACCCAAAGATTACATCACAAATGACAAAATTGATGACATAATTAGTCCAAACTTGTCCGTTCCCACATGACACACTTTTAATTAGTCTGTGTACGACCGCGCTCCCTCGTGGACAGCACAGCAAATGCATGCATCGGGTTTGTGCACCGTGGGCTGCAGACATCATACCATTGTCGCAAATGTCATCATGTGAATGCACAGCATAACAATGTGTTCGCGACTGGTGTCCCTGCTCTATGGATATTTTGAAGCCTCATTTTTGGCAAATCTTGGAAAATCTAGGAAGTTCGAAGTTGAAGCATTACCATTCCACACCTGCTATAAACTTTTTATAACTTTTTACGCAAGTTGTTTTTTCATCTCTGGCATTCGTGGACCTGTGACGAGATTGCGGATGCTTGCCATTATCACCACTTGACCATGCAGCATGATGACGTGCCCAAGACCACTGCACATGCCCCATAGACATTTTGAAACCACAATGTTGGCCAGTCTAGAAAGTTTGAAGTTGAACATTTACCTTTCCACACCTCCTAGTATCATTTTTAGTTGGTCTCTTAACTTGCCAATCCCTGTTTTAAATCCTTGAGTCTGCGGACAGGAGAGAGGTCCATGGACAGTTCCTCTGAAGGGACCTACCCATAACCTTTATTTATTCTCAATCTGGCAGAGATCCTGAGAGGTTCTGATATTTGGAAGCTGCAGCAATGTGTTCCCTGAAGAAATGGCATCTGTCATGGGAATCCCTCTTCCGCAGGGGCCCCCACCAGGAGGACCTGCACAGGGGTACTGAAGCAGAGGAGGAGGAAGAGGAAGACAAATATGAGGTGGAGGAGGTACTTATTACCACAAGCACTTGAACAGAAACATGGGTGTGTTTTTTACCACTGTGGGAGGAGAGCCGCACTTACACACATACAACACAAGGAGTACTTATTTGGTACTACCTCCATGATCTGCCCCACCCACACATTCCACCTGGGTGCCCTGAGAAAGGCTGTACCTTTCTCAGCTAGTGGGCTCACCTCTTCTACTCCATCTTCCTCAACTGCTCCTGTCACTAACGCTGTGAGGCAGATGATTCCTCCTGCTGCCTTGCAGGACATACACAATGTTGTTGATCCTTTCCTTTCACAGACAGCTGTTCTCTGTATGTACTGTGACACAGTCCTCAGCAGGGGGAAACAACTTTGCAGCTCCTTGGAGGCTTCTGTGAATGATCATGCAAAGTGATGCCCCCTACCTTCCATTTGAGATCAGGCCCAACATCTTCCTCCGTCCACCTATCCCTCCCTTTCAGTGACTGCCCCCCCTTTCCTACACACCTTCACGCCTTGCCTTTCCCTACCTACAGAAAACAAAAATGAAAATTTAAAAATAAGGTTCCATTGCGAACCACCTTTTACTTTTTAAAAATAGAACAAATAAAGTAATCCTAAAGACTCTATCTACTTTACATTTGTGCGTAAATTAGTTAGACTCTATATGATTCTCCACCATTTTCTTTAGTACTATGTTCAATACAAATGGAAATAATGGAGCTTTTGTATAGTAGAGATAAAGAAAAAGTGACATAAATAATGTTCTGTCCCAAATACTTTTCTCTATCATACAAAAAAACCCATAAAGTGTTACTTGCATGGTAAGTTGTTCATTCCCATACACATTACACCACCCAACACCACAGCTTCCCTTCCTTCTCTGCCCCTATTTAATCTGTGAATGGCAATAAAGTACACCGACTACACTGTGTAAATATAAGAGCTATTTTAACTTCACTTTGCTACTTTTTTCCATGATATATAGTGTTGGCTCTTAAAAGAACCTTTTTTTCTGATAGAGCTTTTTTTATGCATTGTGTTTTTTTTCTTTTTGACTACTAGTGTTTCTACATAGTCTTCTTTCTGTTTCAAAGCATTCTTAATATTAGAAAGAAAAATCAAATTTCCATCATTAGTTAGATGTACTCCATTGTATTGAAAAGTGTTCACTCATCATATTGTATATTTATCTCATTGTGAAAAATGTAATTCCTATATATTGTAAAAATGGACAGACACCTTTATTAACATTCCTCCTGGCTTTTTCAGTTTGTGGGCGAAACAAGTTTGATCTTTCCCATATTTACATTTCAGTAATAGGTGAAAATATCTTTGTAGGTGGAAACAGTTCTATTATCATATCTTTCATAGCAAATTGCAAGGGTATTCCAGAATCATGTCCTAAACTGATGCCTCCACAATGTAATATAATTATTTTTGGATGTTGGAAAAACACCATATTTTCACACAAGGGTAATAAAGTCTGCGGTAGTTCATGACTGCAGTTTCCACAGTCCTCTTTCCCTTCAGGGAATCATTAGAGGACTACAATGACATGTGAGTGTATGTGGTCTGTAGTGGACGGCTGCAAAGCTCGTCACACAGGGCAGCCCTTCTACCCGTTTTACTTGTACCCATCTATGTGTCCCTCAATGGTTACTTTTGAACACTCACACATCCATCCACCAATCACATCCAAAATCTCTTCATGTAACCATGTTACTTAATTCACCACTTCAAATGTGCCTCTCAACTCTGATGCATTTGTCCAGTGATTGAGATCCTACTCTATCACAAACTACTGTTCATCCACTTACAGATTTCTATTTGCAGATTCAAGAAGATCTACATCTATTAACACATTCTACAGGTATGCTTTCATTTTCACCACCTTTTTATGTATATAAGCATCTTCATAATGTTATACTCGTTTCCACCTGCTCACATCAAGTGGGAGTGAATTGAACCATAAACGTGTCCAGAAAATGCATTCATTTTAACTTTACAAAATTCTCATTCTCATACCCCTATGCATTTTTAGTGTTTTACTTAGATTCTAGTAGCCATCTTGAAAATGCAGCAGTATTACTAGCATATATTACAGGCACTACTACCAGACTACATGTAGTGCCAACCAGTCAAGTGGCACAGCGAGGAGAATGCTCGCTTTTACATCCGTGCAGAGCTTGCTAACACAGGTTCGAATCCTGGCAGGGCCAAACTCAGCCTTTCATCCTTCCAAGGTCGATAACTGAGCACCACACACCGTGAGTAATAATAAGCAGCGCTCAGATGCCTGAGGGTTTTTCGCACTATATAAATGCCAAATTATTATGTATTATTATTATTATTATTATTATTATTATTATTATTATTATTATTGCACCTGCTCATACCAAGTGCCAGTTAAAAGTATTGCAGAAATCTTGTGCAAGTGCATTTTCCTTAACTTGTAAAAGAAGGTACACATTGCCAGACTCCTAATTCACCTATGTATTTTTTGGCTTTCAATAAAATGCTGCTAAAATGATATATTTTTAAAAGAACATAATTTTTTCTTACATATAAAAATGTAATGTTTTCCAACCATTGCTATTAGATCCCTTATAGTGCCACCATTTGCCACATGTTCATATCAACTGCCACTTAATAGCTCCATACAAGTGTTGAGCACCTGAATTTCCTTTCCATTACAAACATGTAAAAATGTTGGTGCTGCTGATGCACCTATACATAGTATAGTTTTTACTAAAATACAGGGACAACTAGGCATTACAACATATGCTATGAGATACCAAATAGTGACAGCATAGTTAACATACTTCAGTAGCCCACACATAACAATACTGTATTCACTCCTTTTTCCAATAACTGGTCCTACCAATAACTGCTGCTACCACAATAAATAACAAGCAATGCTACTGAAACCACTTAAACATTACCACACATACCAATTAACCTTCTTTTACAATTACAGAAAAAAAGGAAGATTGGCAAAAACAGCTACTGAACAAAGAAATCACTTCATGTCCTACAAAGTAAGTATATTAATATAGCATTTATGTATCTCTAATTGAAATAACATACTGTTTACATAGTATTAGCCTAAAGCATTCTTTTCCGCTCAGCAGTATTGTATTAGATTAGTACTCACTCCATTTTAGCAGTCACACTATGTCCAATCCCATCTCAACATTCCTCTGTATTCAATATACCGCAAGCCCCTTATTGACTAACAACACAACTACCTCTCATAAGCCTTCTGTAGCACAAATGAATTTCTTTATTCTTGCATAGCCCTATCCTCATCAACTCCTGATGTCAGACCAAACACGTTCACACTCATTGCATTTCAGACTACTAACACACAGTACTATACATACACTCTTCCTCACCCCTTTACATTACACCCAGACAATCGTCATACCTGTACAATAAATCAGACCAATACAGCAACCGCTGTTTTTCTCATCACATCACAATATTCATCCTTTCTTAGTAACACCAGCAGTCCCCTTTCCACTAACACATACTACTATAAACACCTTTTCACCCATTCACCATCACAAACACATACTCTTTGCACACACCTCCTAATTATAATGTCATATTTACCCAGACGCATCACACCTATACAACCTCTCACACTTACAGCCTTCCCAACCACACATATCACCGCTGTACTCAATCACACATCTGTCTTTTTCAACCCTCTACAATTACTCTCACACACACCCTCTATACAATAGCACATACATGAACATTCCACAATGTTAAAACACACACTTTCTTTTTTACAACAGACACAGCAGAATCCCTACTAAAAATCAATTTGGTATAAAACAATGAAAAGATAGAGCTGATAATAATAAGACAAGCCGTATACTCACCCACCACTAAAACAATGTATAGAAAACGTTCATACAGAAGAGCTAGTAATCTCTCTAAAGGAAACTAAACCAGTCAGCATTAAAAAAGTAAGCCCCCTCCTTCGAAAAATGAAACTAACAAAAACGTAGCAAGGACACTAGACCTGAAGCTCAAACTCACACTCTGTCTAGCATTGTTAATGTAGCCACAGCAAAATAGTCTAAAAAGCAAATTTCACAAAAAGTGTTCCAGCGTAGAGTTCTTAGCAATCTAATAAAAAAATCTGAGAAGTCAAGTTCTGCACTTAACAACTACCGCAGAAAACTGATCCTTAAAGCTCTGATTGACAGTGTATTTAAACTAAAGAGAACTTTTTTCAAATGTATTTTAAACAGAATGAACACACTAACAAAATTAATCAAGAAACTACAAAGACTGCTTATAAATATGTGCAATGTCAATCTAGATGCCTTTTCCACTTCTGTGCAGGTGAATGGTTTGACACCAGCATCCAAGAACCATACGTCAATGAATCAATGAAGACACTTATAAACAAGAACCAAGAAACCCAATTGCCATAGACAATAATGGGCAAGGCTATGAAGTGGTAGCAGACACTATTATGGCAAAAGAAATCCTAATAGAAACATTTTTCCACTACAAACTTTCAACCAACCAACACAAATGGACATGCTGTTCAATAAGTAACATACAGCAACAATCCTTCAAATGTGTACAACTATTGCTGAATCCCGATGTCAAACTAAAACACAATGTAGAGTTAAAACTTTGCAAACCTTGGACTCCTTCCCAGTTGTCATCCACACTGGACTCCAAGGACATTCATTAGCCTGCATTTCAGGAACTGCGTTTAAAAGCACCTTTCATCACATCAAAATGTTAGCAACAAACCATGTCCATGTATTGTACTATGCAAAACGTCCCGCTCTAGAACTCCACAAATTAAATAAGAACAGCCAAAGAACTCCTTTGAGAAATCGAAAAATATCCAAACTAAATATTTTGGAACTGAAGTTGACTTAGAAAATTCAGTTACTTTAGGACATATCAGCGAACAACTCAACAACAGCAACCTCCTTACAAACAAATACAAAAAATAAATAGCAATGATTCAGCAATGACACATCTGCTGAAATACCAGACAAAGGGCCTCAGCACAAGTGCAGCGGTAACCCATAAAAGTGGTGGTAACAGAATTAGTGCCACCAATACTGCTCTGTTGGATCATGAGCAAGTGCAAATATAGCCAACATGAAAATCAGCCGGTGCTATTTCAGCCGGCACAATTAGAGCTGGCCACACGAGGCGCATACACAGCGGCACCACAACCCCATGTCAAGCGGTATTAGCACTGAAAAACAGCACTAATACCACCGGTCACACGGCACATTTACATCCAGCCTCCAGCTGAAGGTAAATCATCTGACGACAGTGGAAGGAAGCCATTGGATGGTACATTTAGCCTACATTGTGTGCCACATCAGTTTCCATCTTTTTACTAGGCCGCACAACTATCTCTAAAAAGCCTTCTCTCCCAACAGCCAGCCCTGAAACCCCCGACACCTCCTCCCCTGTCTGTGCTGTGCTGCCCCTTTTCTCACGGAAGCCCACATGCAAATTGTTGCAAACAGATACAGTATTCTTTCTCTTCCTCTGAGCTCATTGCCCTGTGTGTGACCGGGGCAAATCTTGACTTTTGTACTCATCTGTGTCCACAAACCTGCTCCTGCTCCTCCGAACCCCATCTTTACACATTACTGCCTGCACACCCTTTTGCCCCTCTGTTCTCCTTTCATGTAACTGTTTGAAAGACCCTTTCACACGGACCATCCTAAATTGGCCCCAATATACTTAAGCCTGTGTGATCATATATTCCCCTTTGGACCAAGCCACATCAATTAATTCGTTTGAACCATGATGCACCAGGGAGAATGAATCACAGATCAAACCGCCCAGAGAGACACCTGGATTAAGAATGTGCAAAGACCACTGCAACCCTGCCTCCACAAAGGTCCGGGTTAAGATTATGTGTATATGTCTGCCCACGATTTATAGGGGATCCTACATTCTGGTATAAGTTTTATGCCCAGCATTACTCTTTCAATGCCAATAATTATTGTACAGATTAGATTAGCTAGAACAGTTACATCTTGAGGACCCAGCCTGACCTTCACCCCGCGGAGATGAGCCCAGCTGACCCACGTGCCCACAGACCGCCCCAACCACAGCAATCAATTGGAGCCTGGCACCGCATATTGTTACAGAGTGGACCATAGGGGCCCACCAATGAACGTTTGTTATTTTCACACTGTTTGTCATGACGTGTTTTCCCTTTATAATGTACTGGTCATGTATTATTTGGCAGAGCGCTCTCAGAGCAGCAGAGTCCTCTGTGTACATCATTTATCTGATATAAACGTTGTTCAACTTGCAATATTCCTCCTGGTCTCATTCCCTACTGGGGTTTGTCCATTTATTCTGAGTTTGGGATCTGCGTTTTGGGGAATGACCACCTTCGTAGGGCACAGAGAATACTGGGGTGCGGCAGGAGGAGGAGGAGAGGACAAGCAAGGTGTTCCCCGATCTCCCGGGTCATACCCTCACCATGGACCCTCCCTGACAACCAGTTGGTCACCCTGTACTGTCTCAACAGGGAGACCATAACATAGCTGCTCACTACAATGCAGGACAACATAGGGATCAGGATTAACATCCAGACAGCTATAGCCCCACTTCTGAAACTAGTGTCCATCCTATACTTCCTTGGAACTGGCACCTTCCAGCACTCTGTGGCCATGATACAGAGCATGACACATCCCACACTATGTGCAGTGCTGGCCCAGCTTTGTGAAGCCTTCCTGCGCAGAGTGCAACATCACATCTCACTGCCTATCACCCCAGCCCAGGTCAATGCCATGAAGGCACAATGCATTGTCCAGATGCCAA
The DNA here is from genome assembly GCF_040938575.1 of Ambystoma mexicanum. Taxonomy (NCBI): domain Eukaryota; kingdom Metazoa; phylum Chordata; class Amphibia; order Caudata; family Ambystomatidae; genus Ambystoma; species Ambystoma mexicanum. The sequence continues at coordinate 841,644,901 of NC_090936.1, forward strand.
ATGTGAGTGCTGCCCTGGACAGTACCCATATTGCGTTCGTAGACACTAATGCCCATGAAGCAGTGTACCAAAACTTCAAGCACTACCACTCCATGAAAGTGCAGATGACATGCAACCCCAACCTCATCCTCACCCATTGCCTGCTACCATGGGTCCATGAGTAGAAATGTTCCACTACACCCCCAAAGGATGAAGAAGCAGTGCCTGTGGCAGAGGCAAATACAAGGATTGCCAGAAATTACGTGAGGGATGAGAGAATGGCACAGAATGACAATTTCTTTTGACACTTTCACATGTCACACCACTCCAATTAATAAACATGACAATGACACAATCAGGAATGTCCTCACATTGATTATTTTTATGGAATGAGGTGCCCCAACTACCCCCCTCTCACCACCAACTCCCAAATACATTATTCCCCCTAACCCCTCCCACTACCAACTCCCCAGTACACTATCCACCTCCTCCCTTGCGCCACTAACTACCCAGCACACTATCCCCTTTCCCCCTCCCACCACCAACTCTGGAGTACACTATCCCCCCTTCCACCTCCCACCACCAACTCCCCAGTACACTTTCTCCGCTCTGCCTCCCACCACCAACTCCACAGCACAATCTCCCACTCACCTCTCCCACCAACAACTCCCCAGCACACTATCCCCCTCCCACCACCAACTCCCCAGCATGGCCACTCATGATAGCCAGTGTCCCAGGGTCATTTACAGTTGCCCCCCGCCAACCCCTGGTGACTTTGTGCAAAGAAGGCGCTGAGACTGTCATTGCAGTGTGCCCTGCTGTGATGCCTCCATTGGTGTGGTTGATGTGGATGGGACGGAGCCTGTCACCAGGTACTGCTGCCGTTGCAACTCATTTTCTGCCGATGGCTTCTGCTAGGACAGAGATACCCTCTGTCATTTCTCTGACATGTTGTGCATATAGCATCGGGGCAGACATGTTGGCACTCATCTCAGCCCTGTTCCACACCATTTGATGCGCAACCTTGCAGGTGGCCCCTGGATACTCTGCCTGATTGACTGCTGGTGTGCAGAGTGAGTGTGCTCAATCTCCTCTATCTCTCGCTGTCTGTGCTCCATGTCATTCAGCCTTTGCAGCAGCATGCTGTGCAACAGTCTATGCGGTCTGGGTGGGAGGGCTATGCACTGGGCCAGGGCTGAATGCAGGTGAGCCATCAGATGGTGTATCCACATCTGGCTCTGGTGTCTCTATGCTCTGGTGTCTCTATGCTCTGACAGTGTGGAGGGCTTCCTGTAGACTGTATGCCTTTGGCAGGTGTTGACTCCAGGCTGGTGTCCCCCTGTGACTCCTCAGTGGCACTGGCACCAGGTGTTGGCTCTGTGTCCATGCATACAGTTGCAGGCGTGGGTGCAACTTGGCCTGCACTGCTCCTGGTGGCTGCTTCAGTTGGTGCAGGGACTACAGTGCCACCTGCAGGATTGGCCTTGCTCGAGCAGGAGTTGTGCAGCATTGCGTGCTACTAGGAGAGGATCGTGTGTGCCTTTGTGGGGTCGTGGTGGAAGATCTTGAGGGCCTTGAAGCGCCCATCCCTGATGTGCCTGCAACCTCCTCCTCTGAGGCTTCTGGTGATGTGGTCAGGTATGATTCCCCCACATCTGTAGGCATGCAGGACAATTGCCACTGTACAGAGTGTGATCTCACAGATGTGGACAAATGGGCATGGTTGGCCATGGGAGGATGCATATTGGACCACAAACATGGGGTTGCTTGTGGCGATGCGTGTGAGATTCATGGCCTGTTGGTCATTGACCTGTGTTTGGGAAGGGCATAGTGTCCATGCTGGACTGGCTCATGTCTGTCCTGCATGCGTGTGGACCTTCATGGCCCCAGTTCCCCTCCCTGGATGGCACTCACATGGTGGAGTTAGGGGGTGGCTTGTTCCATGGAACTGGCATGGCTATTTGGGGCAATGCTGTGCAAACAGCAGGGCTGTACTGTGTTGCACAGTGATTGCCAGCACATGTCTGTGTGTGGAACGTGTACTTCCCTGTGGCTTGCCTGCCATGCCCTCATGGGGCAGGCCTATACTGTGACAGATTCATACTGTGGTGACTGCTGCAGGGTGTCATGGTCACTCACACATCTCAATCCCACTGGAACAAGGTGTACCAGTAGGGTGGTAGTGTGCATGGCATTTGTTTGCATCACTTGCTTGCCCTTCCAGCTGCTGCGACACTCAGGGGTGGCCTTGGTGCCATGCCCCATGGCTGCTGTGAAGGGTGTCTGATGTGCCACCCTGTCACTTTGCCCTGTCTGCATGCCCAGCTTCGGGTTCTGCTGACTTGTGTCCCTTTGCACTGGGGCTTCTTATACCAGGTTGTCATTTGTGCATGCATTTGTGAGGGGGTTACCTCTTGGTTCCCCTCCTAGATAGTGAGGATCAGTGGCTCGACAGTGCCTCATACTGTTGCAAGGGACTCACAGCAGTGTTGGGACATCGGTCCCTGAACCCTTACCCTCAGGATGTAACACCTGTTGCGGCACTCCTCACCATCACGGGCTACACTGGAAACTGCTGTGACCTTCAGGGTGATGCTGTTCCAGATTGCTGTCCACCACTGCCCACTGGTCTTTCTTTGCCTGCTTCTCTACAGCACCTCACAGTGAGCCACTATCCCATCTGTGAGGACCACAAGCTCCCCCTCACTAAATGTAGGCTTTCTCAGGTGATGTTCAGCCCCCTTGCCTCTTAGCCTCTCCTGGGACATATTTGCCAGAAGGTTTCAGGTAGTGGAGCTATTCAATGGATTGTGTTTTTCAAAATGGCTGATCTGATGCTTCCCGTTCTGGCGATGATGCAATTTCCGCTGGTGCTAATAGCGCCGGGTTTGCCGGCGGTAGCACTATTAGACCCACTTCCTTGGAGGTATCTCTTATTCTGCACTATTAACGGTGGGCGCTAATAGCGTTATGGTTGGTGGCAGGGGTGCGTTCACACCAAGTTGTGATACAGCACTGATTGTGCCACACGATCCAGAGGTAACGTTATTTGCACTCAGTGGTAATTGCACTGATTTGCCACCGGAATTGTGATGAGGCCCAATCTATGTATCTGTTGTCACAGAACTTTTTACACAAAAACTGTATATTTGTCCTTCAAAATAATACAATGAGGAATCTCAATGGTTCCAATTAGCTTTAAATCTACCAGCAGAAAATATATACAAAATAACTGACCTCTCAAAAGATCTTCAAGAAAATGTAGAAACTCTAGGAGTAGGGCAACCGCTAGAACAATCTTTGTACTAGTTAATGATGTACCAACAAAATACAAAAAGAATTGGCAATAACTAGTTGACTTAAGCAAAGTTAGAGAAGCCCTAGAATATCTTAAAGAAACACAGTGAATACTACATAGATATAAAAATCGAAAATAAACTTAAAATTAACCACCCAAATAATTGAGCATCCACCACAATCTGGCACATTTAAATGTGTAGATCCTGTTTCTGCAGCCAACATTTTAGTCAAGTATACACTTCTCCCACTGGTAGAATTTGATATTAAGATCAATTTACACCATGAGAATCCAGTAGCTGCTAAAACGAAAATTTGGCGCTTGGACTGGGAGAAAACTTGTTCTGAAAGATCGATGTCAAAACTGGTGTTGAACGCCCCATTGGAAGTCTGTTCTTTTAACACGCCCCAATGTTACATTAAGTTGTTTCCGGAACCAAGTGCACGGAGACGCTTTATGTTATTCCGTCTAAATTTGTTTTTAAACGAAAGAGCGTTTACAAACATGGAAATGTACCAAAAACATAAACCTCAGATTTAGATTTTGTACAAAAGCACCAGAGACGCTGAAACATTCACAGGGTAATTCACAGAATTTCGCACAAAAGTGGCGCACGCGGCTGGCGCACAGTGTCCCTGTGCGATACACTGCACCAGCCGCATGCGATAAAATCCATTTAATCGCACAGCGTATTCATGGATTTTAGCCTCCAAAACCAGCCGTAGCGCAGAGTGGTGCAGCGACCCTGCAGCAGCGCCAGTTACGCCCCCAAGAACGCCCTCGCGCAAGTAAAAGCCATCAAAATCCCCAATTCATCGCAAATGTCTGCGCTAACCCTGGACCAGTTCACAGGGCTGCCAAATAGCAAACGCCAAGCGGGGAATGTGTATTTCAGGGGTTCGCGGGAAGTTTCACACGCGATTGTCATGGGTACGTGTATTTCAGGGGTGCGCGTGAAGTTTCACACGTGATTCCATCAGGGCACGTGTATTTCAGGGGTGCGCGGGAAGTTCCACACGCGATTGTCCTGGGTACGTGTATTCCAGGGGTGCGCGGGAAGTTTCACACGCAAATTCAGCAGGGTACGTGTATTTCAGGGGTGCGCGGGAATTTCCACACGCGATTGTCCTGGGTATGTGTGTTCCAGGGGTGCGCGTGAAGTTTCACCTGCAAATTCAGCAGGGTACGTGTATTTCAGGGGTGCGCGGGAAGTTCCACACGCGATTGTCCTGGGTACGTTTATTCCAGGGGTGCGCGGGAAGTTTCACACGCAAATTCAGCAGGGTACGTGTATTTCAGGGGTGCGCGGGAATTTCCACACGCGATTGTCCTGGGTATGTGTGTTCCAGGGGTGCGCGTGAAGTTTCACATGCAAATTCAGCAGGGTACGTGTATTTCAGGGGTGCGCGTGAAGTTTCACACGTGATTCCATCAGGGCACGTGTATTCCAGGGGTGCGCGGGAAGTTTCACACGCAAATTCAGCAGGGTACGTGTATTTCAGGGGTGCGCCAGAATTTCCACACGCGATTGTCCTGGGTATGTGTGTTCCAGGGTGCGCGTGAAGTTTCACATGCAAATTCAGCAGGGTACGTGTATTTCAGGGGTGCGCGGGAAGTTCCACACGCGATTGTCCTGGGTACGTGTATTCCAGGGGTGCGCGGGAAGTTTCACACGCAAATTCAGCAGGGTACGTGTATTTCAGGGGTGCGCAGGAATTTCCACACGCGATTGTCCTGGGTATGTGTGTTCCAGGGGTGCGCGTGAAGTTTCACATGCAAATTCAGCAGGGTACGTGTATTTCAGGGGTGCACGGGAAGTTCCACATGCGATTGTCCTGGGTACGCGTGTTCCAGGGGTGCGCGGGAAGTCTCACACGCGAATTCAGCAGGGTACGTGTATTTCAGGGGTGCGCGGGGAGTACTACACATGAATTGGCCAGGACTCCCAGGTGTTCCCTCCACACCCTTCACGGCACCTGCAGGCAGCCCACACCACAGGGCACTAACCTGCACCCCTGCTCATGTCCCGCAGGCAGCCCATCCACCATGGGCATGCCCCCCAGCCAAGCCACATGTCACCTTGCACTACTGATCAACAACGCATGTCTCCCAGCACCCCCAGCCCCCAGCACTGTGGAGCACCTGCCAGCAGTCCCCCACTCATGTCCCCCTGCACCTCCACCCCCCAGCATCCAGGGGCATCCTCCACCAGGCCCCCACTCATGTCCAACTCGTGTCCCCCTGCACTCCCACCCCCCAGCACTGTGGGGCACCCTCCACCAGGCCCCCACTCATGTCCCCTTGCACCCGCACCCCCCAGCACTGTGGGGCACCCTCCACCATGCCCCCACTCATGCCTCCCAGCACCCCCACCCCCCAGCACTGTGGGACACCTGCCAGCAGGCCCCCACTCATGTCCCCCTGCACCACCACCCCCAAGCATCCATGGGCACCCTCCAGGCCACCACTCATGTCTCCCAGCACCCCCACCCCCCAGCACTGTGGGACACCTGCCAGCAGGCCCCCACTCATGTCCCCCTGCACTACCACCCCCAAGCATCCTGGGGCACCCTCCACCAGGCCCCCACTCATGTCCCCCTGCACCCCCACCCCCCAGCACTGTGGGGCACCCTCCACCAGTCCCCCACTCATGTCTCCCAGCACCCCCACCCCCCAGCAGTGCAGGGCACCTGCCAGCAGGCCCCCATACATGTCCCCCCAACACCTCATGACGATCCATAATCATGGCCCCATGCCCCCTCAATACACTGCCTACGCCACCCCAGTACGAACACACCACCAGGTATGACATAAACCCCACAAAGAAATCACCAGCACATGATGCATCCCAAATGGCTAGTCTGCACATCAACACATATCCGTCAAGCCCACACAATGACAGCATGTGAATGATAGAACACACATTGTGACATGCATGAAACCATAGAGAGAATACCACACATTGAAGTACCAACTTATAATGTATTAAACAGAAAAGCAAGGAAATTAAATGGAACAGAAGAAAATGGAAATAATTAATGAAATCCAGCATGTCCAATAAATGAAAAAGATGCATGAAATCCAAATGAAAAGCAATCCAAAAGCAAGTCTCCAAAGTGTCAGTCTGAGAAAATAAATCCAAGGTTCCAAAATAATAAACAAAACATTGATCCATGGGAAAAAAAAAAATCAACAATCCAAATCCATTGTCAAACTATGTACAAGGTGAACATCCAGGGTCCATGTGCCCAATCCTTTAAATGAAACCTATAAAATAAAATACTATCTAATGAAGAACTATATACAAGAAGTTGGGGCATTGTCCAAGCGCCCCAAAACAAAACCGAAAGGAAACTTAACACTAAAGAACTATTTACAAGGGCAGCGGGCTAGTCCGACAGCTCACTTCTGGATGTTCCGGGCCAGGGCATCATCAAACTCCTTTTCAATGTCCCGGAGGCGGTCCTCCTCCATGGCCCTGAGGGTCCGCAGGGCAAACAACATGTTCTCCTCCAACTCCCTGCGGATTGCCTCGGGGCAATTGGCCCACCTCAGGGCCCTCCGCATGGAGTTCTCCGCGCTGACCATCGTGAGCCGTGCCTCTTCCGCCCGCTGCCGCTCCGCATCTATGGCTTGGCCCAACCGCTGCCACACGGAAGACACTTCCCGTCCTGGGTCCTCCTGCCCTCCGGCCGATGCCTGCCCCTCCGATATCGAAGGCCCCGAGCCATCATGGCTCCCACCTCATTGCTGCTGCTGTGCCTGTGCCCGTGCCCAGGCTCCTGCTGCCTGCACATCCTCCACCGGCCGGGGTGCAGTCGTTGATGTGGCCACCCCTGCTGGACGTCCGACTCCCGACTGTGGCAGGGATGTGTCCTCCACCAGCCTGGCCGCACCGTCAGAGGCAGCTCCACAGGGCACCCAGGTGACAAATGGGTGGAAAGATGGCACGGAGGACAACTGGCGCATAGGGTGTTCAGTTGAGGAGGGGGTCGGAACGCCCTCCAGCAAACGGAGGAATCCGGCCTGGGTGACCTGTCCCAGTAGGCCGACGCGGTCAACGAGCCATTCGAGATGACGTGCAGTCTCCTTATGAAAAGACTGCAGGTCACCTCGCATGGCCCGTTGACGCAACGCCACACCAGTCAGGACAGGCTCAACCCGTACCTGGATAGCCACGTCCGCAGGCAGAGGAAGGCCAGTTGTTGTAAGCTCATCCCCTGCCTGAAAATGGGTCTGGACGTAGGCATCCTTGCTGGTGCAAGATGATGCAGTGACAGGATCAGGGACAGGATTGCACACAGGCACCTCCGCGGCGGCCTGTGCTGCCTCCTGTCCCTGGTCTGCACTGCACCACTAGCACCAGTGGAATCCCCACCTACAGGCCCCGTCTCTGTCGCTTGCATGGCCTCCTCCTCCACCAAATATTTCAGGGGTGCGCGGGGAGTACTACACATGATTTGGCCAAGGGGGTCCTCCCAGGTGTTCCCTCCACACCCTCCACGGCACCTGCAGGCAGCCCACACCACAGGGCACTAACCTGTACCCCTGCTCATGTCCCGCAGGCAGCCCATCCACCATGGGCATGCCCCCCAGCCAAGCCACATGTCACCTTGCACTACTGATCAACAACGCATGTCTCCCAGCACCCCCACCCCCCAGCACTGTGGAGCACCTGCCAGCAGTCCCCCACTCATGTCCCCCTGCACCCCCACCCCCCAGCATCCAGGGGCATCCTCCACCAGGCCCCCACTCATGTCCAACTCATGTCCCCCTGCACTCCCACCCCCCAGCACTGTGGGGCACCCTCCACCAGGCCCCCACTCATGTCCCCCTGCACCCGCACCCCCCAGCACTGTGGGGCACCCTCCACCAGGCCCCACTCATGCCTCCCAGCACCCCCACCCCCCAGCACTGTGGGACACCTGCCAGCAGGCCCCCACTCATGTCCCCCTGCACCACCACCCCCAAGCATCCAGGGGCACCCTCCAGGCCCCCACTCATGTCTCCCAGCACCCCCACCCCCCAGCACTGTGGGACACCTGCCAGCAGGCCCCCACTCATGTCCCCCTGCACCACCACCCCCAAGCATCCTGGGGCACCCTCCACCAGGCCCCCACTCATGCCCCCCTCCACCCCCACCCCCCAGCACTGTGGGGCACCCTCCACCAGGCCCCCACTCATGTCTCCCAGCACCCCCACCCCCCAGCAGTGCAGGGCACCTGCCAGCATCCCCCCATACATGTCCCCCCAACACCTCATGACGATCCATAATCATGGCCCCATGCCCCCTCAATACACTGCCTACGCCACCCCAGTCCGAACACACCACCAGGTATGACATAAACCCCACAAAGAAATCACCAGCACATGATGCATCCCAAATGGCTAGTCTGCACATCAACACATATCCGTCAAGCCCACACAATGACAGCATGTGAATGATAGAACACACATTGTGACATGCATGAAACCATAGAGAGAATACCACACATTGAAGTACCAACTTATAATGTATTAAACAGAAAAGCAAGGAAATTAAATGGAACAGAAGAAAATGGAAATAATTAATGAAATCCAGCATGTCCAATAAATGAAAAAGATGCATGAAATCCAAATGAAAAGCAATCCAAAAGCAAGTCTCCAAAGTGTCAGTCTGAGAAAATAAATCCAAGGTTCCAAAATAATAAAAAAAACATTGATCCATGGGGAAAAAAAAATCAACAATCCAAATCCATTGTCAAACTATGTACAAGGTGAACATCCAGGGTCCATGTGCCCAATCCTTTAAATGAAACCTATAAAATAAAATACTATCTAATGAAGAACTATATACAAGAAGTTGGGGCATTGTCCAAGCGCCCCAAAACAAAACCGAAAGGAAACTTAACACTAAAGAACTATTTACAAGGGCAGCAGGCTAGTCCGACGGCTCACTTCTGGATGTTCCGGGCCAGGGCATCATCAAACTCCTGTTCAATGTCCCGGAGGCGGTCCTCCTCCATGGCCCTGAGGGTCCGCAGGGCAAACGACATGTTCTCCTCCAACTCCCTGCGGATTGCCTCGGGGCAATTGGCCCACCTCAGGGCCCTCCGCATGGAGTTCTCCGCGCTGACCATCGTGAGCCGTGCCTCTTCCGCCCGCTGCCACTCCGCATCTATGGCTTGGCCCAACCGCTGCCACACGGAAGACACTTCCCGTCCTGAGTCCTCCTGCCCTCCGGCCGATGCCTGCCCCTCTGATATCGAAGGCCCCAAGCCATCATGGCTCCCACCTCATTGCTGCTGCTGCTGTGCCTGTGCCCGTGCCCAGGCTCCTGCTGCCTGCACATCCTCCACCGGCCGGGGTGCAGTCGTTGATGTGGCCACCCCTGCTGGACGTCCGAATCCCGACTGTGGCAGGGATGTGTCCTCCACCAGCCTGGCCGCACCGTCAGAGGCAGCTCCACAGGGCACCCAGGTGACAAATGGGTGGAAAGATGGCACGGAGGACAACTGGCGCATAGGGTGTTCAGTTGAGGAGGGGGTCGGAACACGCTCCAGCAAACGGAGGAATCCGGCCTGGGTGACCTGTCCCAGTAGGCCGACGCGGTCAACGAGCCATTCGAGATGACGTGCAGTCTCCTTATGAAAAGACTGCAGGTCACCTCGCATGGCCCGTTGACGCAACGCCACACCAGTCAGGACAGGCTCAACCCGTACCTGGATAGCCACGTCCGCAGGCAGAGGAAGGCCAGTTGTTGTAAGCTCATCCCCTGCCTGAAAATGGGTCTGGACGTAGGCATCCTTGCTGGTGCAAGATGATGCAGTGACAGGATCAGGGACAGGATTGCACACAGGCACCTCCGCGGCGGCCTGTGCTGCCTCCTGTCCCTGGTCCTGCACTGCACCACTAGCACCAGTGGAATCCCCACCTACAGGCCCCGTCTCTGTCGCTTGCATGGCCTCCTCCTCCACCAAACCCCCCACCAACCTGGATGACTCCGTGCCATCTTCCCCCGTTGGGCCCTGTGGGGTCCCAGCTGCCCCTTCTGCTGCCGAGGAGTCCAGCTCGGACCTCCGCCTCTTGGACCTCTCCCCGGCAGCTGCGGCCTGGGACGTGGCACCGGACTCCTCACTCCCCGACGATATGACAACCTAGGAGGGGAGCCGGGCCTTGTGTCTCCGGCTGGCGGTGCAATCCCTGCCGCTGTGCTCCGCAGCACCTTCTCCGCCCTCTTCATCAGTTGATGCTGCAGACAGGGAGAAATAAAACACAGGCATCAGGGCACTGTACAATGGACACATACGCACATGACAGTTGTACATGAGTGGCATTGGGAAACCTCAGACATGGCATCACATTCGCCAACACACATGTCATTTCAACTCGCACACATGAGCCATACACAGCCATATTGCAACAGCCAGCACCATCCCTACACATACAACAGCATGAGCAGGCAAAGGTGAGCCAGACATCACATGCAACACAGGGAGTGCACTACACATGCACACACACCACCACACTTGCATGCATGTGTACACCTCTGCCAACTGTCGCAGTGTTCAGATTGGCATCCATGTCACATCTTCCAATCAGGCTTCCACATCCCGCTGTCACATGCATCTATGTTGCATCACTGTTTCACCCTTGTCAAATACACACACATGCACATGTACACAGTGCTGATACATGCAGCTGAAACCAACATCCATGTGTGACATCACAAACATGCCTACTTACATACACATTCATCCAAACATGTGTGCCCACACACCTGCATTTGGCATGCAAGCCTACACACACAAGCACCATCCATGTCTCACACATGAGAGCCCTCGCATGTGTTAGCCTCACGGCCCTGTACACCCCCCCATACTTGGCCCCATAAAAACACATGTGCAACCTGCACACTACTAGCACACCACCACACGCACAGCTTACAATCATGATGCATGTACACTTACCGCTCAACTCCAGATGGGTATGCCTCTCAAGGACCTGGACGTGGAGCGCTGGGGATATGCGTTCCAGGACCCTCATCTGATCGTCCGACAAGTGGCCCCGGCGCCCCTTAGCATCCGCTGCCTTCAAGTGGCGCCGGGCTTTGTTGAGGGTCCTGGACCTGAAGTCCTCCCAGCGCTTCTTGACATGATGGAATAGTCGGATTGCCACCCCCTCCACGTTGATGGCAGTCACGATGTCCGTCCAGATCCGAGTCTGTCCTTCCTTGTCGGCGCGCAAACTTCCGAAGAGGGCATCATACTGCCCCAGGACTTGCTCCACCAGGACACCAACTTCGGTGGCAGTGAAGCTGGTGCCCCTCTGCCTCTCAGGTCGGGGGTTGCCAGTGGTGCCAGATGTTGCAGTGCCCGACATAACAACCCCAGAGGCAGGAGTGGGTGGGCAACTGGGTCCTGGGGCTGGTCTATGGAGCGATGGAATCCCAGTCGGGAGTCTTCGGTTCCAGCAGGGGTGGTCACAGCAACAGCACCCCTGGCTGATGTGCAGGCAGCAAATGGCAGGGCACGTGGGCAGTAGGCAATCAGGCAGCAGCAGATGGCAGGTGGGAGCGTGCTCGGGGCTCTGGGGGGCAGTAATTCGGCCTTCTGGGCAGGAGCGTGGTGTTCCGTGTGCTTACGCGTGGCCAGCTTGATACGGAGTTATTTGGCACGTGAAAATCCAGCACGTCTGCGTGTAATTCGAGGAAAGAGCCTTAGCGCTTAAGCGCGTCAGCACACGTACGAGAATTCATTGGCCCAAAGGCCACCAGCATGTATGCACGTCTATGACGTTACGCGCACGTGAGTTTTCCATGGCGTGTAGAAAAAATAATCACGTCAGAGTTTCATAGCGTATAATTGGTGGAAAGGGCCTCAGCGCGTATGCGCGTCTGTGACGTGCGTGCGCGGGCATTTCCCTGTACATGGGTGCATGTTCAACGTCCAATGACTGCACGTCAGTGTGTCAGCTCGTGTAATTGGAGGATAGGGCCTTAGCGCGTACACGCAGAAGTGACGCTGGACGTGTGGGCATGTTTAAAAGGTATGTGTAGAACGCCATTTCCTTGTACGTGCTTTTCGTGGAGAGCAAGTGGGTGAAATCTGTACTTCTTGTCGGTTCACACGCGATTTACTTCACGGCGTTCCAAGTTCGTACACCCTGTTACCTCTGACAGCTTTTTCTCTTTTTGTCTTTTTCCTATGCCTGTTTCCTCAAACAGCGTTCACTTCTTCTGTTGTCCTGTCTCCTGAGACAGCGTAGAATTCTTATTTTGGCGGGGGTGTTGCCAACACGCACATTTTCATGCTATTTTTCCAGGCAGACGGTGAGTCGTGTACGTATTTAACATCTGTGATTGCCCCGTGTGTTGCGTACCCCTTCAGAGGTCATTCTAGGCTGCGTGTGACACGCATACGTTCATTTTTGTGTTTCTGGGTGCCACAGCGTAGTGCAGGTTTATTTTTCCACGCACGTGGTCTAGGAGGGGTTGCGTGCACATTATCTCCCTTTTTTGGGGTGTCTGTGCGTTGCGTGACCCGTCATCTTCCCCCAGGGGTCATATACAGCCTTGCTAGAGCACTAGGGAACGAATTCCATCTAGTACCCTGCCCCTTTGACCCCCAATTGCCCGGGACAATAGTTTACTGCAACTCCCATACGCACAACAACATCAGTGCCATGGTTGGGAGGCGAGCATGCGGTAAGGGTGGCAAAGGTGGCCGAGCCTCAAGAGGTGGCCGTGGTGGATACGGTAGGGGATGTGGCCAGAACTTGCAGGGTGCCCCTAGCCCCCATGTGTGGGTGACCAGTCAGGGACACCCATGCCCCCCCCCCGGTTGAGGGCAACGTGGCTGACATCATCCCTCTCAGCCCTTGTTGGACCAGCCCATTGTGGCACCAGACCTGGCACAGGGTGACTCCATGGCTGACTTCCAGGTCAGCAGGTCTAGGCCACGTGTGGCGGTGCACGTTGGTGCCACCAGGCCACGTGGATCAGGGGCAGCTATGTCATATGCTGCCCCGAGTAGGCAGGGGGGGAGGCTGCAGGGGCAGCTGCGGATCCATCCACCCCAGCTCTGAGTCTCCCAGCCAGGACAGTGTTGGTCCCAGTCCATCTTGCCGACGTTCCCCCTGACTACATCACACTTCAGCTAATGCCTGCACCAAGTCCCATGGTGAGTGTTCATTCCCACACTCCTAGTCCACAGTCCACCGGGGCTCCTGCACCTAGTGTCCAGAGCGGCGTAGGACACTCAGGATCCCCACCACCTTCCAAGCAGAAGAGGAAGAGTGCTCGTCCAGTGCAGGCTGATGCCCCAGACACGGCTACACAGTCCATCCCACCAAGGAAGCCCAGCTTCAATCAGACCGAACTTGTGCACTTGTGGAGTATGAGTCCGCACATGACAGCGAAATGGTGATTACTCCAGGATGCAAGACCACACCTGCACAACGTCAGGCACACTGGCAGACCATCGCGGACATCATAAGTGCCCTTGGATTCGTGAGGCGCACAGCTAATGATTGCTACAAGCGCTGGAATGACCTGAAGCGCAGGCAAAGAAAAAGCTGGCCTCAAGTCATGCCGCTACTCTAGTGACTGGAGGTGGGTCTCCAGCAGAGGACATTGAACTCACTCCACATGAGTATGTTGCTGGGATCTACGTCACGGAGGGACAGATCCAAGGCGTGGGAGACCTGCCAGATTACGAGGCATTGTCCGGTGAGTGCACATGCATGTGTGTGTGATCCATGTGCATGGTGTGTGTGTGAGGGCTTCTGATTGAGTGCCAGGTGAGGGTGTGTGTGCCTGAGTGGTTTGGGTTACCCATGTGCTTCATCCAATACATTCTGCGCACCAGGATTTGGGTATTGCAGTATCCCTTCTGGCAACAGTAGACATTCAGCCCAACCTCACGCCAGTTGCCCTTGAAGTGTCATCTTGCCACAACGCAGTTGCGTATTATTCTGTGTTAATTCAGGCTGATTGTTTGCATTCCACCACTTTCACCAGGCATTTATCAGTCCTATTGTCACATGTGTGACATGGCTATGGTACATGCCATCTGTGTGATGGCATGTGTCATGTATGTGTATTGGACATGCCAATCACAGGCTAATGTGTGATGGCACTGCTAGCCAGCATGCAGCAAATGTGTTGGTCTTCCATCTTGGTGTCATCAATGTGTGCCATTTGCCCCCCCTTCATACGCAGTGACGGTGCATGCATGGGAGGGTTATAGTCATGTGGGACATGTGTCAATGAAGTACTGTTTCTGTTGCTTCTCAGCCCTAATTCTGTGCTATGGTGCTAATGCCTGTTCCCATTTCTTTTCTTTCATGTCTTTGCAGGGGATGACCACTTGATACTGCTGGGGTTGTGGAGATGGTGCAGACCCAGGAGGGGTCTCAGGCCCGACCGGGCACCAGTGAGGGACGTGGTGTGGTGGTGGGTGAGAACCCACACTTGCTGCAGACCATTATCTCAAGGGGTGTCTCTGGGTGCACCTCCCCCGAGCTCTATTCAGGTGTCGATTTGGATGATGAGACCTATGTGCGGTCGCAGGTCAGTGCTTCTGGAAGGGATTCTGTACTGTCCAACCCACCTGCACCAGTGGTAGAACCCCCAATGGGGATGTCAGTGTTGGTAGGTCCGCCTTTGGTGGTTACGGATGCAGGGTCACACTCCGCAACATCTGATCCTGTTCCTGGGCCAGCAGATCAAAGGGGGAATGCAGTCCTGCAGCCTCAGGCAGTGC
The DNA here is from genome assembly GCF_040938575.1 of Ambystoma mexicanum. Classification (NCBI taxonomy): domain Eukaryota; kingdom Metazoa; phylum Chordata; class Amphibia; order Caudata; family Ambystomatidae; genus Ambystoma; species Ambystoma mexicanum. The sequence continues at coordinate 841,659,922 of NC_090936.1, forward strand.
CGGCACAGCAAGGCGCAGTTCACCTTGCCCCAGACAGGTGTGGTGCCCTCCGACACGGTGGCCGTACGCCACCTGGCAATACCGCATGGGAGAAATCCATATACGGTATGGCAAACCAACAGGCAGCATCATCTGAGATGATGGCTCAGGCCATGGATAGGGTGGCCACTTCCATTGTCCCCCAAGAAAGGCTGATGAAACAACTACAGCAGGCAACAGACTTCATTTGCCAGTCACACAGGGAGGACATGTTGGCGTCCAACAGGGACAGACGGGCGGCACTGGAGACTCTGCGGGAAGCCATTTCTATTGAGTCCCAGGGCCACAGGGAAGCCCTGAGGGTGGAACTCTGTCAGCTCAGGGTGACTCTTGTTGAGCTTGAGGCTTCAACTGACACGAGGACAGAACAGCAGCTGTAGCGGCTCAGACGTATGCTCTCAGCTGAGATGCAGGCAACTAGGGAGGAGGTGCGGGCATCCCATGAGTTGTTGCATGAGGACCTCCGCACGATTATCCTCCAGAACCAGACCTTCCACACCCGCCTGCTTGCTGCCATGGAGGACCAGACTAGGGCTTTGCGTGGGCTGCCTCCCATAGTGCCACCACCTCCTGATGCAGCTGCAGAGGGTGAGGAGAGTGACAGCAGCAAATCTCTCAATATAGGGTAGCCGTGCAGGCCATGAGCCCATGGAAGTGTTTTTCTTTCGCAAGATCCACACAGGTGAGTTTTGGTGTGCACCCTGTCCTCGGACCTCCTGGGTGGCCTCCCCCACCCCCCTGGCCCATTCATGGCCATTTTTGATTTTTAATTTTGATTTTTGATTTTTGATTTTTGATTTTTGATTTTTGATTTTTGATTTTTTGGACACTGTGTTGCCTTGTGTGGCTCCCATGGGCATACGCTGTATTGTGGCTGGGCACATGCAGGCTTGTCCTGAATTTAGGTTAGATGCTTGGGTTTGTGTGACACACACCCCTCCTGCTTCCCATTTCCATGGGCTTGCAAAGGGTGTGCCCAAGTGACATTGACTTACACAGTGACGTTGGACTCCCATTTGATGTGTGGGCAGTCTGTAGTCAATACTGTGTATACATTCCTAGTGCATATTGTTGTTGTATTTTACACTGCATGGTGTATTGATATGTGCCTCTGCATCCATCTCATCCTCCTAATTGGCAGGTCCATTTCTCATGTCTTCACAAGGCGGTCTACTTTGGAAATGGAGTCCATGTTGTAAGCAGTGCACCTACACTTTTGCGTGGTGCTAACACTGTACAGTTGGAAGTGTTCGAAGTGCTGGCATTATCAGGTAGTGAGACTACCAATTTTTTAAATCCGTACTGTCATGTTTATGGTAGGTTGGAGGTTGTGTAGGTGATTAGTATTTTTGCTAAATATTTGGTAATGTGTGTTGTTGGTCCTGCATTACTGTGAGCATTTCATGTGTGGCCAGTTTCAATTAGGGACACTGTAGTTTGTGACACTTGTGTCATGTTGTGGGGATTCATTTGTTTGCTCTCACATAGCATGACATGCCATGGTGTGTTGGTGGCGGTGCCGGGGAGGGGTTGGGTGACATGGCACTGTTCTCATGTTGTATTTTGCAAGTGGGTATTCATTTTTGCTGTATAGAAGTGTGTCTTTTGATGACACTGCATTTGTGTAGGTAGGGATGCACACATTGTGACACTTCCAGGTGAACAATCTCAGGCTGCTATGGTTCTGACAGTTGACTGTCCCTTAATTCATCAGAATTGTCAGATTGAGTCATGATTGATTGTCAGATGGTATGTGCTAGGGCTGTGTGCACGCCACAGGGGTGTGATTTCTATGTGAAGTAATTAGCCACCAGCTGCGTACGGGCTGCCTCACCCCGTGCCCTTTCCCCTCCCATGCGCAGCGGGTGTGCATGTGGTTGGGGATGTGGGGGCACCATCATGTCCACAGCCAGGCCCCGGCGTGTTGCAACATTGTGCAGGACACATGCTTCCACTATGATCCTGCACACTACTGGAGGAGCGTATAACAGCTGCCCGCCAGAACGGTCAAGGGAGCGAAAGCGTGACTTGAGCACTCCGAATGTGCGCTCCCCTATGCCCCGGGTTGCAATATGGGCTGTGTTGTATCTTACCTCGGGAGGCGTGATGGGGTTCCGAATTGGCGTCATCATGTGGGTGCTCAGAGGGTAGGCACTGTCACCTGGGGAGGTGGTGATGGGTATCATTAGTGGGGTAGTGACATTACTCTGTATCTGTCATGCATACATGTGCTGTGGCATTTATACTCACCAAGGAGCCATGCATCGCCATGCCGCCCAGCTTCCATGTCCCGGTTTAGGGTTGACATCCTGTAAATGAAGCTGTCGTGGGTGGACCCTAGATAGTTGGCATATACTGAGGTGATGATTCCCTCGGCATTACATACTACCTGGACGTTGATGGAATGCCAGTGCTTGCGGTTTCTATAGATGTGCTCAGATGCCCTGGGGGGACGTAGAGCCACATGGGTGCAATCAATGGCACCTAGCACTTTGGGGAATTGTGCCACCCTGTAGAAATCCTGGCTGACAGCCTGCCTTTCTGCAGGTGTTCTGGGCAGGTATATGTGCCTGAGGACTGATCAGCGTGCAGTGATGATGGCCAACACCTGGTGTAGGCACCGTGACTGCGTGGCCTGTGACACCCCCCCAACTATGGCACTTGTCCACTGAAGTGATCCGGTAGCCAAGAAGTGCAGTACATTGAGGACCTTCTTCAGGGGGCTGAGTGCTTGGGAGCACAGGGTGGGTGATGTGAGGTCATCCTCCCACTCACTGACCAGGTTGAGTATTATGTGAGGTGGAAACCTGTACCTCCCATACACCTGGTCATCAGGCATACCAAAAAGGCTGGTTCTGGGTGTGAAGATTCTGGCCCTGACTATCCTCCTCCTCCTCCTGCGGTATCCCATGGCCACTGCTGCTAGGAACGGTATATTCATCCTGGTGTCTGAGCTTGTTTGTTGTTTGCACACACTTTTATGCTGCGCGGGACATGCACCTGCTTCATGCTGGCGAAAGTGTTTCCGGATTGGACCTTTTTTTTGGCGCGTTGTAGGCGACCGTGTAAATCTTCCCGCCCACCCCAGGAATACACGTAACACGCTCTCCCAGGCCCAGTCGCGAGTGAATATTCCCGCCCACCCCAGGAATACATGTACCCCACTCTCCCAGGCCCAGTCGCATGTGGAAGTTCACGCGAACCCGTAATACACGTACCCTGCTGATATCGCGTGTGGAAGTTCACATGGACCTGTAATACACGTACCCTGCTGATATCGCGTGTGGAAGTTCACGCGGACCCATAATACACGTACCCTGATGAAATCGCATGTAAGACTACCTGCGCACCCCTGAAATACAAGTACCCAGGCAAATCGCACTGCTGGGGGGTGGGGGTGCTGGGAGACATGAGTGGGGGCCTGGTGGAGGGTGCCCCTGACTGCTCGGAGGTGGGGGTGCAGGGGGACATGAGTTGGACTTGAGTGGGGCCTGGTGGGGGGTGCCCCTGACTGCTGGGGGGTGGGGGGTGGGAGACATGAGTGGGGGCCTGGTGGAGGGTGCCCCACAGTGCTGGGGGGTGGGGGTGCAGGGAGACATGAGTGGGGGCCTGGTGGAGGGTGCCCCTGGATGCTGGGGGAAGGGGGCATGGGAGACATGAGTGGGGGCCTGGTGGAGGGTGCCCCTGACTGCTGGGGGGTGGGGGTGCAGGGGGACATGCGTTGGACATGAGTGGGGCCTGGTGGAGGGTGTCCCTGGATGCTGGGGGGTGGGGGTGCAGGGAGACATGAGTGGGTGCCTGGTGGAGGGTGCCCCTGGATGCTGGGGGGTGGGGATGGGGGAGACATGAGTGGGGGCCTGGTGGAGGGTGCCCCTGGATGCTGGGGGGTGGGGGTGCAGGGAGACATGAGTTGGACATGAGTGGGGGCCTGGTGGAGGGTGCCCCTGACTGCTGGGTAGACATGAGTAGGGGCCTGGTGGAGGGTGCCCCACAGTGCTGGGGGAGCAGGGAGACATGAGTGGGGGCCTGGTGGAGGGTACCCCTGGATGCTGGGGGGTGGGGGGTGGGAGACATGAGTGGGGGCCTGGTGGAGGGTGCCCCTGACTGCTGGGGGGTGGGGGTGCAGGGGGACATGGGTTGGTCATGAGTGGGGCCTGGTGGAGGGTGCCCCTGGATGCTGGGGGGTGGGGGTGCAGGGAGACATGAGTGGGGGCCTGGTGGAGTGTGTCCCTGGATGCTGGGGGTGGGGGGAGACATGAGTGGGGGCCTGGTGGAGGGTGCCCTTGGATGCTGGGGGGTGGGGGTGCAGGGAGACATGAGTTGGACATGAGTGGGCGCCTGGTGGAGGGTGCCCCTGACTGCTATGGGGTGGGGGAGAGACATGAGTGGGGGCCTGGTGGAGGGTGCCCCTGACTGCTGGGGTGTGGGGGTGCAGGGGGACATGAGTTGGACATGAGTGGGGCCTGGTGGAGGGTGCCCCTGGATGCTGGGGGTGGGGGTACTGGGAGACATGAGTGGGGGCCTGGTGGAGGGTGCCCCTGGATGCTGGGGGGTGGGGGTGCAGGGAGACATGAGTTGGACATGAGTGGGGGCCTGGTGGAGGGTGCCCCTGACTGCTGGGGGGTGGGGGTGCAGGGGGACATGAGTTGTACATGAGTGGGGCCTGGTGGACGGTGCCCCTGACTGCTGGGGGTAGGGGGGTGGGAGACATGAGTGGGGGCCTGGTGGAGGGTGCCCCACAGTGCTGGGGGTTGGGGGTGCAGGGAGGCATGAGTGGGGGCCTGGTGGAGGGTGCCCCTGGATGCTGGGTGGTGGGGGTGCAGGGAGACATGAGTGGGGGCCTGGTGGAGGGTGCCCCTGGATGCTGGGGGTGGGGGTACTGGGAGACATGAGTGGGGGCCTGGTGGAGGGTGCCCCTGGATGCTGGGGGGTGGGGGTGCAGGGAGACATGAGTTGGACATGAGTGGGGGCCTGGTGGAGGGTGCCCCTGACTGCTGGGGGGTGGGGGTGCAGGGGGACATGAGTTGTACATGAGTGGGGCCTGGTGGACGGTGCCCCTGACTGCTGGGGGTAGGGGGGTGGGAGACATGAGTGGGGGCCTGGTGGAGGGTGCCCCACAGTGCTGGGGGTTGGGGGTGCAGGGAGGCATGAGTGGGGGCCTGGTGGAGGGTGCCCCTGGATGCTGGGGGGCTGGGGGTGGGAGACATGGATGGGGGCCTGGTGGAGGGTGCCCCTGACTGCTGGGGTGTGAGGGTGCAGGGGGACATGAGTTGAACATGAGTGGGGCCTGGTGGAGGGTACCCCTGGATGCTGGGTGGTGGGGGTGCAGGGAGACATGAGTGGGGGCCTGGTGGAGGGTGCCCCTGGATGCTGGGGGGTGGGGGGGATAAATGAGTGAGGGCCTGGTGGAGGGTACCCCTGGATGCTGGGGGGTGGGGGTGCAGGGAGACATGAGTTGGACATGAGTGGGGGCCTGGTGGAAGGTGCCCCTGACTGCTGGGGGGTGGGGGGTGGGAGACATGAGTGGGGGCCTGGTGGAGGGTGCCCCTGACTGCTGGGGTGTGGGGGTGCAGGGGGACATGAGTTGGACATGAGTGGGGCCTGGTGGAGGGTGCCCCTGGATGCTGGGGGGTGGGGGTGCAGGGAGACATGAGTGGGGGCCTGGTGGAGGGTGCCCCTGGATGCTGGGGGGTGTGGGTGCAGGGAGAACATGAGTTGGACATGAGTGGGGGCCTGGTGGAGGGTGCCCCTGACTGCTGGGGGGTGGGGGGGCGGGAGACATGAGTGGGGGCCTGGTGGAGGGTGTCCCTGACTGCTGGGGGTTGGGGGGGTGGGAGACATGAGTGGGGGCCTGGTGGAGGGTGCCCCTGGATGCTGGGGGGTGGGGGTGCAGGGAGACATGAGTTGGACATGAGTGGGGTCCTGGTGGAGGGTGCCCCTGACTGCTGGGGGGTGGGGGGTGGTAGACATGAGTGGGGGCCTGGTGTAGGGTCCCCCTGGATGCTGCGGGGTGGGGGTGCTGGGAGACATTCGTTGGTGGGCAGTAGTGCAAGGTGACATGTGGGTTGGCCTGGGGTCATGGCCATGGTGGATGGGCTGCCTGCGGGACATGTGCAGGGGTGCAGGGTAGTCCCCTGTGGTGTGGGCCGCCTGCAGGGGCCGTGGAGGGTATAGAGGGAACAGCTGGGAGGACCCACATGGCCAATTCACGTGTAGGACTCCCCGGCACCCCCGAAAAACACGTAGGTTGCTGGATTCGCGTGTGGAATTTCCCACGCACCAGGAGTACACGTACCCTGCTGAAATCGCGTGTGGAACTTCACGCGCACACCGAAATACACGTACCCTGCAAATTTGCGTGTGAAACTTCCCACGCACCTTGGAATACACGTACCCTGCTGAAATCGCGTGTGAAACTTCACGCGCACCCCGAAATACACGTACCACGGACAATCGCGTGTGGAACTTCCCGCGCACCCCGAAATACACGTACCACGGACAATCGCGTGTGGAACTTCCCGCGCACCCCGAAATACACGTACCCAGGCCAATCGCGTGTGGAACTTCCCGCGCACCCCGAAATACACGTACCCAGGCCAATCGCGTGTGGAACTTCCCGCGCACCCCGAAATACACGTACCCAGGCCAATCGCGTGTGGAACTTCCCGCGCACCCCGAAATACACGAACACGCTATTTTTCACACAGCGGGTGTCTGTGTTTGTCGGTACCCCTTTGCACCTCATTTGTCCTAGAGGGCCACAGTATGGATCATTCATCCTAGCTGTATATAGGTGCTTTTTGTTAGCGCACTTTTTGGCGCACATTTATTTCAGGCGCAGAGACGCTACCGCCTGCTTTCTTGTGGCGGACTTGTTTGGCCCTGTGCGCGTCTTTGACCGTGCGCTGGTTTGCCCTATTCAATTCCATGAATACGAGTTGTAGGCGAGCATGTGGGCGTTCCGCGCACTTGCCTCCTGTACTTCCCCCGTGACGCCCATATTTTCACGCGTTGTTCCTCATTCCGAGTGTTATGCCCCGTGTTCCGCCTACTTTTGTTATGTGGGCCGCGCTATGTGCGATTTCGCTTTGGCCGTGGCGCGCGCCGTTGGATGACCTGTGCGCTGGCGTGCGCCGCGCACTTTTTCAGCGCAAATCCAATATTTTTCTCGCGCACGGACTTCCATGAATCGATGTGCGCTGGTTTCCCTGCGATTTTCGCACTTGCACTGTGATTCGCACGTTTTGGCCCCTCTGCGCCGGAATTTTTGGCGCACATTAATTCCATGAATCGGCCTGTAAGTGTTGTTTTGTAACAGTTTTCGGAGCAACAGAACTCTGCTCTTGGGGCCATGGGGGGCCAACCACACTTCGTTGTGTGCGGAAGAATGGTGGGGTTATATGTTTAATGGTATTGACCTAAAACTGTTAATTCCGCTGACACAATTTTTAGCAACAATCGAACATCAGTTGAACATGGTTTCTGATGATTTGGAAATGTATAAGGGGCCATTGGACATTTAGAAAGCTGATGAAATGTGGGAAAGAGAGGTGGTGATCTTGAATGTAGTGCTATGGGCAGTGTTGACGTATGTAAACATTTTAAAGGTTTGTAAAAACCATATAAAATAAAAAAAACTAAAAAAAAAAAACTTCTCCCACTACATTCCAAAGACACCTTAGAAGATGCATTAGAAACATATCAAATGTGTCAAGCCAAAGGATCCCCAATGAGCTTGTGGAAGAAAAGTGTAGAAGCACAGTGTTTTCCTCTTCTCTTCCTACAGAAAAAAAGAAAAGATATGATGAAAGAGCCACACAAATGAGTGCATCAGAACATTGGTCTTTACAAATGTATTCTGAAGACCAACAATTCAGACAAATTTTAAAACGCATTTTCCAGCTCTTGTTTAAAAGCAAACTAGCAACTCTGTTATGGAGCTGCACACACACTAAAAACATGCCAGCTACCCAACCAAAGGATAAAAGACATAGATGACGTTTTGCAGTCAAGTATCACACATTGTGTGGCAAACATGTGTGGTACAAAAGAATGCTTGTTCCGACATCATACTGATATATGTTGTATGCTAAGGGACCTAGGCCCGTCCACATGGTTTGTTACTTCAAATTGTGCAGAATATACATGGGATGACTTGCACTGCAAACCAAAATAAAGAGGGAATAGATATAAAAAGTCCTGGTGAACTCTGTTCTCTTGATCGTGTCAATGTTTCAAGATACTTTCACCATTACTTCATTGCCATGCTGCACTTCATCTGCAATACAGTCAACCCTCCACTCAGAGAAGTGGAACACTTTTTTGGGAGAAGAAAATATCAATCCAGAGCAACACCACAGATCCACATGCTTTTGTGGATATAAAATGTTCCCAAAATTGGCCATGACTGTGATGCCACTGTTTTCCAATTTATCCAAAATACATTACCTGTGACATCCCTTAAGAAACCACACACAGTGACCTACGTATACAAATCCTATGCTTCCAAAGACATAAGTGTGGCAAATACTGCTGATTTTGAAATAAAACAAAAGTAAATACTACATCAAATGTTGATTTGACTTCCTTAGGCCGGTTTCCACCAAAGGATAAGTAAATAGTTTGATGTCTTCCATTGGACACAGTGTAAAAGAAAGATCCCGTAAAAATACCTACAACATTAAGAGATATGAGGTGTCCAAGAACATCAATGATTACACTGCAATAATTTCCATCTTGTGGAATTCAAATATTGACATGCAACATATTGCTGACAATTTGACTGCAGTTGCAAGACATGCCACACTCTATCTCATGAAAGCTGAGCATACTGAGTTGAAATACCTTTAGGATGACATTTTATCCAACATAACCCTGTCAAAAAAAATTTGGTTTCAAAATACTGTCTTATGACGCTGCAGAACATCATGAAATCCTACCAAGACATACAAACAATAGCTGCAAATGATCCCAACAGCCAAGATATTTTAAAAAAACAATCTAATTGACCCATACTATTCAAACAGAAGTACTGCTTTGAAAACAGGTGCATTTACGACATTTTCAAAAACTACTCCTGCAAAAATAATGTTATGCCAGATGAGACAACTGGCAAATATTCAGTCTCAACTTGTGAAGGGAGTCTCGGACCAAGCCCAGCCTAATTAATCATGGTATACTTCAAATATCCACAGCACAGACAACTTTATTATGTGGCCTTACTGCAAATAGTCATACCTTGGAGATAAGAGGAAGGATTGTTTGGTGAAATTGAAATATTTGAAGCTGCATTCAGGGCAAATTAAAGCTGTGTAACAAATGTCAATATTAAAGAATTCAAGTAAATATTGAACAATGAACACAAACAAGAAGATCTTGAAACTAGACGAAGACACACCTGAAGACAAGTCAACCTTCTCTTACAGAAGGCCAGGAACCACGTGGAGAACCACTCATTCAAAATGAAGCAGAAATAGTCATGAATAAGTAGAAAACACCAGGTATAAATCTAAACGATCAGAAGATTTGTCAGTGCTCATATCACAGCTAAATGATGAACAATGCACCATTTCTCAGGAGGATAGCTCAGGAAGCAAAGCGACATGAGCAACATAGGTTTGATCCCCGAGTCTGCACTTAGAAACCTATGGGTATTCAGCACGTTATAAATAACCAATCATATCATATCATATCATATCATTTACCTAGAAGTCATTGAAGAAAGTGAACATGTCCTAAAACATAAAAGTAAAACTTGTAGCTGTAACAATTACAAAACTCTGCTCTTGTATGTAAGTGGCAAAACTGGTGTTGGCAAAACAGTCCTTATTAAAATCAGATATTTGTTGAAGAACTAACAAATAAGAACATTTCAGCTGTTGTAACAGCCCCCACAGGCATAGCTGCCTACAATATAAGAGGTGTCACCTTACACTGACTACTTCTCCCAGGAGAACTCCAAGCCAAATTAGTATACTACAAATTGTCAGCAGAAGCTAAGACTGAATTACACAGATATCTGTGACAAATGAAAGTCCTCCTAGTTGATGAAGTGACCATGGTTTCACACTTCATGCTATTTTTAGTTAATTTGAGAAAGCGGGAAGTCCTAAAAACTGACTACCGAGAACTATTTGGAGTAAAATATGTTATTATTTTTGGAGACCTTATACAATTAATTATAGTGAAAGGCCAACCGATTTTAAAACAATAGGGCACAAAGAATGACATATTGCACTCCGCAGCATTGGAAATGTAAATCTGTGGAGACATTTTTGCTGCAGAGAAATAACTCAAAACAAGCATTAGTCTGCAAATCTAATCTATGCTAACATTTTAAAAAGCATTAGAACTGGTCTGCTTACTAAATATCCAAAATCCACCAAACAAATAGACTAATCAGTGAGCTGTATATACAAATACATATGCAAAATCTAAAATACATTTGCGTTATGCCAACCTTTGCAAGTTGCTGCCAATTCAACATTACAATGTTGAAAAAAGAAATGCAACCTGAAGTGCATATTTGCTCCACATACAAACTAGAGGTGCGTAGCATTACACTCCCTATGTTTCAACGAGCAGCGTCATGACTAAATATCCTAGAAAAATGTATCCCCAACAAAGCTGGATTAGAAAAACTGTTAACTCTGAGTCTAAACTTCTAGAAGGTAACCTTGAAGTAAAACAAGGTTTGGTTAATGGAGAAATTGTTACAGTTGTTGGTTTCCAAACGTATCCACATGACAGCAATATTCAGTTTGTCAACATCCCCTTTGACAAACTTGCAGAAGTTAAAAGAATAGGCCTCATTATAGAAGGTTGACTTGTTTTAAAATACATGTATGTATGCAGAGAACATGTCTTGCTGTCTCTTGCATATACTATCACTATTCACAAGTCACAAGGTCTAACTCTGGACCATCCACTGATCAACATTGGCAACACAGTATTAAAAGAAGGTATGAGTTACTTCCCCATCTTCGTACACTCAATTGCCTATTCCTATTTAGCTTTGATGCAAACAAAGTCAGCACTGACATTCCTTATATCCTAGAATGCAACAGGATATGTGCACTGTGCACCCCCATCTAGATAAATCACAACTATAATATTTAGTCAGGGTATAACCTAACTATACTATTTAGTCATGATATAACCTAGCCATAGCCACACGTATACTTTTTCCCATGTTATAAGCACTTTACACACCTCAGTAAGAACTAACATATTAATTTGCATACCAAACGCATATTTATTACTCACACTCCTTTCATATAATCTGTGTAAATATACCCACACACGGAATACATCTGAGTCCAAATGATTCCTGCTGACATATCTTTGTGTTCTCAGCTTGGGGTACACCCAGAGAAAACTGTCTGTGTTCGCGGACGCCGTTGACAGTAAAAATGACCACAGACTTGGCGATGACGACATGGCCATTTTTTATTTATGACAACTGGTCATCGTAACTTTTTTCCACTTCCCCATAATTCCCAAACACTCTTTCATCCACAAAACAAAGCCACATGTATTTTTCAAATGTTTTTTCCACTGTGCTGACCGCGGACATAAGCTGCTGTCCACCGATCAAATATGGTGACCATTTGAAAATGTTTGATGCACCTCGTGTTTTTCAATGACCAATCAGCGTGTATGTTTCACATCTGCAAACATCATGATGCCCTCCAATTGGTTCAGAGGTGCACACGGACACCAAATCAGGAAATAAGTCTGCAGACCAGATGCAGATATCACTCTTTTTTGTACCTAGTTTTGTTTTTTGACATTTAAAAAAATCTACTGGATAGATTAACACCCAATTTGCAAAGTCAAGCTTTTGGAACCAGGCTGGCACTCCTCACACAGGTTTGGTGCATTGACCCCCATATAACTTTGCCCCCTCTCATTACGAAACCACACAAAACTTTGTCAAACAGCACCAAAGATATACGTATTTGAGGAAAAAACTTTATTTGCAGGGACGTTAAGGTGAGAAATGCAATAAAACCCTGGAAATTCAGCCAATATGATGGTATCATATCATTGATGACATGACTAATTACATGCTGTACGAGAACAATGATGACATTACAAATCACATCACTGATGCCAAACTGGTGATAATAGTAATTGCATTGTATACAACTGATTACATCAATAATGGAATTAGACATAACATTATTTATAAATTAGAGCATGAAAACTTTGATAACCTTAATAACAATTTAGACCATGGACTTGGCCATGCCTAGTATCCTGTCACTGTTTTAAAATATACAGCGTGCAACATTGAAAACTGTAGTCAGTGGCAATGGCTAACGGCCATAGCAAGTGCCCATTAATGTGTCAGAATATACAGTCGGCACAGCCAAAGGCCATGGCCACTGACTAGTATTGTGTTGAAGACCATAGCTAGTGGCTGGTTAGTGTTGTTTAATACACAGTGGGCACGGCTGAAGGCCATCACTTATTGCATTTTATTAATTTAAAATGTAAAGTGGCTATGGCCAAAAGATGTATGAACTGCTCAAGGTCAAAGGCCATGGCAAGTTGCCCATTTATATGTTAGAATAAATAGTAGTAGTTAGAATAATACTGCCCAGTATTGTGCTAAAGTCCATGGCTAGTTCCTGATTAATGTATATAATATACAATTGCCATGGTCAAAGACCATAGATAGGGGCTAGTTAGTGTTGTATAATACACAGTGCACATGTCAGAAGTCCATCTCTTATGCCATGTTAGTATTTTAAAATATACAGTACACATGGCCAAAAGATGCACAAACTGCTCATGGTCAAATGCCATGGCTAGTGGCCCATTTATATGTTAGAATATATAGTGGACATTGTCAAACATTGTGGCCGCTAGCCAGCATTGTACTAAAGTCCAAGGCTAGTGCCTGTTCAGTGCATATTATATACATTGGACACTGTTGATTGCTGCATCCACTGGTAAAGACCAGAATCTATGGTTGACAGCTTATTAGTGTTATAAAATATTCAGTGCACATGAGTGAAGGTTGTGACCACTGTCCATACCCGAAGGCCATGGCTAGTACCCATTAATGTGTTAACATATATTTGGCCATGTACACTGACCATGGCTGAAGCCCATGCTTAATGGCAGTTACTGTTGTAATATAATTAGTGATGTGGTCTATGATATCATAATTGTGGTCATAGCCTGCGCAACAGGGGGTGCAAAGTTAAGGTGGCATTAGATGAACTTCCAGGTTTTTTTTGCATTAAGTTCTCACCTTAACGTCCCTGCAACTAAAGTTGTTTCCTTAAATTTCAAAGGTTTTGTTACAACGTATTGCTCACCTTAATGGCTGTGCCATGCACCCAGGACTCTAGGCCCTGGTCACAACCACCGCAGCATAACACACCCATGCTACCAATCATTTTGATTGTGGTATGTGGACTGCTTATAGGGGATATATGTTTTCAAAACTTTGTGTACTGTTTTATTTGTAGAGTCTGAATGTGAAGTTTTGACTAGGCTATGGAGTTAAGGTTGCACAGTTTGTAACTCAGTGCCCTCTTGCCATACCCCACCTCTACCCTGACAGCATTTGTATTTATTTGACCTAAAAATAGCTTTTTACTGCATTTCATTTCCCCATAACCTCAGCTACAGACGCAAACATCTTGCGCATCGAGAGAAAAATACGATGGTGGTTGATTTCTGAAAACCATGATCCTGCAATGCACCATGGGAGATATAACTATCATTTTTGGAGAAGGGGGCACCCCCTTCTCCATAAAATGTTTAAATAACTACAGCACAGAATAGCCCAAACCAGGCATGGATCGCGAGTCAATGCTTCGTGCCAAATTGTTTGAACCATGTCCAAATCTGTCCAGTGGTTTGGCATGTGTGCGTTGGCAAAAATGTACCCTTTTTGTCTATGGGAAAATGAATGTGAAGTAGGCTGCACTTTTGAAGCAGAAAACATGTAAGAAACACACACCAAGATGTGGTACGACAAGGACTAGGAGTCCATGTCCCTCCAAAAGGCATTTCCAGCATCACAACAGTGGTGGTCACATATTCAGAGTCAGATTATATGGCAACTAAGCATCCTTGGGATGCCTCTAATGTTTCAATAAATACAATCAGTTCTGCTGAATATGCCGACTAGTGTGTCGGTAACCTCTTTTGAATTACAACCTCATATTCCTCATCTACAAGGTGCACCATTGCTGCAACTGTGTGTTACTGGGAAGAATGCTGATCAATCACCAATGACTCATTAACGAAGAGGACATCCCCTTCTTCAAGTGCATCCTCCCTTGCTCATATTAAATCAACTTCAGGCCCTTCATATGTAACACAATCATTCACTTCCTCTCCTAGCCTGGCAGGTATTGCAATAAACATGGCGGCGGGGTTCACTGTTTGGCATCTCACAATGTGAATGGATAGGCTTGACAAAATAACTTCATATGCATAGGCCCTTTGTGTGGTTAGAGTGGATTTAGAACACTCAAGAATTGTAAACACTGCATGCTCTACATATAACATCACTGAACAACCTATCATTCTGATTGATGCAAACAACAGCCAGGTCCTGTTCACAAGGAAATTGTCCCTGCATCTCTGAATCTAATATACCACTGTAGTATGCCAGGGATTTGTGTTCCATGGATGTTTGCTGAGTCAACACTGCAGTCATGATCAGGTGTTGCTAGTACTGGTGCATTTCTTATGGCATTTTTCCTGGAAACATGTATTCATTTTGCCTGTCCATGTGAGTGTTCCTTTTACTTTTCTGTGCTTCCTTCAGTCCCTGCAGTTACAACCTCATATTCCTCATCTACAAGGTGCACCACTGCTGCAACTGTGTGTTACTGGGCAGTCTGCTGATCAATCACCAATGACCCATTAACGAAGAGGACATCCCCTTCTTCAAGTGCATCCTCCCTTGCTCATATTAAATCAACTTCAGGCCCTTCATATGTAACACAATCATTCACTTCCTCTCCTAGCCTGGCAGGTATTGCAATAAACATGGTGGTGGAGTTCACTGTTTGGCATCTCACAATGTGAATGGACAGGCTTGACAAAATAACTTCATATGCATAGGCCCTTTGTGTGGTTAGAGTGGATTTAGAACACTCAAGAATTGTAAACACTGCATGCTCTACATATAACATCACTGAACAACCTATCATTCTGATTGATGCACACAACAGCCAGTGCCTGTTCACAAGGAAATTGTCCCTGCATCTCTGAATCTAATATACCACTGTAGTATGCCAGGGATTTGTGTTCCATGGATGTTTGCTGAGTCAACACTGCAGTCATGATCAGGTGTTGCTAGTACTGGTGCATTTCGTATAGCATTTTTCCTGGAAACATGTATTCATTTTGCCTGTCCATGTGAGTGTTCCTTTTACTTTTCTGTGCTTCCTTCAGTCCCTGCAGTAGAGGATTTGTGTAGCTAAAATAGTCACAAATGCACCGCCTCCTTCTGAAAGTATTGCATTTTGTTCACTTTGTATCCTTTGTCCATAAGCAGTGTCACTGAGTCTGCACTACATAGGTCTCCAGTTGTGCTGCACACCAAGAGATCATCTACATAATGTGTGGCAAACACACTGTATGTGTATGTTTCCCAAATCCATATCGAGTACTATTTTGAAAATGCTAGAGGACACACAGTACCCCTGAGGGAGTCTGGTGTGTTGGAACCTTTGCCTGTGATAGGTAAACACAGTGATGTATAGAGACTCAAGATGTAATAGAATGGAGAAGAACGCATTTTTCAAATCAATGACAGTGACATTTGTGGCCTCAGTGGGTACATTGAAAAGGATTGTGGCCGGATTTGTTACTACTGGGAACTCATCTTCTACAATGTTATTTAATGGGCGTAGCCTGCATCATCCTCCAACCTGACCCTTTTGCTTTTTTTGACAGGATATACTGCCTTATTACACTGGGACTCTCTAGGTAATCTAATGCCCTACTGCGATAATGCAACAATTGTCTCATGTATTCCCTCATCTGCTTCTCTCGACAATGGACACTGTCACACTCTGCGTAACACTTCGTCCTGCTTCAGTTTGATGCAAATTGCTCCTATTCTCTTCAAGAGCCCTACATTATGAGGATTACCAGTCCATAAAGTGCTGGGTACCCTTACCTAGTCATCCTGTAGATATGCTGGCATAGATTTTGCCATAAGTATAGGGTAAGGTATGTTACTATACTGATCATTATTTGACACAGGATGCAAACCTCCAGTATCATTTCACCATTATTATCAGCATTTACAAACAACTGTCCATCTGACACCCCACTCAGTGGTTGTGTTGGATCAATACACAAAATTGTACTCCAGTCATTCCCCTGTTCATCAATCCTGATTAGCACTACCTTGTAGTCCGCAATCAGCACCCCTTCAGACTCTAATGTGAAAATGGTACCTGGAGCATGGTCTTGAGGAATGGGGTGGCCTAAACAAAAATTCAGACTCTCCATGGTTTGTGTTGTTCAGTTGGGGGTGCCACGTGTTAGGGAGAATTCTCCAGAATGGCTAATTTCCCTTACCTACTGAGTCCTTCAGCAGCATTGCTGGATTTCTAGGATTTATTTTTTCCACCTGGTAAGAATGTGAGCCGTTTTTCCCACTCTTACATGTGTTTTGCTGTGTGTTTAACATTTTGGTGTTCATAGACTCTGGAGCTTCACCTACTCCATAGGCATCATCTTTTTACTGTGTGTCACAGGGCACCTTTCGTGCAGTGACACAGGGTTGTCTTTTTCAGACTTCCCACTTTAAACTCCATTTTCTGGGACTGACTTCTGTCTCCCAGAACATGTAAAGTTGCCATTGACTTTATTATTCTTTTTAAATTCACAGACCCACTACAACCTATCTTACATAGAGTACTGGAAAGGGTGAATAGTTATCCCTTTTTGTCTGTCTCTCATGGAACATTATTTTGTTCTCCTTTCTTTAAGATTTGGCTGGTGGCAGTGGTATCTACCATATTCTTCCTACCGCTGTCTATGAAAATAGCCTTGGTGCTGTTTTAGGCTAAGTTAGTAGCCCCAAACTTAATTCTGCTGGACCCATTTACTTTTATTTGGTTCCGGTTGGGTTTTTTCACCATTTCTTTTTGTAAAGGTCTTTCTCGTGTTTTACTCTGCGTGTCAAACCAGGTTGGGTTCCTTTGTTTGCCATCCTTTGGTGGGCTTCTGCACAGAAGCCCTCCTTAGGCATCTGAGAGTCTGGATAGACAGGATGTGAGGGAGGGGTTTTGAGACCCCTGTACAGGGTTCTGTTGAAAATTCAAGTCACACTCTTGTTTGATTGGCTAGGTGACTGTCCGGCCAGCATCGCCATCCTGCTGTGTGATTGAAAGCCTGGCTGTGTGAATGGGGGAAAACTGCATAAAAAGCAGGTCTCTGGGACTTGGAAGGCAGATTCGCCACTGGATCAAGAGAACCAAAGAGAAGCTGAAGGAAGAGGACCACTACCATGACTGAACCTCCTGGTGAAGCCCTGCTGCGGATCTGAATTTCGGAATTTCTACAAAAGAGAAGATCTGCAAGGAATCTTCTTCCCTTGAGCTGGTGGGACCAACCAGTTTGCCAAACACCAAGCAAGGCCTCCCTCCCCTGGTCGAATTTGCTGTGCACAGCTGCAGTGAACCAGATAGCCGGGAGGACCGGACCCTGTTTGGGTTTTAAGGAGCGCACCTTTTATTCCTTGCATTGCTCCACTGCTGGTTTCTTCCCTGGGCAGTGCAGGACCCTCCAGTCTTCCTCCTTCGTGTCAATTCGACAGTCGCTTCAGCAACTGTGAGCCTGCATGATCTGCCAGGAACTTCGGCCTCATATACAGCATTCTTCTTCTTCTGAGGTACTGTTCAAACACGGTTGTTTGTTCCGCCCGACCGAGGTGAAAGAGTTTTAAATCTTTCGCCAATCAGAGGGCTTATCCTTCTCTACTCTTTTAAATAACTTTGTTTCCGAGCAACTTCATTTCAAATGCTTGGCAAAGACTTAACCACAAACTACTCTGAACTATGTGATCCTCTGCAAAGACTCTGAACCATTAACATGGCCCAGACCTATTGATTTGAATCCTCATTGTAGCAAGCATTTTCTAGATTGCCCTGCCTACTTGCTTGTTGGTGCTGCTTAATTTTGTATACCCTTGTCTTTCCCTCCCTTTTTAATTGCTGAAGTGCCATTTTGCTCACACTTCATTTTGAGCCTAACTTGTCCAGAATTGATTGGGTGTTGTGTAGTATATTAAGAGTGTGATTTTTCTGCTGCTTTATTTAGTGAATTGTTTTACACATGAATGTGTAAATAAATGTATATTCTTTTACTCAGAAACCTTGAGTCAGTGTTTGTTTGAACCATAGTAATTACTGTCCTTTGAATAAGTTCGGATACTGCTCACTTTACTCTTGAGATGAGTCTGGCTGCTCAGCCATCGCTACCACTTTACTGTGTAGTACTGGCCTGTACCAAAGGTGAATTTGTACTTACACTTGTAGTCTTAATTGTTTCTGGTGTTCCCAAAGGGTACTGCATATGATTCTGCCTAACACCGCGCATCAGAAACAGTCACTCCATACATGAGAAAATGTGGGTGCAAATGTATTCCTCTACTAGCTATGTCAATGTACAATGCTCGTATTACTTCCAGGACCCTAGCATAACAAATTCCTGGTATGGAACACACTACCCCTTCTTCCATGAAAGAGATTGTCATATTTAGCTTGCTTAGCAGGTTCTTGCTTTAAAAGTTCACTGGTGTTTCAGATGAAAACAATAACAGAGAAAACACCTCTTGAGTACCTACCTTGATGGGTAAATCTTCTGTTAATTGAACCAATTGTATTGCCCCAGAGAACCCCTGCATGTCCATTACCTTTCCTGATAAGAGGAAGCACCTTTTCTTTATGCATGATTTTGTGTCAACCATAAAACAAATTATGTGTTGCCTATCTCCACACCTACCAGGGCTTCCTCTTCTGAGTTAGCAGTAATTGACAATACTGGGTATGTCAGGGCTTGCTGTGGGCTGTCCTAATCTGGATAGGTGTTTTTCCCTGGGAATAGGAAGGGGTTAGCAACCACCACACTCTTCCCCTGTATAATGTGGCAGGGTGCCATGCAGCAAAGTGGTTTTGTCCCAAATGAGTGGTACTGGCTGTTGTGCCTGTTGCTGCAAATACACTGGTGAGATATTGGGCACTTGGGGTTGCATCTGTTGTGGTAATGGTGCCTAATGTTAATACTGGGGATGTTTCCCCTGCTGGAGCCCCAGCATGTGGACTGTGCCATATAGGGCGCTTGGAGCCATCATTCCAGACTGCTGTTAATATGTGTTAGTAATCCTCCATGGAAACCCATACATTATCAGAATGCTCCTTGGAAACGCTGTCTGAAATGGCAGCACCTGTAGGGTTAATCAAGATGTACACTGGTGTACATATAACAGGCTTGCCTTCCTCTTTGACAGTGACTTCGCAATGACTCTCTAACTTGGATTAGCCTGTTCTGTGTTATGCTGCAGCATCCTTCACCTTGGAAAGAAACCACTGCCGTTTTTGTTTGCTTTCCTGTTTTTCAGCTCCTTTGCCTTGACAGTCCTGTAGCTGTGTACGTAAGGCTGCTATTGTTGTGCTGCAGGGAGTGCCTTTGGAAGTTTGCTGCTCACAGCAAAAACTCTGACTTTCAATCATAGCTCACTATCAGACGAGCACACTTTTGAAGTTTCCTTTGAATTTACAAGCTGAACCCTTTTGTTTCCCGTTTTCACTACAGTTATGCTGAGGTCTGCAAGCGCTGTGTTTTCCCTTGGGAACAGACTATTGTTGAACTATTGGGATGTTAATTAGGAATGTGAGATTCATATCACTGTTCTAGTACTTATCATTTGTATCATTTGAAGAGATACTATCATTTTTCTTAATTCAAGAACAATTGCAAAAGCAGAACTTTCTTTTTCTTTTTCTGTATTTCCACATTAAAGAAATCATTTGTTTAAATTCAGAACTCGTGGTGTGTTCTTGAGACAGGACAGGTTGCAACGTCCTTTAAACACCTGTGATTAAAAAACATGGAGTCAACGGTGCAACAATTGGAAAAACAGATGCAGGCTTAATGCAAGCCAATCTGACTTTACAGAGAACACTTCAAGGATTATAGTTACAAGTGGAGGTAGGAGCAGCTCGGGCTCTGTGTATTGAAGTTCCAGTTACACTGCCTTTTCTGGACAGGTTTTATGGAAAACCAAAAAACTATCAATTATGTGTCTATCAATCTCAAATACATTATCGGTACAGAATTTGCGAATTTTTGACAGAACAAAAGTAGCGTTTGTTTGATTAGGGCAATTTAACAGGAGAAGCAGCTTTATGGTCGACTCTTTTATTGATTAATCAGAATCCGATATTACTAAATTTCACATTGTTCGAAAGAGAATTCAAGTTATTTTTTGTCAAGTTTGAGGACCTCTTTTGGTTGAAGAGAGAAATGGAAGAAGAAGAGTTCAGCGTTGTTTATATTGCAGTGAAAAGGGACACTATTTAAGGTCATGCCCTACCAAAACCACTTTGGGAAATGCTTATGCTCGTAGTTAAGTCAGGAGAAAGCGGTGAACATGACAAATCCTCCTGTTATACCTTTCATTGAAAGTTTGCTGGTTAGTCCAGCTTGTGTGTATCTCTCCATCACCGTCCAACACGACAGAGCCCTAGCCATCAGTACTGCAGCACAATTGGATAGTGGAGCACTGGGATATTATGTTGATTATGAACATGCAAAGGGGATGGGCTAACAATTCATACTCAAGGAAGTACCCCTATTAGTGAGCTCTGTAGATGGATATCTGCTATCATCAGAAGAGATTGTTCTCCAAACTCAAGATGTATTAATCCGATGTCAGAGGAACCAAGAACATCTTGTCTTTGATAACATCAATGCACCCCAGTTTAAAATGATACTGGGATTACCCTGGTTGGAAAAACACAATCATTTGATAAATTGGAGTACTAAAACAATCACATGTTGATCTCACTGATGCATGACATATTGCAATGTATCAGTAGACACCATCTCTGAACATCGTACCATAGTGCATAGTCCTCCACAGACTACTGTGGCTAGAGTATATATATACAAACCGAGTATGTGGAGTATCAAGATGTCTTTAGTGAAATCAAATCTCAAGGTTTACCACCTCAACAACCGTTTGATTGTCCCATCGATCTGCAACCAGGTGCTGTTCTATCTCCTGGAAAATCGTATGAACTTACAGGAAAAGAGAGAGCTACACTCTAGTGCCTTCTCCTGCAACTACCTTCTCATCACAAACTCAGGAGCTAATCACTGTGCACCCCACTTTCACAGTCAAACCTGAAAGTAGTGGCAACACAACCACTCAAATGCAACTTGCACTCATTAATGCATTGTCCATGCAAGCCCATGCTGCAGAAATCCATGACCTGATCATTGACCTAGAGCTTGACGCACTAGCCATTACAGAAACTCAGCTACACAAAACCTCCGGACCTGCCATATGCCAATCCCTACCACCAGGATACACCATCCTCCATCAGGATAGAGCCACACACAAAAGTGGCGGGGTCGCCTTCATTGTCAGAGAAACTCTCAAGGCCAGACAAATCAAGTCTACCATTTCAGATACTTTTGATGCTCTCTCAGTAAAAATCTCCTTCTTGACTAACGACTCCTTGATGCTACACCTAGCATACTGTCCTCCAGGCCCCATGCTAGACCTCCAAGCCAATCTCCTACACCTCTTAGATAGTAACCTTACAACTAAAACCAGAGCCATTCTCCTAAGAGACTTTAACCTTGGTATCAAGGATGCAAAAGACAAATAAGGTAAAACCTTTGCCAAGTCTCTTTTGAACTGGTATTCATTCAAAAAGTAGACTCCCCAACCCACATTAAAGGACGCATACTGGACAGGTTAGTGGATCACAACTGCTGACTGATTTGCACATGGCTTTTCCCCTTTTTCAATGGCGCAGACGGGCTAAAAAACGGTGGTGTGGAAGGTTGCCCAGAGAAATTGCCAGTGGTTTAGATTAATTTGAAAACCTTCCACCCATCATTTTTCTGGTCAGTTTGTTTCTCCTTGTGAGAGAGGGTATGCCCAGACATGGGTCCCTTGCTCGCTGCGCCACAGGGAACCAGGCTGCACCTCACTGAGGAGGTCCAACAAGGCCGAAACATGTCTGGGGTTGCTTGGTTTTCTGTGCAGAGGGGACCTGGCTTAGCAGTTTGGGCTGGGCTGCTACATTTGGTGGCGGCAGCTGCTAACTGATTTGCACATGGCTGGTCCCCTTTTGCAATGGTGCAGACGGGCTAAAAAATGGTGGTGTGGAAGGTTGCCCAGAGCAATTGCCAGTGGTTTAGATTCATTCGAAACCTTCCACCCATCACTCTTGTGGTCAGTTGATTGTCTTTGTTAGCTCCCGGCTCACCTTGTTCTCTTTGTCCCTTCCAGCTTCCACGGATGCAGTGATGAAATGATGGCTGCAGCGCTGAACCGTGGAGATGCAGACCGGTAAGTATGGCGCGGCGCGCCTGCTAGCGATTCAATGCTTTTATTTCCAACGTGTTTTTTCCAATTCTGGAGTGCGGCGAATTCGGGAAAAGATGAAAATTAAAAGGTAAGTTCTTGTTCTTATTTCTCTTTCTTCTAGGATGGTATCCAGGATCGAGGCGGGCGTGGCAGAGGACTGGATGCTGCAGGCACGGTGAGCGTCACGCTGCTGAAGTGCAGAATAACGCGAAGCATAGGCTGCTGTTTGGGCGTGGTTTAAATAGCCTGCAAAGTAGTCCCAGGTAAGAAGTTCCCCAGAACCACTCCTGAGTAAAATGTAGTCCATGTAATAGAATAGTCCCATCCAGGCCTCACGTGGGCTTTGATTCATTTGCATCATGGTCTGCAGGAGGTAAGTAAGTTCTTTGAGCCTGGCGCCTATGGTGCCCGGACTGATATCTATTATCAGCCAGGTGCCTAAGGCGCCAGGACTGAACCCAGATAGCCCCCAGCCGGGGCTGCTGGGGTCTCAATAAATGTCTGGATGCCTGCTCCCGAGGCTGCTGGGCTGGGTCCGGATACCTGGGGGTAGGCATCATGACAGCACTCCCCCCCAAGGCCCCTCCTAAAGTTGTTCTTCCCCCTGGCCCTGGTTTGTCTGGGAAGTTCAGATGGAATTTCTTCACCAATCGAGGCGCATGAACGTGGTCACTAGGCTCCCATGACCTTTTGTGTGGTCCGTAGCCCTTCCAGTCGATTAAATAAAAAAGCTTTGATTTAACCATCTTAGAGTCCAGGATGTTTTTAACTTCGAATTCAGGTTCCCCATGTATGAGGATGGGATCGGGTGGTTTGGCTAATCTATTCCCAACTTGAACTGTTTTTAGAAGTGAGACATGAAAGACAGGGTGAATCCGCATGTTAGAGGGTAATTCCAATTTGACGGGCACCGGGTTGATAATGGCCTTGATGGTGTAAGGTCCCAAATATCGAGGATTAAAAGTTTGAGTTCCTTTCAGAGGTATGTATTTTGTAACCAGCCAAACTTGATCCCCAATCTGGTATGGTGGAGTGTCACTTCTATGTTGATCAGCATTTTTCTTGTCTTTTTCTTTTGCTTGTTTCAAATATTTTGACGCCTCTTTAAAGGCTTGTGTAATAGTAGAGTGCAGGTGAGTTACTGCAGGCATTTCTAAGTGTTGAGGCGAGTCGAGTTCTGAGGTTCGAGGATGATGCCCAAAGATAGTATAAAAGGGGCTCTGTCCGGTTCCTGAATGTACTGAGCTATTGTATGCGTATTCAGCAATCCATAAAATATCCTTCCAGTTGCTTTCGGTTTGGTGTAGCATGCAACGTAGGTATTGTTCGAGAGTGTGGTTGGTCCTCTCCGTTTGACCATCGGTATGGGGATGGTGATTGGTTGATAACCTTACGTCGATTTGCGCCAATTGACAACATTTCTTCCAAAATTGCGAAATGAATTGACTACCTCGGTCAGAGACCAATATGGAAGGAAATCCATGGATTTGCACAATGTTTTCGAGAAATTCCTTGGCCAAAATTGAAGCGGAAGGTAATCCTTTTAATGGAATAAAGTGGGCCATCTTGGAAAAAAGATCCACGATAACGAGAATGGTGTTGAATCCATTGCATGGAGGCAAATCGGTAATAAAGTCTAAGGACAAAGTGTGCCATGGTGTAGGCAGAATATCCAACAGTTGTAAAAGGCCAGCTGGTTTTTTCGTCTGACTTTTGATTTGGGCGCAGATACCGCAAGACAGCAGGAACGACTTTACGTCTTTTCGTCAGGTGGGCCACCAGAATTGTCTTTTAATTTTAGCCTCGGTTTTTGCGATACCAGGGTGTCCTTCCATCAGAGCATCATGATAATTGGAGATCGCTAGTTCTTGTAGTTCCTTGTGAGGTAGAAATAAACGCCCTTGATAGTAAGGTAGATCATTGATGACCGAATAGTCTTGGCCTTTCTTTGCCCAGTCCTGCAGGGCTGCTGGATCAAAAAGTTTTTGGATTTTGAAATGAATGTCTTCTAAAGTCTGTAGCGTAGTTATGGCGAGGATTCTTTGTTCTGAAATTATAGGCACCGGTTCCGGATTGGAATATGTTTCTCCCATTCCTATTCGGCAAAATGCATCTGCCTTGCCGTTTTTACAAGCTGTTCGATAGGTGATCACGAAATCGAATTCGGCAAAGAATAATGCCCATCGAAGTTGACGCGACGATTGGGCTTTGGCTGTTTTTAAATACTGCAGATTCCGGTGATCTGTGATTACAGTAATGTTATGCCTGGCACTGAGAAGATAATGCCGCCAAGCCTTAAAGGCTGATTTGATGGCTAACAATTCTTTATTGGTGATCGCATAGTTCAACTCGGTTGCCGTGAACTTTCTAGACCAAAATGCTACTGGATGAAGTTGACCGGTTTCTGGATCCTTCTGGGATAGGACAGCTCCCATGGCTAAACTGGATGCATCGGTTTCCACTATATATGGAAGTTCGGGGCGTGGATGCTTTAAGACAGGCGCAGACGTGAATTTCAATTTCAATTCTTGGAAGGCTCTTTCAGCCTCTTAAGTCCACAAGAAGTGTTTGTTCTTTCGCAAAAGTGCTGTGATGGGGTGTACAACATGGGAGAAGTCCGGAATAAATCTGTGGTAGAAATTAGCAAATCCAAGCATGCTTTGTACCCCTTTAACTCAATTGGGTGATGGCCACTTGAGAATTGCATCCACCTTTCGAGAGTCCATTCGGACCCCTTTTGAAGTCAGGATGAATCCAAGGAACTCGACTTCTGTAGTATGAAAAACACATTTTTCCAATTTTGCATATAACTTATGCTGGCGTAGTTTCACAAGGACTGCACAAATGTGCTTAACATGGTCTGATTCTGAGGAGGAGTACACTAGAATATCGTCTATGTATACAACAACACAGACGTCAATGAGTTCACGAAGGACATCGTTCATAAAATACTGAAGGCTGCTGGTGCATTGCACAACCCGAAGGGCATCACCTGATATTCGAATAATCCGTACTTGGTGCGAAAGGCAGTCTTCCATTCATCGCCCTTCTTTACAAGTACCAGATGATATGCCCTTCTGAGATCAAACTTGGTATAGATGCAAGTGTCCTTTACTTGGTCTAGTAACTCGGGGATCAGAGGCAAGGGGTATTGGTTTTTTACCGTAATCTGATTTAACGCGCGGTAGTCTATACACTTTCTAAGGTCATCTTCCTTTTTAGGCACGAAGAATAAAGCTGAGGATGCCGGAGACTTGGATGGCCAAATGAAGCCATTAGCAAGGTATTGATCCAAGTATTGTCGTAGGTGAAGATTTTCGGGCTCAGTAAGGGCGTAGATCCTACTGCAAGGAGGTTGTGCACCTGGAAAGAGGTCGATTTGACAATCGTATGGTCTGTGAGGCGGTAATGTGTTTGCCTGTTCTTTTTGAAAAACATCTTGAAAGTCTTGATATTTCTGAGGTAACTGCGCGACTGGGGTAGTAACTGTGGCCAGGCCTTTGTTCAAAGGTTCTTCCGGGTAACGGGTACGTGCACAATCCGGGAAGGTCACTTTCTTCTCTCGCCAATCAATACAAGGGTTATGTGTTTCTAACCATGGCATTCCCAGAATGATTTGGAACTGCAGGGCCTTGATTAAGTCAAACACAATAGCTTCTCGATGCCCGTCTTGACCCAAAAGTGTCATCTCTGTAGTGGAATGAGTTACGGGCCCTGGTCTATTTCAGTTCCATCGACTGTGGTGATGACATCTGAAGTGGTCTTCTTGCAAAGAGGTAGATTCATCCTTGAAGCCAAATCATGGTCCATGTAATTTCCTACGGCCCCACTGTCAATATATGCCCTTACTGCGTGCATACATGATGGCTGCTTTGGATCAACAAGGACCATTGGTATGATGAGGTGCGAGGTCTGAGTGTCCTTCTTCAAGCTCGGCAAGCGGACCTCTATGCTTGTCGGGCGTGGTCGTTTCCCGAATCAGGTTCTCTTTGGCCTTTATCAGCAACTCCTACCACCTTTTTGGGTGGTTTTCCAGGGCAATCCCGTAGAAAATGTCCTGAGGTTCCACAGTACAGACAAAATTGCATCTGGCGTCTCCTTTCTCTTTCCTTTTGCGTTAAGGGTCCTCTAACCCCCCCGATCTGCATAGGTTCAGGTGCATCAGTCCCTTTGGAGACAACGTTGGGTTTAACTAATACCCGATTTTCGTACTTGGCTCGGTCAGCCTTTCTATTCTGGAGTCAATGGTCTAGATGGACCACTAAGTCTATATACTCTGCACAATCCTGAGGTGGGTTCACAACCTGAGCCAAGACGTCTTTGAGTTCTCCCCGTAGTCCACGGTTAAATAATGTAACTCGCTTTTCCTCAGGCCATCCGGTTTCCACCACCAACCTATTGAAAGTTGCGATATAGGTTAACACATCCTGGTTACCCAGTCGCAAGGATAAGAGTTTGTTATCCAGGGCCTGTCCCTGTGAATGTCTGGTGAATAGTTTTTCCATGCTCATTTGAAAACCTTGAAAATCCCGGAGAAGGGGGTCATCCTGGTTGACTAGTGAAATGGACCAATCTGCTGCGCTGCCACTAAGATATGATAATACAAAGGCTACTTTGGCTTGGTCATTGGGAAAGGCTCCAGGTCTGCATAAAAAGTTCAAGCGGCATTGATTCATAAGCACTGCAAACCTTTTTGGGTCCCCAGCAAAACGTTTAGGTGGAGCTAAAGGGATAGTTCCTGGTAAAATCACTTGCACAGGATTGCTCGATGAAACAGGGGTTGGATTCCCCCCAAGTCCAGGTAGGGGTGTTAGCCCAGCTTGGTTTTGCAGCAATTGCCTAGCAAGATCATCAGTGCGCTCCTTTGACACAATCAGTTCTCTCCTGAGGGCATTAGTCTCTTGACGGGCGGAGTGCACTTCCGCTCTAAGTTCCCCTGATAATTGGGCCAGTTGGTCAGTTTCTGAGGTTGAGGTCTCCATAACGCCCGGGTGGGGATTTGTAGATGGGCTTCGCGTTCTGTAACGCTCACCTGATTCCCACGGGGCGCCGATTGGAACTGGACTGCTAAGGTCTCCACCAGCGTTATTCGTATCGCAATGACGGCTGACTGGACCGGCCTTCCTATCTTTGTCTGCTTGATTCGTAAATGTAGTTTCCTAAAAGCAGGAGGAGGGGAATTAGCCACCCAGTGGATGCAAGGAAACACTTGTTTAATTTGTTCCCTCTAAGCACCCCGATATTCCCCTTTTGTTGTCTCACCTTATTGTTTGTAATGTTGAGCTCTCCATCCTGTACCGAGCACAGGGGCGCGTAGAATCCCAGTTGCTTCACTGGTTTGAAGATTTTGGGCGAGTTCCAGACGTGTTGGACTCCGTGGTAAATGGCAAGGAGCAGTAAGTATAATGTCTATAGAGTTCAATTGTCTGATATTCACTCGTTTTTATGCCTTTGTATTGCAGCTTAATCCGAGAAGAGTTCACCTGAAGTGCTGCAGGTTGCGCGTGGGTAAGAGTCTGTATTACCCAGCATTGTCCAGTAAAAGCGAAATAAATGTCTTTAACAAGTGTTCTTTCCTCCCACAGGTGCGGCGTTAAAGAGGTGTAACGCCGATGAAAGATGCCCAGGGGAGCGGTAACCCTGGTGAGTATAATATGGTTGCTTTGATTGTCTTTGTTAGCACCCGGCTCACCTTGTTCTCTTTGTCCCTTTCAGGTTCCACGGATGCAGTGATGAAATGATGGCAGCAGCGCTGAACCGTGGAGATGCAGAATGGTAAGTATGGCACGGCGCGCCTGCTAGCGGTGCAATGCTTTTATTTCCGACATGTTTTTTCCAATTCTGGAGTGCTGCGAATTCGGGAACAGATGAAAATTAAAAGGTAAGTTCTTGTTCTTATTTCTCTTTCTTCTAGGATGGTGTCCAGGTTCGAGGCGGGCGTGGCAGAGGACTGGATGTTGCAGGCACGGTGAGCGTCACGCTGCTGAAGTGCAGACTAACGCGAAGCATGGGCTGCTGTTCGGGCGTGGTTTAAATAGCCTGCAAAGTAGTCCCAGGTAAGAAGTTCCCCAGAACCACACCCGAGTAAAAAATAGTCCCTGTAATAAAAGAGTCCCATCCAAGCCTCACGTGGGCTTTGATTCATTTGCAGCATGGTCTGCAGGAGGTAAGTAAGGTCTATGAGCCTGGCGCCATAGGCGCCAGGACTGATGTCTTTTATGAGCCTGGTGCCTAAGGCGCCAGGACTGAACCCAGATAGCCCCCAGCCGGGGCTGCTGGGGTCTCAATAAATGTCTGGATGCCTGCTCCCGAGGCTGCTGGGCTGGGTCCGGATGCCCGGGGGTAGGCATCATGACAAAAACCTACACTGGACCCAGACTCCCCTAACAACTATAGGCCTATCACGACTGTGCAATTCCTTTTGAAAATTATGGACAAGGCTGCGTACCTACAGATCCAGTCCTACCTGGAATTGCACAACATCTTGGGAAAAAAGCCATCTGGTTTCTGTCTTTGGCATGGCACAGAGTCGGCCTTGCTAGACCTAATGAACCAGCTACTAGAAAACATGGACAAAGGCAAGTCTGCCCTCCTCTTGCTCCTCGACCTTTCGGCAGCATTCGACTTGGTTGACCACAAGATCCTAGAAAACATCTCACAGACTCTAGTCAAAACAATTATATAACACTGATTTAGACCTTTCCACAGCCTCATCTTTGAGGCAAGGGAAATGTACCCGCTTACGCCCCCTTATGCCAGGCAAAGGGATCCCAGGCCTTTTATGCTTGCTGGGCCTACAGACACCAGCTATTCCTCACTGATGAGACCCAATGAGGCTGAAACATGTTTGGGGAATTGTGTGGTCTTGTGCGGAAGGGATGTGACCTTGCAGTTTTGCTGGCCTGCCCTTTTTAGGGTGGGATGAAACATGATTTGCATATGGTCTTTCCCATTTTATAATGGCTTGGCTGTAGAAAAACGATGGTCTGTATGCTTCCCCAGAGCAATCACAGAGGTTAAGATGAATTCTAAAACTTTCAGCCATCACCTCTTTTGTTTTGCCGCCATAAAATGAACCTACACAACAAAATCACACTTATTTATGCAAAGGTTTATACCCTTACTATGTCCCCTTGCCTTGGGACTGGGGACTTTCCCCTCCTCATAACCCCTTTTGCAGAATGAAGATATCCCAGGTCCTTCATATACTGAAACTCTACATTACATGCAGCACTGCCTTTCCTCCACAATGGAGGAGATGCTTTTTCCTCCCTCTTCTCTTTTTCTTATGAAGATATGATAAGTCATTTATAATGGGCCTGTACACATGTGTTTCTAGACTTGACAGGACAAGGGAGGCTACGGAGGGAG
Organism: Ambystoma mexicanum; assembly: GCF_040938575.1. Taxonomy (NCBI): domain Eukaryota; kingdom Metazoa; phylum Chordata; class Amphibia; order Caudata; family Ambystomatidae; genus Ambystoma; species Ambystoma mexicanum. The sequence goes on from NC_090936.1 coordinate 841,689,929, forward strand.
GGCAAGACACTCTTACTAGGCCTTGTGTCATTCAGATCGTGCAAGCGTGGTAACGTGAAGTGCAGGGGAAGGGGATGGGGCAGTGCAAGGGGGAGGTAAGGGGAAAGTGCAATCAGGGCAGCATTGTTCTAAATAAGTGCAGCCAGAGCAGCATGGCTCTGGGTAAGTGCAAGGAGGCGGGGACTATAGAGGTTACAGTTACAGCCCCTAATACGCGACAGGCCCAGAGGCAGTGTAGTGGACTCTGGTCAAAGATGAGCCAGGTACCCAGTAATACTCTGAGGGTAACCAAGCAACCAGTCGGCACAACAGATGGGTAGGTCAGCAGTGGAGGGAATGAGAGCAGAAGAGAAAAGGAAGGTCTTGAGCTGCTTCCAGAACTTCAGAGGAGTACTACAGCAACATCACCTTTCCTCCTGGTGGAGGAGATCTCACTGGCCACCTCTCTATATAAAAGAAAAACACTATGGGCCTCATTCCGAGTATGGCGTTAAGGGATAGCGGCCACCGCTAACGAGAGCGGTGGCGGTAATCCCTTACCGCCATACTCCGAGTTCCCTTAGCGCCATGGTGCTTTTAACACCTGCTTTTAGCAGGCGTTAAATACCATGGCGCTAAGGGACCTTGATGTTAATTACGCCACCGTAATTTACGGTGGCGTAATTGACGCCTTCCCCACTCCCATTATGCCCTATGGGGCAAGAATGGGAATGGGGAAGGGTAAATGGGGATTGGGGAATTACCGCCCCGCCAACCTTGGAATGGGGCGGTAATTCCGCCAACCACCAAGGCGCTGCCGGTCCGGGTACGGCGTCAACCAAGGCGTTAATAGCGCCATTGGTTAGCGCCGTACTCGGAATGAGGCCCTATATATTGCCACATGGTATTTTTCAATCCACATACTCATAATCAATTCACTCTGCTCACACTCTCAGAAACGCCTCTGATACGGGGTCCCGTCAATGGCCTTCTCACAACCTGGCACCTGCAAACCTCTAAACCTCTTCAAGTCATATACGGTGGACTGGTTACTGCAGATGGGTGACACAACCCAGGAGGCTAGGCTGGCATACCCCGACCTCAAAGAGAGTCTGGGATCACGTTGGGGTCATCAATTTTACAATGAGAAACATAACCTAAAACATGAACGATAAAAATAATTCTAAATATCAGAAATTCACTGCACCTCTTTGATAATGGAAAAACATGTTTATTAAATGCAAAAAAGGTCTCATACAGTCCTGTAGAATGGCTGACACAGAGCTGGTCATCCCCCAAAAGTGACAGGTTATATAGCGGAACATTGCAATTCACCATATATAGGTTACAATGTCATTCCACCATCTCCAGTGGCTACCACCGATAGAACGTGCTAATACCCCACCATATTCCCTAGACGGATTGGCCAAGCCTTATCTAAACCCATTCCCCTATTGATTTGGCCCACTACTTTGTCACTATTAAATTTAGATGCAGGATTGGCTAATAAGTATATTGATAAACCTATAAATCATGAAAGTAAAACTGGCATGGTAAACTCTGCTTTGGTAAGAGAGCAAGCCTTGTCATTATACCGGCCATCGTGGGGCACACAAGCTGTACCCCGACATTGTACTAAATTAATTGGCATCAACACGGCTCCTCCGATCCCAAATCACTGAATGATACAAACACGGATACCCCCTTATCTCCTTCAAACCCCAGGTGCCTAGTAATGACGCAGTCAGAATTTCAGGGATTCATTTGCTTTTGGATGTGTGTCTACTTGTAATTCAAATGGGATGACCACTCCTTGAGTGAGGGCAGTATTGCTCAAAATCTTTGCCTGGCCTATTGGCATCACAAAACCTCATGCCCTATTCTCATGTATTTTTCCTTCACCTGCCATCCCACAGCTACCATTCCGTTGCCACTGTGGTCAAGCCCTGCAGCTGGATACAATTAGTGTGAATCTGTGCACCGTGGGTGCTTCTGACCTCAGCTTATCTCCTGGGGTACAGGAAAGAGATCTGTCTTGGGACTGAGCTAAAGGGAGAAGCAACTCCACATCAGGGCCTGCATGCTATTCTGTTCATTATGTACTAGGCCTTAGAACCCAATATGGCGGCACTCCTATCATGTTAAAATGCTGACCTCGCTCTTAACACACTACATTCCGACTCCATCTTCCACCTACATCAGCTCTCGACTAACACCTCATTAGGAATGTAACTTCATGTACTAATTCTAAACACAGGGCCTATACCACACTGTCCTATCTATAATCTCTGAAACTGCAACATATATGTATTTGTTGCTCCTTCTGTGTTGTTATTTGTTGGTACCTAGTATGTGTCAAAACTAACTACTAGTGATACACACACCTTCTGCCATGCAAAGCCCACTCTGCTCACACCTATATGCTAATAGGTTTTTCTCAGTCTGAATATTTTTGTGCTGTAAGTGCATCCTTACAAACCCCAGGAGAGGGGAATGGACACATCCCTACAAAGGATACCCAAACTAAAAAGTCCTTGGTTACAAGAAGCAGAAAGACATATACGCTTGTTTCAAAGTACAGGAAAGAGTGATAAAACGAGTTGTGGAAATACTTTCCCAAGAGGGGAGACTAAAACCATGTGCATTGCAAAAGAATTCTCCAGAAGGTGGCAAGAGATTATTTGAAGATATTTTACTCAAGAGAACGTTTGACTGATGAAGAAACTTTGCCATAAGGGAATACCCGGAGAGGTGAGATCTTCTCTAGTATAATTTAAGTTAGTTAAAGTAGTGGTAGGGAAAATTATAACTAATTTTGGAGGGTGGATATGTTCATTTTTGGATGATCTGGTGACTGACAATCACCCTTAGTTATTTATATAGGCTGGGGTAACCCTTCAGCAATAGAGAAAGAAAGACCTTATCTTTGTTATTTCTATAAACACCAATACAAATGGCCTTTAAGTGCCTGCCTACTTCTCCCAACTGCAACAGTTCATAATTTATTTTATTTTATTTTATTGGGCATTCATAAGGTGCTTGTACAGCTGGACAGTGATTCAAAGCACCACAAAGCAAGAAGGGAAGGGTAACAAGGGTGCAAAATAATAAAAATAAAACATAAAACAAAAGCGGTCATACTAGGCCTTGTGTCATTCGGAACGTTCAAGTGCGGAGAATGAGATGGGGGGTGGCTGTAAGTGATGGATGGTCCCTTGAGCGAAAGTGCCAGGAGTGCCCGTTGCTGATGTAACCGGTAATTGCGTAGGCTCTGACAACCCAGGTGAGAGAGAGGTAACCGCCCACAGGCAGTGCAAGTCAGAGACAACACGCTGGCAAGTGTGGGCCCAAAGGCAAGTGCAGGTGGAGACGGATTCTGGTGGTGATTGCGCAGAAGGCCTGGACCCAATTGGACTCTTGAGGGGCCTAACAGCCAATCTCACCGATTGTGTGGATGGTTAGCAAGGGAGAGAGAGAGTAAAGGAGGAGGAGAAAAGGAAAGTCTTGAGGTGCTTGTGGAACTTGAAGAGATCCAGCTCAAGACAATGAGAGAGAGGGAGACTGTTCCAGAGGAGGGAGCCAGTCAAGGAGAGAGATCTTCCAACAGCTCTCTGCTTAGAGAAGAATTCCACCAGCAGATAGTTGGAGCAGGAGGAGACAAAGGGATCTTGAAGGAGAGTAGTGAGATAGAGTTGTAGATAGTGTGGTCCCAAACCTCAGACAGCCTTATGGATGATCCATAAGGTTTTGAATTTAACCCTTGCAGCAACTGGGAGCCAGTAGAGTGATGTTAGGGCTGGAGAGATATAGAGCCTCATTACGAGTCAGGTGGAATGGGTTAACAGGGTCCGCTAATGGATGCAGACCCGTTATTCCCATTCCGCCTGATTACGAGGTCCCCTCGCGGGGCCCAGTAAGGACGCCTGGTAAAACCAGGTGTCATTACCGGGTCCCGTGAGGGGTCCATGGAGCTAACAACGGGCTGGTTGTAATCGGCCCGTTGTTAGCTCCCTGCACCCATTCCGATTGAGCCTTATGGAGGCTCAAATGGGAATGGAGAAGGTCCGGGCCGGGGTTCCCTGAGGAAGGAATTACCGGGCCCTCCAAACTCGGAATGGCCCGGTAATTCGCCATTCAGGGAACCCGGACCCGGGTTTGGAGGCAGCCATGCTGCCAATAGCGGCATGGCTACCGCCAAAGCCGTAATGAGGCCCATAGTCCCTAGGTTTAAGAGCAAGGATAAATCGTGCAGCCCTATTCTGGATTAGTTGGAGATGGCAGAGGGAGGAAGAAGGCAAGTTAAGGAAGAGGCTGTTGCCGTAGTCCATCCTGGAGAGGACCAGAGCTGTAGAGACATTGTGCTTTGAGGGGAAGGTAAGGAAAGGGAGAATGCCTTTAAGGAGGTGAAGTTGAAAGTGAGCCTTCTTGGTAAGGTCCAAGATGTGAGGAATGAAAGGAGAGAGTTGGGTCGAAGATGACCCCAAGGTTTCTTGCTTCAGAAGGAGTGGGAAGAAAACCCAAGGAGGGTGGCCAGAGGGCAGGGGGAAGCAGAGCACAGGTGTCCCAATAGGAAGAATCATGGTTTTACTGGCATTAAGACAGAGAAGGTCATTACGACCCAGGCGTTAAGGGTTAACGCCGTCGTTACCCCTTAACGCCTGATTCCAATTTTAACGGCTGCTTTTAGCAGGCGTTAAAATCCATGGGGCTAAACCGCCTTGGTGCTAATTACGGCACCGTAATTTACGGTGCCGTAATTAGCGCCTTCCCCACTCCCATTATGCCCTATGGGGCAAAAATGGGGAAGGGTAAATGGGAAATGGGGATTTACCGCCCCACTCACCTTGGAATGGGGCAGTAAATCCGCCATCCACCATGGTGTAAACGTAGTTTACACCATGGTGGTAAAGTTGGTGTACTTACCGGCTGGGTCGTAATGACCTCCAGAGATCATTGGAAGTGCACCATGACTGGATAGCAGACAGGCAGTCAAGGATGACAGAGGAGGAGGAGAGAGAGGATGAACAGAGTTTAAAGAAGAGTTGTGTGTTATCTGCATAACCCTGGAAGTATGGAGAGAAGGCAGAGGTCAATTGAGCAAGAGGAGCAAGGTAGATATTGAAGAGTAAAGGCGAAAGTATAGAGCCATGGGGAACATCACATGCAGAGAAGGAGATGGAGGAGGAGACGGAGCCCAGGCTCACCTGGGAGGGGCGGTCAGTGAGGAAGGAAGTCAACAATTCCAGTTCCCAGTCGGAGATACCAAGAGTATCTTGGAGCCCTTTTATGAGGATAGAGTGGTTGATCGTGTCAAAGGCAAAAGAGAGGTTGAAGAGAATGAGAACAGCAGGAGAATTAGAGTCAAGATTAGCAAGCAGTCAAATATTTTTTTAAAGATGTCTCCATTCAGGACTATTTCATACCCTACATGTTCTATTCCATAAAGCTTCTGAATACAAATTTCAAATATTACATTTTGTTTGGTCCATGCAATATATGACATTATTCAGCACACAAAATCTACATTAAAAAAATGTTCTGCTATGACGTGTTACATGTTGCAAGCTACGAAGCAAGTCCACTACTGCTTTTAAAGCTTTGCTGAAATCCCACTTTTCGCAATTAAGTTCTGAAGCACAAACATTTTTTAGGTGCACTTCCACAGAAAAGAGAGAACACACAAGCAAATGTTGGTTCATTCTGGTAGGGATGAACACACAGTCTTCTTGTATGCATTGTCACAAGGATGAATACAAAAGATTTTTCCTGCACTCAGGAAAGTGAACAAATAATCTATCACACAGTAATTAACTGCACACCCACAGAGAAAGGGACACACAAACACGCACACACCCACACACTTTGTTATGTCTTCACAAACACACCCACACATAAAAAAAACACAAACACCCACACATATTGCTGCATTCCTGCAGGGAAGCGTGTGCACAGACCGATTTGTGTGCCTTTGAAACCACATTTGGTTCACAAAAGATCAAGGTGAGTTAACAAACAAGGCAGATAAAGAATCACAATATTACATTATGACGAACTGTAGCACATTGTAAACATCATTTCACTGTAAAGTGCACCTTTGGGGACCTTGAGAGCATCGGTCTCTGTTATTAAATGGAATATGATGAATGTTATCAGCGTGCTTGCTGAATTAAAAAGAACCGAGGATTTGTGTCACATGAACGTTTTCCAACATTTCATGTGTTCATGTGATGAACGTCTGCTGTAGCCAATTCTTGGTAGGGCAACCATTTTTGGTAATATCACTTTAATAAAAAATATGACATTTGGTAGCAAGATACTATAGACAACTGGACATATTTGCAGAATTATAAATCCTTTTCACAATGCGTGAACAATTCTGCTTTGGCGAATTTCCCTATGCAGTATCTAAGGAAATTGAGCTGGTTTGTGAGATTTGAGGTATGTGGCATTAAGAGCGACAGAAGGAATATCGCACCTTAATATGTTAATGGACAGCACATGACTGACGTTTGCAAGTCCACGCAAACCACTTAGTATCACGTGGGAGTACGAGCTCCAATTGGAACCCACGAGTATAAGTGTTGTCGCATCACATCCACCAATATAAACGTAAAATCACGTGATATGTTGGGCTCCAATGGAAACCCAACTATCACGACATCTTGTCGTATTTAAACAGACGCCAGGAGCTAATGACTCATACATCCTGGGCCACGCCCCTGTTGTACCCGGAAGACGGCACCGTACGGAAGGAAGACGTTACTCTCTGAGGTAAGAACCAGACGCTTAGACTCAGACAAATGTATGCAAGTAGTACTCCATCTTTGCACCGGCAAAGGACACGGCTGTCCGGGTCATATTCAGAATGCTTTCCTCACTTCCTTTCCCCTCTTGTTGTTGCTAGTTGCAAACACGCGGCAGACCCACAGTCGCATTTGCTCCCGATCAGCAAGATGAGTTGCTTTCCTGCTTCGATTTGGCTCCTCGCCACCTAGCGGTTTTTCCACCTTTGTACACCGACTACACCCGTAGTAGAACCTCGGGACCCACACCTTGGAGGTAAAAACTGCCTGGCCTGAATAGGACATGGACGGCTGTTCGTTCCTCCACCCTGTGTCTGATATGGGTATTCTGTTGTCCTTTCCTGTCTTTTATCTTTATATATACAGACAGTGTAACAATGGGACAGATGACCTAGCCTCACCACCCAGCACCAAGAAGGGATGATTTCACCCCTCTCTGCGATTAGTGCCCATTGGCGGAATGCATGAAGTGTCAGCCTAAACCATCCGCTAGATGGTAAGCTATTTTTTAGACACAATTGTGGTGACGGTAGCGGTGACTATAACACTGTGAGAATTCATCTCCTGTTTGTGGTAAAGGCTCAATTAGGCGAGCCTTTTATAGTAAGGTTAGTGAAACTGTGTAGTATTCAGATCCCTGTGTGGTCCCTTTTGGTACTTAGTGTTTATTCAATTTACACTAACTTACTTGAGAAGCTAAACCGGGTCAGTTAGAAACTCGAAGCTGGTAATTGAGTACTAGTAAGATTTGGCTAGACATTTGGAGATTTTTTTCTGATTGTCCTTTCTTGTTTTCTTCTTTTCCTCAGGTAACACGTGGACCGACAAAGTTCTTTGTTTGTGGATGTATCTAAAATAGAAATTGTTTATAGCCAATTTATTTTGTGCTATAACATGTGTTTTTTTGTGGATAGTATCAAATGTTAAAGCACCCAATTGTTGGGTTGGCTTCCTTCATCTATCTCAGCTCACAGCGCTTTAGGCGCCACACAGTGTGTAAATTGACGACTTAGACTTGACAATCTCAACAGTTCCCTGACAAATTTCCCCTCACTTGGTTTTTTCACCCCTCTTTTTTGTTTTTTGGAAAGAAACAAGTTGGATGATGTTGTGTTGAGAAGTTGAAATGAAACGTTGTCTGAAAGAAAAAAACTTGGTTTGGTTAAAACAGCTACGTATTTGCACAAGCACAAGCCACTTTATTTTCGCAAATACCTTAGACCTTAAAGGGCAGTTACTTTGACCAGCCCTCTACACCTACAAGACTGACTGTTCTATGTTTTGCACTGATGACTTTTTATTGATTGAAGCTGAAGAACAGGAGAGGTATAAGTAGAGTGGAAACAAACCACACTGCTCCTATAGAATTTATCTTCTGTCAGTACAATATTAATAGTGCACTGTGTTGTTCTTCCTTATTTGTTTTTTATATCCGTTTGATTTTTGTACATCAATAAAAATCATATATTTCTTTAGACTGTTGACACTGCCTGTTAATCTAATGATTAACAAATTACATTGCTGGCCCATACTTTACCTGTGTTAAATGGAATCAAGATGCCTGTTCAATCCTAATATTGTTTACTAAAGGTTGTTGACCTCTTGAGGGTAGGTTGAATACAAGCTTTTTTTCCCTCCTACCTTCTTATTTGTTTTGTTGGTCATGAGATTTCGCTTCAACTGGCTGGATAACCTAGACTCTGTTTGCCACAGAAGAAATATTGAAATTGGCCATCTGAGCAGCAGGATCTGTAAACATCCTCTGGAGACTTTGAAGCAAGTGTTTTTACAGTGTAAAAGTCTTCATGGAAATAGGCAAAAATATTTTGAACACCTTGTATTCCCAGTTTCTAAACAGCCAAGTACACCAAAGGTATTATTGACTGGCAACTACCCCCTGGTCTATTCTGGGCTCTAGAGACCGGCTATGTCACTTTAATTCCTTTTTCATTCAAGTATACATTCTTTCTAAAGTACATTTTGATTTGTATTGATTTTCGCCCCAGATTCATTACCCAGAGTGTTGCATCTGCTTGTCCTGCATAATCTGTTCTTTCCTCAGGGGTGGGTTTTGCACAGTATGTTTTTATTTTGTTATTTTTGCAAATGGTGTGTTTAATTAAAGTATACATATGTTTGTAGAAAATTGATTGGACATTTCCTTTATGTTGAAATGTTATGCTTTGCTGTTTGGGTTGCTACTGAGTAGATACTTTAGCCTCTACTCATCCTTGTATTCCTGTGAGGCAGAAGTAATTTCATTGCAGCACCTTTTCAGAGAAGTGTGGAACATCTAGGCACCTGAAAGCATCTTTTCTGTTGTACTGGGAGTTTGAACTGGGAGTTTTTTTGATATGTGAGTAACTACAAAACAGTTCACAGGTTTTAATATGGCGCTAGATTCTGGATTTTAATTTGCCCAAGATGAACACTGCATACTCGGAGATGTGCACTACACTCTCACAGTCTGATTCACAAAGCGTTTTTCAATTGGATTTTGCTTTAAATCAACTTTTCGACAGCAGTGGCGTGTTCGGTGGCTAGTTACAGTGCCGTTCTTCGTTGTTTGTTTTTTTGGGATGGAACACAGCTTTGCACTCTTCCGAGATTTGAAGATTACATTTTAACACACGAATTTGGCAATGCTAGATTTTTTGGTAGGTGATAACATCAGATGTCTTGTTTGTTGTATGAAATAAATTGCACCAGACAGAACAAAGTATTGTTTTGCACACTTAGGCTGAGCTATTCCTGTGAGAGAATGGGGTGCGGGTAGAAATACAACCTGTGCTCCACAACCAAAAATGACATGGGTGGGTGAATGAACCCATCGCTGGTTTACTTTATTAAAAAAAAAAAAAAGAAATGGAAGCTGCTACACCTGTTACAGAGACACACATTTGGCCTTACCTGATGCAGATCGCAGCATCCACTCTTACAATTTAAAATATGATGCAAGCAGAGCCATTTCTAGGGGCGGGAAAAGCAGTGGCTATCTGGGGCGCAGGATCTCTCGGGCTACGCAACGGGGCAGCGTCCATAAATGACAGCAGCAAAGGTACAATGAAGGCAGCAAGGGCTTTTAAATGCCAGTTGCCCTGCAGAAACTCCGAATGTTAGCATGAGTTTGAGAGTCCAATTGTATTTATATTTGTTGGTGCCTGTGGCGCTGCCCGATGACGGGCTTACGCGGCGGCGTGACGTGTCACGCCGCCGCACTGTGTATAAATAAAGGGGGCGTTCCCGGCCGCGGCAGAGCGACCGGGAAGCCCGAACACGAAGGACTGGTGCCCGTGTGAATCCTTCAGGTGGTGGGAGTTTACAGGACCACGTGGGGGCTCCGACCCGCCCCCAACAGTGGCGACGAGTGGTGAGGGAGACCCGGGCCCGGCGGTGTAATCTTTTGAAGATAATTTTTGAACGAAGCGGAACGGACATTCGTTTCGTTTCATGCCGGGTCGCGGGACGCACACGCGGCCGGCGGCCATTTTGTCTTGGAGGCTTTGAAACTTCACGAGGCTCCGGTTTGGAGCGTGAAGATAACACGGGCCTAATTTTTGGAAACATTTATAGCAGGAAGTCTACCCTGCACGCCCATGCCTGGTTTGTGGGTTTTAACCCAGTTTTGGGACTCTTACGTCATGTGAAAGCCAGGAGAAGGACTTACATGACAGGGCCTGTCTAGGCCAATCCATCGCCTCGGCTCAATTTTTGGAACTCCCAGGTCCAGTTGGATTACGGCAAGGTGGATCCACAGTGTTCTCTTTGTACCCTTCATCATCAGAGTGCCGTGGTTTTTTTTCTTTGTCTCCTTCATCATCAAGCTTGGCTGCTCTGGGTGTCTGAGTCTTTTGTGCATTCATTGGTGCCCTGTCCGGAAGCCTCCCCCTGGTTGAACTGTTCATGTGCCCGGAAAGGAAGGGGTGAGTCGCACTATGATGGTGGGAGTTTGAGTTGCGGCCCTCAGGACAGTAGGTGGGGGTGCCTGTGCGCTCAAGCCCATGGGTGACTCTGAGGATTCAGACAGTGGTGTTGCAGCCGCGTCACTCCCCCGCGATCGTGGCCAGGCAGCGGCTCAACAACAGGCCATCCTACCTCCGGTGATTCAAGCCCCTGCAGGACCGCCACCTGGACAACCAGGATTTCCCATCATGGCTCAAGCACGAGCACCCGCGGCCCATGCCGCCTTGCAGCCCATCCCGGAGTTCGATGCATCGGGCCCACCCTCGAGCATGGGGCCCCGATGGAGAAGATGGGTGAGTTGCCTCGACATGTATTTCAGGGCTGCTCAGGTGATGGATGATGACAGCAGAATTGCCACCATGCTGTACTCGGCAGGGCCGGCAGTCCAGGAGATATTTGAATCACTTACACCTATCAACAACTCTTATGATGCGGCCAAGGCGGCACTCCTTGCACATTTCCTTCCCCTTGCAAATGTGGACTATGAGAGGTTCGTCATGCTCTCGGCTAAGCAGAAGGAAGAGGAGACACTGGACACTTTTTATGGTCGCCTACGCCGCCTCTCCCTCGGATGCGCATGGGGGGATGCAGACGACATGATACGCACGATGCTAATCCAGGCATGCTCCTCTGGCAAGCTCAGGAGGCAAGTCGCGCTGCCCTGCATACTGGAGCTGGGCAGGTGCCACGAGGTAGCAGAAGCCCGAGCCAACAAGATGGAAGCAGGGTCTCGGTCAGTGAGGTCGGAGGAGGTGTGTGTCGTGTGGCGGGGTGGCCGAGGAGTGAGACGCCCGGGTGGAGGACCCCGAGACAGGGCAGGAAGAGCCGGGGAGTCGTGCCAGAAGTGCGGGTATGACCTCCCTCACATGGCAGAATGCCCGGCAGTTGGAAAAACCTGTGGGAGGTGTGGACTGGCCGATCACTTCTCGAGAGTGTGTCGTGCAGCCATGCCGGTGATGGTGCCGAGAGGTCAGGCACGGACGTGGACTCCGCGCCAGAGCCAACAGCCCAGTGTTGCCCAGGTAGAACAGGGTGAAGTCGAGTCCCATCCTGAAGGAGCCGAAGAGGAAGACGAGGAGATCATCTTTTTCGTCTCAAGCGTGGGAATACTCAAAGGAAAAAGCAGGAGACAGCCGAGATGTGTGGTGGAGATAAACCACTCCCTAGTCCCAGTGCTCGTTGACACAGGCGCCTCCGTCAATGTGATGGCCAGAGGGCATTATGACTCTCTCAAACCCCTCCCAGGTCTGGTCACACCGAAGGCCCGCATATTTGCTTTTGGGGGTCAGGAACCGATACCGCTAGACGGTGCCTTCGTGGCAGATGTGGAGCATGATGGCTCACAAATCAAGGCTCGATTCTATGTGACCCCGGTGAGCAGTAACACCTTGCTCAGCTGTGCAGCTGCGGAGGCCTTAGGTATCGTCAGCTTTGCATACTCCGTCCACCTGGAGGATATTAATGATCTCCTCGACAAATATGCTGCACTCTTCAGTGGGATCGGATAGATGACTGGGGAACCGGTTCAATTACACATCGATGAGTCAGTGCAGCCCATCGCATTGAAACACCGCCGAGTACCATTCCATTTAAGGGAGCAGGTCGATAAGGAGCTGGACAACTTGGTGAGCCTGGATATCATCGAGAAGGTTGAAGGCCCAACCCCCTGGGTGTCTCCGATCGTGGTGGCCAGAAAGCCCAAGCAACCCGACTCGGTACGCATTTGCGTGGACATGAGGCTCCCCAACAAGGCGATCAAAAGGGAGCGACATCTTACACCAACGATCGATGATATCATTGCTGATGTTCAGGGGGCTCGAGTTTTCTCGAAACTGGACCTCCGAGCCGGGTATCACCAGGTCGTCCTTCATCCAGAGTCCCGGTACATAACAACGTTTACCACCCATCAGGGACTGTATCGATACAAGCGGTTGAGCTTTGGAGTATCGTCTGCCGCTGAAGTGTTCCAAAATATCATCAGGGGCGCCCTAGCAGATCTGGAGGGCGTCCTTAACATTAGCGATGATATTCTGGTATTCGCCAAAACCGATGTGGATCACATGAAGAGGCTCGATAAGACTCTGAAACGACTTCAATCGTTGGGCCTCACCCTTCACAGGGAAAAGTGTGAATTCATGCGCCCCTCTATTGAATTCTTTGGCTTCATATTCAAGGAGGGAGGGGTGTCGCCAGACCCGAAAAAGGTCCAGGACATCAAAGCGGCGAAAGCCCCCGAGTCTGTGACGGACGTGAGGAGCTTCCTGGGGATGGTAACCTATTGTGGGCGGTTCATCCCGAACTTAGCCTCGAGATCTGAACCACTCCGGGCGCTGACCAAGAAGGAGTCACCATGGCACTGGGGCCCTCTCGAACAGGCCGCCTTTGAGGACATTAAGGGTGCCCTCACAACGGGGGACACCATGGCGTTTTTCGACCCCGCCTTGGAATCGGAGATTGCGGTCGATGCAAGTCCTTTCGGGTTGGGAGCAGTGCTGACTCAAGTGGACCGCAACGGGATTGTTCGACCTGTGGCATATGCTAGCAAGGCGCTCACCGAAACGGAACAGAGGTACTCCCAGATCGAGCGGGAGGCCTTGGCGGTGCTGTGGGGCTGCAGACAATTCCGGCTCTATGTCTTGGGACGTCCAGTGACGGTGGTAACTGACCATAAACCACTGCTTCCGATACTGGTGGGTTCCTCGTCAAAACCACCGGCTAGAATTGAGAGGTGGATGCTCGCCCTCCTCGAGTATTCCGTCACCCTGGTGTATAGGCCAGGGGCCAACAATGCCGCAGACTACCTTTCTCGTCATCCGGGAGTAGGTGGGGGAGAGGGACATGACACCTGAGGAGAAGAAGCGGACAGTTATGTACGAATGGTGGTGGAGGCGGCAACACCAATGCGATGTCCCTAGAGGAGTTGGAGGCTGCTGCGGCTGAGGACGAGTGTTTTCGAATCTTGAAGGACTCAATGCGTAATGGGTCTTGGAAGTCCATCCTCGGAGCTGTGTCCGGGCGCACGCAGGAAGCCAAAACAGCACTGGAGCAGCTATGGACATCAGGGCGCCACCAAGACCAAGGCGCGGCTCCGTTCGAAAGTATGGTTTCCGGAGTTGGAGAAAAGGGTGGACGACTTTGTGGCGGCATGCGTATGGTGTCAGGCGGCCTCTCCTCTGCAACGAGGACCTGCAATTGAGGCAATGCCCCGAGGCACGAGGCCCTGGGAGATCGTCCACGCCGACTTTGGCTCAACATCAGTGGGCACCCACTTCCTGGTGATAGTCGATGAACACTTGAGATACCCGGAGGTCGAGTTCGTTTAATCTGTGGCCTTTGAGCATGTGGTGGTGGCGATGGAGAAAATATTTGCGGCCCATGGTTTTCCCCACACTCTATGCTCTGACAACGGATCGCCCTTCCAAAGTGAGCGGTTCTCCAAGTTGATGAAGAGCTGCGGAATACAGCACAGGAAGAACTCCCCACTGTGGCCCCGAGCAAACGGGGACGCTGAGAGACTGATGCGGACTCTGAACAAAACCTTCCGAATTGCTAAGGGGCAGGGGCAATCCTTACAACGCGCCCTCTATCAGTTTCTGCGGGTGTACCGCACCACCCCACATGGCGCCATGGGAGTGGCTCCGGCAGAAGCGTTATTCAAGAGGTGCCCCCGGGGGGAGAAAGAACCAGGGGTCATCGATAGTCAGCGGGTGGAGGCTGAAAGGCGAGTCCGAACGGAACAAGAAAACCTGCGCAGGGGTCTCCGACCTCAAAGACTTGAACCGGGAGATGAGGTCCTTATCCGCAACCGACACCCCCACGGGAAGCTCTCGCTCCCCTATGAACGGGAGCCATTGGATGTAGTGGCAGTGAAAGGGTCCATGGTGACGGCCTCGGATGGACGATCTGCTGTCACCCGAAATGTGAGTTTCTTTAAGAAGCTGGGTGATCGACGAACTGAAACCCCACCCGAACCTGATCCACCAGACATGCCTGCTGGTGGAGGCCTCTGGGACGAGGTACCCGAATCCCCAGTCCGGGGAGAAGCGGCGGAAGGACGTCACATGCCGGAGGTAGGCAGGAGGTTCCCCCAGAGGGCTGGGCGAGGGAAACCTGCCTACCTCAGCGAATATGTTGTGGGACGCTTGGTTAGTGAACTGGGGTGAGAGGATCTGGGTGGATGACATTAAAGGGGTTTTGGGTGTGCAGTAGTGGTTATGATAGATGTGTGGTTTTCTGGTTAATTAAGTTACTGTTAATCTATTTTGTTGTTCCTCCCGGAAAAGGAGGAGTGTGGCGCTGCCCGATGACGGGCTTACGCGGCGGCGTGACACGTCACGCCGCCGCACTGTGTATAAATAAAGGGGGCGTTCCCGGCCGCGGCAGAGCGACCGGGAAGCCCGAACACGAAGGACTGGTGCCCGTGTGAATCCTTCAGGTGGTGGGGGCTTACGGGACCGCGTGGGGGCTCCGACCCGCCCCCAACAGTGCCCTGCAGGCTTTCGGCAAGGTGTTACAATTAACATCCGGGAGAGAGTGAGACTTGTAGGGCTGAGGGGTCCTATAGAAACAGAGCTAAAGTGAAGAAAATCTCTATAAACGTTAAATGGGACTGAATTGTAAACGGCAGTGAGCAGGTGACCGAGGGAGGAGGGGCAACGTTTTGAGGGATAGCAGGTGAAGGATAGAAAGAAAGGAGGAAAAGCAAAGGCGTGAAAACAGGAATCAAAGGAATACCGGGAGAAAACATAGAAAGTCAATGAGAATGGGAAAGTAAATGGGAAAAGGAAAACCTAATTGTCTAGGGCTGTCCAGTCACCAGCCTTTGGGGGGTGTCAGTAGACATTCAAAACCCCCAAACTGGGCGCAACATGCCTTCTTTTTGGTTATTTCAGTGTTTAAAGTTACTTCTCTGAAACAATTGAATAGAAAGAATGAATGTTAACTATGCATGCCCACATATTGTAGATTAACAGTAATATTATCTACTATTGCATGAGCTTACAGTGGAACTGTAATACAAACATGCTGTGTTCTCTCGTTAATGCCTAAGGCTCCAGCCACAAAAATTATTTATGAATAACAGGTAATTCTAATACAGTGACTGTGACACCAGGATAAACGCCTAACAAGCAAACGATAAATAAATAAATAAACAAAGCACTGTGATAAAACGTTTGTTGGTGATTCAAACAAAAGGTGGTTCCTTTCTAACCCTTAGATTGATGAGATGCAGTTCTGTTGAGCACTAAGGAGTTTCACAAACAGTTGTAAACAGCCTTATTTTCAGTTGTGCTCAGGTATTATTCCACACATTTTAAAGTAAACAATATTATGGAATTTGCAATAAGCACCGCAGGCAGATTCGGAATGCCAGTAAGGGTAGGTTAATCTCCATTCTATCGTACCTCCCTTCATCAAAGAGGGGGCATATGAGGGAGGCAACCGTCTTAATGCCTGAGCCCTTATGCGCCCCAGCCCACTTAGCCCCGGCATCCAGGGGGAAGAGGGCACCAAAGGAGACAACCATACTAAGGATGCCTCCTGTTATGCTTACTTTGGCCACACCTCTTTAAGTGGTCTCTTACTATTAAACAATTAATGTATATCTTCTGGTGTCTCACTATCCTGATCTTCTCGACTGTTTTTATGCATCTCCCCTGTTTTTATGATGTTCTCCCCTGTTTTTATGCATCGTCCCCTACTGAATTATTTGGGGGCACATCTGAGCCCCTTACATTCCCCTGCTACATCTCAGAAACCGTATTTGTCCCCTCAGTCAATCATTAATCTCCCTCAGTCTGCTAATTTTCCTGTCATTCCCCCTAGATGTTGCCGCTTCGAGCCACGTGGCAAACTCTCCCCATTGTTCTGCTGGGATCTTAGTAACTTCTGCCTCCAAAGCCCTCCTAAGGGCTCCCAATTTATCGAAGTTAAAGGCTTCCACAATCAGGAACAGTGTCTGTCTATTACAGCGAGTCTTTTAGTGCCATGAGTCCAAGTAATCACAAGACAAACTGCTAACTTGCCTTCCCCTATTAAAATATACATTTACTAGGCACTTGTCCCATTACCCAGGCACCTCTGCTCCATTCATTCTTTGACTCCACTACTTTGCGGTCCTGAGAGGGAAGTGACTCACTTTTAACAGCCAGGGATAAGGGCTCTCACCATTCAGTCATTCACTTGTCCCTATTTTGATCTGGGCCTTACCTTATCGCCAAACTATTACTCTAACTAGTACCCAGGCATTATATGCTAACTGGAGTTTGGTACCCGATAGCGTACCCCACCCACTGGGCTCTATCTAATTTAGTCTCACTGCTAAATTAATCTGTGGATGAAAGAGAGACAGAACTGCAAGAATAATAGTTATAAAACATGTGAAAACTTCTATCAGTACTATAAACCCAGCCCAAAATCTCCATCCCCTTTCCCCTTTCAGAATATCCCCTAAAAGAATCCCATCCCACAATGCCCATTCCATGTTAAAAAATGGAACCCTCGGTTTCCTGTGCAGTCCCGCATGCACACTGACCAGCCCTGGAATCCTCCTCCTGGTATCCTCCTGGAATCCTCCTGTGTGTGTATGTATGTATGTATTTTATTTTTGTATAGCGCCGGTAGCCCGAGGGCATCAGGGCACTTAAACTTACAACACAGCAGCTGCACGACAGACATTAAATAACAAATACTGTGGCCTGATAAGTGACCCTGAACAGTGCTTTCCCCGGATTCATCATCTAAAAAGGTGTGTGTTCAACTGCTTCCTGAAAGCAAGGTGGTTTACTTCTGACCTTAGAGTTTAAATCCACGCTGTGGAAACCCCCTATGAAGATATTGAATGTAGGCCTCCTACCTTATCGTCTTAAGCTCTTGTGAGGGTGCTCAGATGCATGTCCTCGGGATCTGGCGGTCTGCAGCATTGCTCGACAGATGCAAGTCATGGCACCATCTATCAATGTAAAAACTGAAACAAAGACTAAGGAGTCTCATTGAGAATGTACAAGTCGGGATCCTTTTTTGTTACATTTTTGCAAACCAATAAATGTACAGCATATCACTAACACACCTCCCGAACTAATCCAAGCCACCTCCAATTCTGCTTCTGCTTATAGCCCCTCATTGTCTGGCCCCTTGCAATACATGCCACTTCCATTTTGCCTCCCACCCCCATAATGTAACAATAGTACTTTATGTACATTTCCAAAGTAAGTCTTCCATTTCCAACCTGTCTCTAATCATCATGTGGTACTCTAATTCTGAGTCAGTCACTCTGGACAGACAATATCTTTGGACCAGTACAAGACATTAGGATCCAAAAATGGCAGCTGGGAGCTCCCGAGAGCTCCTGAGAACGTTGCCAAAGCAGTCCTAGAGCGCCTGTCCCTATGGAGAACCCTCATGACAAGCAATACCTCAAGCCAATAAATGATTTCCCTACCCAATGTCCGCTAGGATTTGAAGGAAAACAATAAACACTCTGTCATATATAAAAGGAGTGACACTTAAGGTATTCGGGTATCCTCTCAAGATCCTCCTCCATCATTGTCATTTACCCACATTTATGAACACTCATTTTCACAAGCCTTTAATGCATGATCATGATGTAAATCCTGTTCTCCCTCTCCACGGGGGCCATCACAGTATCAGGGTCATTCACCTGAAAGATCACATCAGTGATTGAATGAGCTGTGAGTGCCACTGTTTAGCTGAGGTGAACAATACTGATTGTCGTGTAACAAGATGAAATAAAATGTATTGCATACCGGTTGTTTTGTATTGTACATTATTTAATACATGTTTTTGAATATTCTATCCTAGTCAGTCAATAGTGTGAGCAAGCTAACGAATCATTTCACTTTTACACGGCCCTTCAAAGCAGTGAACTTGTTGGTAAAAATCTTTTTTGTGACATGAACACATGTCCTATTTTCGGGAGTTAGTGGGGTGGAATTCATGTTTTGCAAATTACTGCGAGTTGGGATTTAGCACGTTATTAAATGAGCATCTACTGTATATAGTAGAAGAAGGAACTGGGTCTGGGAAATTAATCAGTCTTGCATTGGAAATTGTGAAATATATCTTGTACAGAGAAAGGGACAGGAGGAAGATGGATGTTGAGACGGGGAGCTGGACAGATAGCAGATAATGTGTGAATATATTGTTTGTGTATATTATTTGCCCTTCAGAATGATTAATACATTTTGCCTTGCATTTCCTTCAGTGCATAATGTGTAATTACGCGCTGTCTCAGGCTCGTGAATATGCAGTTTTTTTTCTTGCCACGACCTGCCTTCTCTAGATGGCTGACACAGATAAAACAGAAGAAAAAAACCTTCTCCAATGGGTCGCAAGGGAACCATCATTCACCAAGCCCATAACGTTAAAACCAGTAACACTAATTATGACTTATAAAATGCAGCGCTAATCCTTTATAATAATCCATTTGCAAAACTAATATGTTACACTGGAGTGCTTTTACACTATAAACAAGGACTGCAGATAATCATTAGCGCCCGAAATTGCTAGTACTGTGACATGCCACCTGGATGCTTTGTCTGTTTGGAAATAGAAATTTGCATGGCGACTGCTTGCATTTGCAATTTATAGTTTTTAAACAAATGAAATTCCAGAGTTTTTAAGTTCCACTGTATTTTGACAATTGTTGTGTTTGTATTCTTTATGTATTATTTTTGTATTTTTATATATATGAGTAAACGTATATTTAATTTGACAGCAGAAAATAAACCAATTCCCACTTGCATGTTTTAGGGCCAATCAGTCTTATGTTTCCGTAACTATGTAATTATAATAGCCGAGGGTTCGAACCAGAGTGAAAACGGGTAAAACAACACTTTTGACATCAGGTGTTGCATATGGCAGACGTAATACTTACCTATCTGTGGTGCACATGTCCCTTGACGTAAAAGATTGTAGCAGACCTTCATGAGAATGAAATATAAATTCAGATTTAGATGTCTGAAGTGCAAACATATAATTAGTTTGTCCAAGTTAAAGTGATTGTGTTTTCTAAATTGCGACACCCATGTTGAACTGGGGTTATCAACCCAGCCCTTTAAGACGAGGTAGCAATACTTTGAGATGGATGGGGATGCAGAAGATACTCAAACATCAAAGTAGCTCAGGAAGTTGGAAAATCACATCTGTTTTATTTGCAATTGTCTAAAACAGGGAGGTACAACGAACATCAACCATTCTTTTGATCTTCTCGCACAGCAAGTTTCATATAAAAGCAGGTTATACAGTAAAAACGTGTCATTACTAACATCATCCTACGCAGTAAACTACAAAAACATAATTGAGAAAGTTATAGGCTTATAGGGAACATCTAGGTATACATTCCATACTTGTTGGGAAAGTGATTGGGACTCTAACATGAGGTGGGACAACTAAGCCCTACTCTAGTGCAGGTCACTACGAAAGTCATCAAATACACGACGTCCCATTGGTAAAACAAACTATAGGGATCTTTACTACGTGGCCCTCTATAATTGGTTGGCACCCTTGTATCTGTCAGTACTTTTCTTCACACACCAGCCGTGCAGGCTGGCATCCAGGTGCTGGTCGGTTGGTCTTGACCATAGCTTCCCACAAATTAGCCTACTTTCCATCATCACTCTGCTGTCTGCCAGTCAATTAGCCCATTGAAGATTGGCCTTGTGTCTGTTCTTTGTGTCTGGGAATAAGAGGGAGTATAGCATACTCTGTCTCCTGGAATTGGCATAGCACATCATGATTATCTATTTTCACACATCCACATGACTGAAGACCATGTTTTAGAGTTCTGCATTTACAATACTCTTATTTAATGAACCTCTGAAGTCTTCATTGTTTTCATGCCATCTTCTGAACAGGAGTTTGTTC
Source organism: Ambystoma mexicanum (assembly GCF_040938575.1). Classification (NCBI taxonomy): domain Eukaryota; kingdom Metazoa; phylum Chordata; class Amphibia; order Caudata; family Ambystomatidae; genus Ambystoma; species Ambystoma mexicanum. Next base: position 841,710,559 of record NC_090936.1, read on the forward strand.
TTTTCACACGCTTATAAACACTGTCTGATCCTTCAGGCCCAGAACGGCATTGGCTTCTTGGTGCTGGTCCAGTCTCACCTTTCTTTGAATTCGTCCATAGTTCATTCACTCCTATACATATATATATTTGGTGCATGCCGCAATCTATTTACTACATAGCCAGGCTTAAGAATGCTCTGTCCGCTTGCGTTTCTTGCATCTGTAAACATGTAAAAGGACTTGATATCTTCATTGTTTCTGTAGCATGAACATCTTCATCTCGATATCGACATGTTGCTTATCTTTGTTACTTTCTTAACACTTATAGAATGTTTATGTCCTCTTGCCTCTTCATCTCTTCTGGGTGTGTGAGCCCTACTTCATGTGACGTCACCAATCTTCCCTTTTGCTCACTTGTCTCACTTTTTCTGGGATTTCATTCAAATGGCCATCATATTGTCATGTATGCACGCATGGGTTTCTCAATGGGAACCTTGCTTCCAGGATTCTCCTTGGTATTGGTATCTTCACTGGCACCACACATATTTCACACTCTGGTTCGCAACATATAGGCATCATGGGAGCAGTGCTTGATGTGGGGGTTCTTGGCTCCTTCTATAGACAGTCTGTTCAGAAAACGCGAGGGCCTATTTTCATATCCCATTGGCTCAACCTGCTTGCATCATGCTTTCGAATTTCGCAGCAAGTGAATTACAGATTCAAAAGGGATTTGTGTGCAGGTTGAATCACTAGCTTCGGACAGAAAGGACCTGCAGCCAGCCCCTACATGGATAGTCAAGAATCAGGTATGTTCCTGAAACCTAAATACACTTGCTGACATTGTTTTTGCTTCACCTGAAGCCAGGTTGAAAACATTAGTCTTTTTTGGATTGCTGTTTTTAATGTTGTTTTGTTCTGCTCATTGTCATATGCAAGATACTTCATCAAGCTCGAAGGGAAAACATGGAGTACACAAAGGTACAAATGTAAAAAGAATGACAGGGTTCTGGGTTGTCAGGAGTGAGGAAATGACAGATGAAATGGTGGAATGAGCAACTGGGAAGTTGAGCATATACTCTTTGTACAGAGCAAGTACATTCCTGAGGTCCAGGCGGAATGAGCATAAAAGAGGGAGAAGATTGAGAGCTGAGTGTGCACACAGTAAACTTGTGTATGCACCTCAGGGCTGGAGGATGGGAAAGGTGAGATGAGGGTGTGTAAATATTTGGGTGGTGTAGTGTGAAGGATAGCTATCTGTCAAGGGTGTAGAAGACCTGGCTTTTTAATTTAATACATTAAGATGCAGCTAATTCAGTCTCAGAATGGTGGCCTGCTAACCAGAACCCCCTTTCAGCAAACTTCATGCCAAAGCAGAATATTCACCAGTGCGCTGATGCATCAGTATCGTGATCTGCAGCACTTGCTCTCTAGTAGCACAGAGCAGGTTCAGAGATCATATGTGGCATCTTGACAGCTGCAGTGATAGCCAAGTCACCGCGGGGCAGAGCTGCTATTAAAAATATGCACCTCTGTTCCTGAACAACCTCTGTTCCTGAACTACATAATTATAAGAAATCATCATCCAAGTGGCAGTTGTAATCTTTAAACATAAGCCAATCCAGAATTAGAGTTATGGTGGATGATGTTTCATATCATTTGTATTGCCACATCTCAATCTGTACCATACAAGTATCAACACTGTTATACAGGCCAGCCATTGACAGGCTGTGTGTATTATACTTAGTCTAGCAACATCTGCTGTAGGGCAGGAGCCAGTGGAAGTTGCATCTCTATTGATATTATGTGAGGTCAGATAACACCTATCTCCAGCGAGCCAGACCCTCAGCAGCAGCTGTCCTTGGAGACATAAATCAAATGAAACACCCTTCGCAAAAGGACTAGACTCACACAGGGCCATTGCTGCTGTGGGTCTGAAAAGGGGGAGTTGTTAGTGTAGCAAGACCAAGCTCAGCATGAGTGGGAAAGGGTTCCACCATTTTTTTCTCTCGGGACCTCTCTTTCCTTCCTGTCTCCTCCATGCCCTCTAGCAAAAAAACAGCAATGCTTTGTATGTATGAAGATGATCAGTAAGGTTATCAATATTTTTTTATAGTTCTGCTGTTTTTTTTATTACTGTACTTTCCCTCCATATACTCATATTTTTATACATTGTATTCACACTACTTTCCTTAGGGTCCAGTCACATTATGTGATACTTGTACATAGGAAAGTAGTAGCTTTGAAGCAGAGGAATCATTTCTGTGCATGAAGATAATCAGTTAGGTTATGAAGATTGTCTGGTAATAGTGCTCTTTTTTTATTTCATTTTCCCTGTATATGCTCATATTTCAATGTGTTGTGGTCTGTTTCTATTTTGATTGCAATAATGCAATTATATAGAAACTGGGTTTTATTAGCTACTTATAAAACATTTCTGAGAACACAAAACTCTAATAAGAATGCATTTATCATTTCACTATTCAACATGGCAAGATTATTAATATTGCGCCTCATTCATGGATGTTCTACACAATTCCACACAATTCCTGTTTCTACTTGAGTATCTTAGTATACTAAAGAACTTATAGAATGCTATTTGTATCACTGCATTGCGTAATGCACTACGTACCTCATGATATTTATTCCAATGACTGTTGACACTTTATCAACATTACAATAAGAAACCGTTGTAGAGACTTTTCATGAAAAGTAATCCACACGTGATGTCATCAGTGATGTCATCAATGGCATTAGTGATGTCATATTTGATGTCCTTGGTGTTAGTCTTTGCAGTGCACGGTGGCAGCGTGAGTTATGGTAGCTTAGCTTACCATAACTGGCAAATTTCAGGAGTTTTTCTTACTTGGGACCATAACGTCCCTGTAACAAAGTTTCTTTCACTGAATTTCATAGGTTTTTAGTAGCGCAACATAACCATAATGTCCCATTACAACGTTTTTTTTACTGAATTTCATAGGTTTTTAGTAGCACAACTTAACCATAACCTCCCATTACCAAAGTTTTTTTCACTGGATTTCATAGGTTTTTAGTAGCGCAACTTAACCATAACATCCCTTTAACAATGTTTTTTTTCACAGAATTTCATAGGTTTTTAGTAGCGCAACTTAACCATAACCTCCCTTTACCAAAGTTTTTTTTTACTGAATATAGATATACATAGTGTGAATTTGATAGACGTTTACTAGGATTCCCTTACTTTATGTACATGTAACATAGAATATACTGAACCCCATGCTAGTGATTTTGATGTCTGCACACTGTGCGTATGTCCACGGACGGACACGGACAACATCAACACTACCCAAAAACTCAGGGGATATCTTAGATGTTTCTATCATGCCATATAAACACTGTACACGTTCTTAAAGCAGCATATGAACACATTATGTCTAATAATAAATAAGAAGTGGAACCTATATATGTAACACATCAACCGTCCATTTAAATAGCATATGCACTAAAATGGAATATACCAAAACAAAAAAGATATGCCTGCAACATAATTACCTCACAGAAACTGCAGAGCAAGAAGCAACAGCAGACCTACACAAAAGTAACAACAAAACATACCAGAAACTATTGAGTAAACTTCATGTTTCTTATATATTTCTAAACGTTCTGTATTAGGTACACTAAAAGTAATATATTTTTTTTTTACACAGAAATGTCCAGTACTTTGGAATGGCATGAAGAAAATTTCCTATGTGATGAAATGAGTGAAGACAGTGATACTAATGGTAGACACTTCTCTATATAAGCCAATTAATAACCATTACATTATGTGTACTTAACACATTTTTTTAACAGACCATACAAACAGTGAAAATAATATAGCAAAAGAGACATTAGAAAATGCTCTGCAGCGAACGGAACAAAACATGGATATGCTAATGAAAAATGTCAATCATTTAAAACATTTTTTGGAGAAAACATTAAATATCATTGTCCCACATATACCTGTTCCCCCTCTCCATGTCCCAGTCAACTATCCCCAAACCCTCACCACCAAGAAAAACATTATGATGAGACTTTATCCCTTCATCCCCTCCCATCCATCCTCTCCAAACCCCTAATTCCCCAGTATTTGTGTTAGTATCTGCTTCCCCCTCTCTTTCATAAATTTTATATTTGTATATAATAAAAAAATATTATGTGTTTTAATTCAGTCCTCTGTGTCTTTTTTTTAAAAAAAGGCAGTTAAATTGTCTGCGGACAGCACGGGTGTCCAGGATGTCCATAATTAACCAAAATGGAGGTGTCCTAAGGACACTATAAAAGTCTGTACGGTCTGCAATCAAAATGGAACTGTTCTTAGAAAACAAACGATGTCCAGAATGTCCATAATTAACCACAATGGAGGTGTCCTAAGAACACTATGCCTGTCTGTTCTGTCTGCAAATAAAATTGAACTTTTCTTAGAACACACTCGATGTCCGGGATGTCCGCAATGAACCAAAATGTAGGTGTCCTAAGAACACTATGCCTCTCCGTACTGTCCGCATTCAAAATGGAACTGTTCTTAGAACACACGCGATGTCCGGGATGTCCGCAATTAACCAAAATGGAGGTGTCCTAAGAACACCATGCCTGTCCGTACTGTCCGCAATCAAAATGGAACTGTTCTTAGAACACACTCGATGTCCGGGATGTCCGCAATTAACCAAAATGTGGGTGTCTTAAGGATACAATATGCGTACTGTTCCTAATTAAAATGGGAGTGTCCACACTGTCCGTAGAACATCTACGCGCATGCGCACCACACCCATAGGTCCTACGAACATCGCGCCTGTCAGTAATTGTCCATTGCACATTTGTCGCACTTTTAATTAGTTTAAGGACCCGAACACTGTCCGTAGAACACCTGCACGCATGCCCACAACTGTCCCTGCACATTTGGTGTCCTGCAGACATCCGTCCCATTCGCGAACGTGTCCGCGATGTCATCATGTGAACGCACCCATGCTGAGCATGTGTCCTTTTTTGCGGACACTGTCCTGGGTCCCTGAACATTTTAAAAGTACTTTTTTGGACAATCCAAAGTATTTTACAGTAAAAGTTCACCATTGCACATGTCCCAGACAATGGCCCTCATTACGAGTTTGGCAGTAGCCATGGAGCTATTAGCTCCATGGCTGCCACCAAACCAGGCTCGTTTACTGGGTTCCTGCAATGAGGACTAACCGGGTCATTCCAACATTGGAGGACCCGGTAATTCCTCCTTGCAGGAACCATTCCCCATTCCCATTTGAGCCCCCATAGGGCTCAATGGGAATGGGGAGGGAGGTAACAATGGGCACATTACAGGTGTCCCGTTGTTACCTCCTTCTTCCCCTCGTGGGACCCGGAAAGCATGCCTGGTTTTACCAGGCGTGCGATCCGGGTCCCGCACTGGGAAGCTTGTAATTGGCTATGACGGAATGAAGGGGGCCGGTCCCGTACCGGCCCCCTTCATTCCGTCAGTGCCTGTCTCGTAATGAGGCCCAATGTCCCTGCCGATCTACATACTTTTTGGAACTTTTTTGAGCCTTTTTTTTGTGTTCAAAGTGTCCGTGGAAGATTGGGTGTCCGTGAAGCACGCACCCTTATAATAGGACACACCCTAGAATTGCTCCTCATTGTGCTTCTGGCTACCTGACAGAGCATTGGTATTGACTTGCATTCACTACATTGCTGCTGACTTTTGCCTGCAGTCCTCCAGATGGCGACCATGGCTGCTTCAGCATCAGAGTGAAACAGGCGTGAGGATGCAGAGGAGACGGATGAAGAGGATGATGTAGTGGAAGTCCCTACTACCAGAACTCGCTGTGAGTCTTGGGTGTGGCGGTTGTTTACCACTCTTGATGGAGTGCCAAAAGCTTGTGTGAAAAAGGTCACCTGCAATCAGTGCCACATGGTGCTGAGTCGTGGAAGGCCTGGTTCGTACAGCTTTGGTACGACATCAATGAAGTGACACCTAAGGTCGTTCCACGGTGGGGCTATTCGCAAGGTTGTATCTTGTGATAAGCATAGTAGGTTGAGTTCCTCTACAACATCCTCCGTTTCCACTCGTGTCACCACAAGAGACACTCCTGTGGGACAGCGCATCCCTCCAGCTGCCTCGCAGGCCATTCATGATTATGTTGACCCTTACCTTTCGAGGGTCACAATATTGTGTATGTACTGCGACGCAGTACTCTGCAGGGGGAGAATCTTCAGAGTGCCTTCGAGACTGCGGTCAAGGAGCACGAAAAGGACTGCTACCTACCTGAATAAGGCCCACCCTACATCTTCCTCTCTCCACCTGCCCTTTCCTATCCCGGTGGTTGGTGTCCCGTCCTTACCCTCCTTTCCCCTCCTATCCTTGTGTGTCGTGTTTAAAAAAACAAAAAAAATATAAAACAACAAAAACCAAAAAAGCCGCCATGCCAGTGCACTTCCACAAGAGGGAATCCAAGATGTGCAGCCACTCCACAGCGTTCTGCATGCACCTCCAACCAATTTATCCATGAGTCTCCAAAAATCCAGATAATCTGTTTTCTGAAACACACAGCCATAGCTATCTGTTTTTCTCTCAGGTGAAAGACTACATCTCTCCTTATACTACACACCCAGTAAACCTTATTGACCAATCCCTTGCTCTGCTCATTCTCATTTGCATGCCTCTCAACCCCAAAATCCCTGTATGGAATACGCGCTGTTCGCGAACAAATGCCAAGTCCGCGGACATTTAGAAAAATCTGAGCATGATGAATTTATAATTTAAATAATGTACCCCATCCACCCTTTGAGGTTGGATCTGAAAACAGCCGTTTTTTTTTTGGGGGGGGGTTTGCAGATGCTTGAGAGACACCTGTTATTTTGTATTTTTTTTTGTTTTTTTCATATTTTACTCCTAAAATATTCACATAAGCTTCTCCAAAGCAACCCTTATGTTCCAAAAAAGCATGGCATTTCCCATAAAAGATAAAGAAATGCCATCCTCTTTAAAATAAACAGCATTGCCATAATCAATGTTCTAATTTTTACAAAAGAACATAGCAGCTCTAAGCATGAAAGCAAACATGCCTCGGTTGATTGCACACCTAGAATAGTTTTGCTGAGGACAAAAAACAGAACTATTGTCCCATATTGCCATAGGTACTAAACCAGAAAAAATAACTTTGGCATTTGGAAGGACTTTCATTACTGCTTGAGCCAAGTGTTCCAAATCTGCCAACAAAGTTGGGGCACTTACATAGCCCAAATGCAAAGCACCACAGTGGAAAACTACCACATTGGGACGTTTATCCTGCCCTTATATTCACAAATGTGTACAATTCCCTTTACTTTGAAATCAGACACAGTGCTCCACACCACCTCCACTCCTTTAACATTAAAATTGTTTACCACATTCCTGTATTTAGCATATTGCTCCAAACCATGCACAAACATATCTCCGACCACCAACACCCTGACTTTCTCAACCTCTGCCATCTTCACCACACACAGCCTCTTTCAACACAAATCCACAACCTCACCACCTGATTGGCTAATCCCTACAGTCCCCGTTCCATGCTGGATTTGCTGGAAAACCCCAGATGTGGCATGCCCTGTCCACGTACAGCCACGGTTTCCGCGGAGCACATAACTCTTAGACAGCCCTTCTACCCTTTCCACTTCACTCTCTGTGCCATTCCCTCATTGGACTGAGATAGTTTTTCCAGTCTCACTGCGCCAACACAATAATCAATCAGATATTGCTTAAATTGCAGATGTATTGCAAAAGAACACAAAAAACAGCCTGACACGTGTTTTGAGCAGTCCTTGCTCTTCCTATGAGGCTTATAGATGAGGACGTACTAACGCAGTTATATAGGTTGTAGGATTGCTGAATTACTATTCATTGCGGTTGCGGCAAATTGTTGTGTAACCCTCTGTTCTCGGGGGTGTACTGAACGGTGTGGCTGGTTCCTACTATTCCCTCTTTGGATACAGCTAAGCAGTCACACAACCACCAATCTCATCCAAGACTTCTACAACTAACTCCATCATCATATTTCAGCACTTCAAATGTACTGTTCATCACTCTGAGTACAAGTCTCATGTCATTGGAAAGATCCTACTACAAAAACTACTGTACAAGTCTCCAAGATTTCTACTTGCAGCTGCATGCATATCCACATGCATGAATACAAACTACAGGTATGCATATTTTCTGCACAGTAACAGGCCGATTCATGGAATAAATGTGCGCCGAAAATCCCGGCGCAGAGGGGCCAATGCGTGCGCTGCGCCGAAAATCAGCGCAAAGCGCAGGGAAACCAGCGCACGTCGATTCATGGAAGTCCCTGCGCAAGAAAAGCAGAGGACGTGCGCGGAAAAAACGCGCGGCGCAGGCCGGCGCACAGGTCAACCAACGTCGTGCGCCACGGCCACTGCGCCATCACTCCGAGCGCAGCGCACAGCTCTAAAGTAGGCGGAACACAGGGCGGGACACTCGGAATGGGGAATAAAATGGGGCACAACACTCGGAATGGGGAAGAATGTGGGCGGCACGGGGAAAGTCCAGGAGGCAAGTGCGCGGAACGCCCACACGCTCGCATACAACACGTATTCATGGAATAGAATAGGGCAAAAAAGCGCACGCTCAAAGCAGCGCACAGGCACAAACAGGCACAAACACGACCGCCACAAGAAAGCAGGCGGTAGCGTGTCTGCGCCTGCAAGAAATGTGCGCTAAAAGGCGCGCCAACAAATAGCACCTATATACAGACATGACCAATGTACAATACTGTTGCCCTCCTGGACAAATGACGTACAAAGGGGTACCCACAAACACAGACACGCGCAGAGAGAAAAAATAAACGTGTGCGTGCATACCGGGGTGCGCGGTAAGTTCCACACGCGATATGGGCGGGTACGTGGATTGCAGGGGTGCGCGGGAAGTTCCACACGCGATATGGCAGGGAACGTGGATTCGAGGGGTGCGCGGGAAGTTGCACACGGGAAATGTCCGGGTACGTGGATTTCAGGGGCGCGCGGGAAGTCCCACACGCGATATGGCAGGGAACGTGGATTCGAGGGGTGCGCGGGAAGTTGCACACGCGAAATGGCCGGGTACGTGGATTTCAGGGGTGCGCGGGAAGTCCCACACGCGATATGGCCGGGTACGTGGATTGCAGGAGTGCGCGGGAAGTTGCACACGCGAAATGGCCGGGTACGTGGATTTCAGGGGCGCGCGGGAAGTCCCACACGCGATATGGCAGGGAACGTGGAATCGAGGGGGGCGCGGGAAGTTGCACACGCGAAATGGCCGGGTACGTGGATTTCAGGGGCGCGCGGGAAGTCCCACACGCGATATGGCAGGGAACGTGGAATCGAGGGGTGCGCGGGAAGTTGCACACGCGAAATGGCCGGGTACGTGGATTTCAGGGGCGCGCGGGAAGTCCCACACGCGATATGGCAGGGAACGTGGAATCGAGGGGTGCGCGGGAAGTCCCACACGCGAAATGGCCGGGTACGTGGATTTCAGGGGCGCGCGGGAAGTCCCACACGCGATATGGCAGGGAACGTGGAATCGAGGGGTGCGCGGGAAGTTGCACACGCGAAATGGCCGGGTACGTGGATTTCAGGGGCGCGCGGGAAGTCCCACACGCGATATGGCAGGGAACGTGGAATCGAGGGGTGCGCGGGAAGTTGCACACGCGAAATGGCCGGGTACGTGGATTTCAGGGGCGCGCGGGAAGTCCCACACGCGATATGGCAGGGAACGTGGAATCGAGGGGTGCGCGGGAAGTCCCACACGCGAAATGGCCGGGTACGTGGATTTCAGGGGCGCGCGGGAAGTCCCACACGCGATATGGCAGGGAACGTGGAATCGAGGGGTGCGCGGGAAGTTGCACACGCGAAATGGCCGGGTACGTGGATTTCAGGGGCGCGCGGGAAGTCCCACACGCGATATGGCAGGGAACGTGGATTCGAGGGGTGCGCGGGAAGTCCCACACGCGAAATGGCCGGGTACGTGGATTTCAGGGGCGCGCGGGAAGTCCCACACGCGATATGGCAGGGAACGTGGAATCGAGGGGTGCGCGGGAAGTTGCACACGCGAAATGGCCGGGTACGTGGATTTCAGGGGCGCGCGGGAAGTCCCACACGCGATATGGCAGGGAACGTGGAATCGAGGGGTGCGCGGGAAGTTGCACACGCGAAATGGCCGGGTACGTGGATTTCAGGGGCGCGCGGGAAGTCCCACACGCGATATGGCAGGGAACGTGGAATCGAGGGGTGCGCGGGAAGTCCCACACGCGAAATGGCCGGGTACGTGGATTTCAGGGGCGCGCGGGAAGTCCCACACGCGATATGGCAGGGAACGTGGAATCGAGGGGTGCGCGGGAAGTTGCACACGCGAAATGGCCGGGTACGTGGATTTCAGGGGCGCGCGGGAAGTCCCACACGCGATATGGCAGGGAACGTGGATTCGAGGGGTGCGCGGGAAGTCCCACACGCGAAATGGCCGGGTACGTGGATTTCAGGGGCGCGCGGGAAGTCCCACACGCGATATGGCAGGGAACGTGGAATCGAGGGGTGCGCGGGAAGTTGCACACGCGAAATGGCCGGGTACGTGGATTTCAGGGGCGCGCGGGAAGTCCCACACGCGATATGGCAGGGAACGTGGAATCGAGGGGTGCGCGGGAAGTCCCACACGCGAAATGGCCGGGTACGTGGATTTCAGGGGCGCGCGGGAAGTCCCACACGCGATATGGCAGGGAACGTGGAATCGAGGGGTGCGCGGGAAGTTGCACACGCGAAATGGCCGGGTACGTGGATTTCAGGGGCGCGCGGGAAGTCCCACACGCGATATGGCAGGGAACGTGGATTTGAGGGGTGCGCGGGAAGTCCCACACGCGAAATGGCCGGGTACGTGGATTGCAGGAGTGCGCGGGAAGTTGCACACGCGAAATGGCCGGGTACGTGGATTTCAGGGGTGCGCGGGAAGTCCCACACGCGATATGGCAGGGAACGTGGATTCGAGGGGTGCGCGGGAAGTTGCACACGCGATTTGGCTGTGTGCTCCCAGGCATTACCTGTACACCCTCCACGGCCCCTGCAGGCAGCACACACCACAGGGAACTACCCTGCACACCTGCTCATGTCTCCCACCACCCCCACCCCCAGCACTGTGGGCAACCTGCCAGCAGGCCCCCACCCATGGCCAACCCATGTCTCCCACCACCCCCACCCCCAGCACTGTGGGCAACCTGCCAGCAGGCCCCCACCCATGGCCAACCCATGTCTCCCACCACCCCCACCCCCAGCACTGTGGGCAACCTGCCAGCAGGCCCCCACCCATGGCCAACCCATGTCTCCCACCACCCCCACCCCCAGCACTGTGGGCAACCTGCCAGCAGGCCCCCACCCATGGCCAACCCATGTCTCCCACCACCCCCACCCCCAGCACTGTGGGCAACCTGCCAGCAGGCCCCCACCCATGGCCAACCCATGTCTCCCACCACCCCCACCCCCAGCACTGTGGGCAACCTGCCAGCAGGCCCCCACCCATGGCCAACCCATGTCTCCCACCACCCCCACCCCCAGCACTGTGGGCAACCTGCCAGCAGGCCCCCACCCATGGCCAACCCATGTCTCCCACCACCCCCACCCCCAGCACTGTGGGCAACCTGCCAGCAGGCCCCCACCCATGGCCAACCCATGTCTCCCACCACCCCCACCCCCAGCACTGTGGGCAACCTGCCAGCAGGCCCCCACCCATGGCCAACCCATGTCTCCCACCACCCCCACCCCCAGCACTGTGGGCAACCTGCCAGCAGGCCCCCACCCATGGCCAACCCATGTCTCCCACCACCCCCACCCCCAGCACTGTGGGCAACCTGCCAGCAGGCCCCCACCCATGGCCAACCCATGTCTCCCACCACCCCCACCCCCAGCACTGTGGGCAACCTGCCAGCAGGCCCCCACCCATGGCCAACCCATGTCTACCCCCACCCCCAGCACTGTGGGCAACCTGCCAGCAGGCCCCCACCCATGGCCAACCCATGTCTCCCACCACCCCCAACCCCCCATCCACCTGGGGCACCCTCCACCAGGCCCCCACCCATGTCCCCCTGGCCCCTGGTCCTGACGATACACAATAATGGCAGTAATGACCAGCATACCCAGCACAAACACCCAGGCAAGGATTGCATGCACCCACATAGTGAATGCAATCACATGACACAACCCCAAAGGCAAGTAAGCAAAAGAACACATGTCCGCCACACACACATACACAATGGGTGCAAGTCAATGTCAAAACCCATATCATGGCATGTAAGAAACCAAAGAAAAAATGACACAAGTGTAAGATAATATTAAAATGTATTAAAAAATAAAAATAAAGTAAACTCTGACAACTATCTGGGAAAGCAAATAAAAGGTCCATGTCCGGGAACAAAAATGAGAAACCAAAAAACAAAGGATAGAAAAATGAATAGATTTTGTCCAAAGTAAACACATGTAGAATGAAATGAAAGATAAACCATTACGACATGGTGTGACCAATATGAAAGTAAAAAAATTTATCTCACAAAAAATAACTATATTTACAGGATTGTTCAAGGGTCCATGAGCCCAACACCACAAATTAAACCTAATACTAACTATTTAAAAAAATATGTACAAAGAAGTGGCCATTGTCCAAGCGGTCCAAAAAAAAAATTAAAATAAAGGAAACCTAGCACTAACTAACTAAAAAACTATATACAAGGGCAGCGGGCTAGTCCTGCGGCTCACTTGGTGATGTTGGCCAGGGCATCCTCGAACTCCATGTCTATGTCCTGGAGGCGGGACTCAGTCCTGGCCCCGAGGTCTCGCAGGGACAACCCCATGTGCTCTCCAAATTCCCTGCGAGCCTCCTCGAGGCACTCAGCCCGCCTCAATGCCTGATGCATGGAGATCTCCGCCCTGGCCATGGCGAGCCGCTCCTCTTCCGCCCGCTGCCGCTCCGCATCTATCCGCTGGCCAAACTCCTCCCACACGGAACACACCGCCATGCCAGGGTTGCCCTGCCCTCCGGCCGATGCCTGCCCCTCCGATCTTGATGGCCCTGAGCCATGATGCCTCCCACGTCGAGCCCGCTGCTGCCTGCGACGCCACTGCCTCTGCCAGCACGACGGCATCCAGGCTGATGGTAACCACCGACGCCGTCGTGCACGTGCCCTGCCCGATGATGCCGGCACATCTTCCATCTGCTGGGGTCCACTTGCTGTGTCGTCCACCCCTGCTGGACCTCCGACTCCCAACTGCGGCAGGGATGGGATCCCCACCGAGCTGGCTGCATTGGTCGGGGCAGGTCCACAGGGGGCCATGGTGGCATCTGGGCCGGAAGACGGCAAGGAGAACGACTGGTGGATAGCCTGCACAGAGGAGGAGAGGGCCGTCAGATTGGCCAACACATGCAGGAACCCCCCGAACATGGCCGATCCCAATTGGGCCACGTCGGCACGGTGCACTTCGTGATGACGTGCGTGCTCCTCCCGGGAAGCACGCACGGCATCACGAATCACAGCCGTGCGCATCGCGACCCCAATCAGGACCTGCTCCACGCGGCCAGGGGTTCCCACGGCCGCAGGTGGAGGGGAGTCAGTTGACATGGACATCCCCTCTACCTGCGGACGGGCCTGGGACGGGGCATCCCTGCTGGTGCATGGTGGTGCACTCACAGGGTCAGGGACAGCGACATGCACAGGCCCCTCCACGGTGACCTGTGCTGCCTCCTGCCCCTGGCCCTGGACTGCACCACTTGCACCAGCAGGGATGCTCCCACCAGGGCCCATGTGTGCACCAGTGTCGGCCTCCTCCTCCTCTGTGCAAACCACCAACCTGGATGGCTCCTCACCGTCTCCCGCCGTAGCAGGCCCCTGTGGGGGCTCACCCACCCCTTCTGCTGCAGCCGTGGGGGCATCCCCGCCGCCTTGCTCCACAGCGCCGTCTCCGCCCTCTTCTTCACTAGCCGCTGCGTAGAGGGAGACAAAGAACACAAGCATCAGGCTACTGTACAATGGTCCCCTAGACAGGAAGCAATAGCAGATGAGCACCCCTGTCAAAGTACACTTCCATCATGTCCCTCCACAACACATGGGTCAGTGCAGGCAAAACACACACAGTAACAGGCATGGTGCATGCCATGCACATTTCCATGCATGTCCAAATGACTATTGAAACATTCAATGAAATGTAACTCACATGCATCATGGCTCATGCATATCACATGCACACACTACACCTCAGTCACATCCATCTGGCCACAATCACACCAAACACAGGCAAAACAAGGGTAAGGTGGGTGCGTCACTGAATCTGTGCATTGTCACACACATGAGTCATGCATCCATGGCATGCACAAGTCACAGACATGCAGGTCAGGCACACAGACATGGCTACCATATATGTACCTGGCATCAGCACCCATCCTCACCCCCATCCATGTCCAGGTACAGAGACTGGCATGCTCTCATGTCCCAAATCTGCATAGTGCTCCCCATGCCGCATTTCTACACATGCAACAACCATGTGGGTCACACATCACTGGTCGCACAGGCATCACCATGATGTCCCAGCACACATACATGCATACATGGCACATGGCACACATACAGGCAAGTATCATAGAACCAGCACACCGCAACATGCCCTGTCTCACACAGTGATGCTTGGACACTTACCGCTCAACTCCAGACGGGTCTCCCTCTCAAGGATCTGGGCGTGGAGCGCTGGGCGTACGCGTTCCAGGACCCTCTTCTGGATGGAACTCATGTGGCCCCGGCCCCCCTCCACGAGGCGCCGGGCCTTCACAAGGGTCCTGGACCTCAAGTCCTCCCAGCGCTTCTTGATCTTCAAGACGTTGCGGGTTGCCACCCCCTCCGCGTTGATGGCAACCACACAGTCGGCCCAGATCCTCTCCCGTCCTTCCTTGCTGGCGCGGGACGATCCAAAGAGGGCATCATACTGCCCCAGGACATGCTCCACCAGGACACCAACTTCGGTGGCAGTGAAGCTGGTGCCCCTCTGCCCCTCTGGCCTGGGGTTGCCACTGGTGCCAGATGTAGAAGTGCCCGACATGGCAACCCCAGAGGCAGGTGTGGGTGGGCAACTGGGTCCTGGGGCTGGGCTGTGGAGCGATGTAATCCCAGTTGGGAGTCTTCAGTTCCAGCAGGGGTGGACACAGCAACTGGACCCCTGCAGATGGCTGATGTGCAGGCACCAAATGGCAGGGCACGGTGGCAGCAGGCAGGCAGGCAGGCAGCAGCAGATAGCACGTGGGAGGCTGCTCAGGGCACTTGGGGGGCAGTAACTCGGCCTTCGGGGCAGGAGCGTGGTGTTCCGTGTGTTTTCGGGTGGCCAGCTTGATACGGAGTGATTTGGCACGTGAAATTCCTGCACGTCAGCGTGAAATCCGAGGAAAGGCCCTTAGCGCGTAAGTGCGTCAGCACGCATACGCGATTCTATTGGACCAGAGTCCCTCATCGCGTAAGCGCGTCTGACGTGATCCGCACGGGCGTTCCCCACTCAGCACGTGAAGACGGAGCACACGTGGAAATCCTGCACGTCAGAGTGTCATCGCGTGTAATTGGCCAAAAGTGCGCGTTCACGCCATTGGCCTATGTACGTGTATTTCATCGCGTGTAATTGGCCAAAAGTGCGCGTACACGCCATTGGCCTATGTACGTGTATTTCAGGGGCGCGCGGCCCCTTACACAGGCAAGTACGTCAGCGCACCTGTATGCCTGCAGCGTGGGAATTTCTACACGCGATTGGAGTGGGAACTCGATTCCAGGGGTGCGAGGCTCACACGCTGCCTACTACACGCGCAAGGCATTAATTTGCGCACTATTCAATAAACAAGCCAGATGCCAGGATGAACATACCGTTCCTAGCAGCAGTGGCAGTGGGCTACCAAAGGAGGATGAGGAGGAGAGTCAGGGCCAGAATATTCACACCCAGAACCAGCCTATTCGGGATGCCTGATGACCAGGTGTATGGGAGGTACAGGTTTCCAGCACACATCATACTGGACCTGGTCAGTGAGTGGGAGGATGACCTCACATCACCCACCCTGTGCTCCCAAGCACTCAGCCCCCTGCAGAAGGTCCTGAATGTACTGCACTTCTTGGCCACTGGATCCTTTCAGCGGACAAGTGCCATAGTGGGTGGTGTGTCACAGGCCACGCAGTCACGCTGCCTACACCAGGTCTTGAACATCATCACTGCACGGCCCTCAGTCCGCAGGCACATATATCTCCCCAGGACTCATGCAGAAAGGCGGACGTGCATCCAGGAATTCTATGGTGTGGCTCAATTCCCAAAAGTGCTTGGTGCTATTGACTGCACACATGTGGCTCTACGTCCACCCAGGGCAACAGAGCACATCTATAGAAACCGCAAGCACTGGCATTCCATCAACGTCCAAGTTGTATGCAATGCCAAGGGAATCATCACATCAGTATATGCCAACTATCCAGGGTCCACCCACGACAGCTTCATCTACAGAATGTCTACCCTATGCCGGGACCTAGAGGCTGGCCAGCATGGAGATACATGGCTGCTTGGTGAGCATGAATGCCACTCCACATGCATGCATGTCAGATACTGGGTCATGACACAACACCACTAATGATACCCATCACCACCTCCGCAGGGGACAGTGCCTACCCTATCAGCCCCCACATGATGACCCCAATCCGGAACCCCACCACGCCACCCCAGGTAAGGTACAACACAGCCCACATTGCTACACGGGGCATAGTGGAGCGCACATTCGGAGTGCTGAAGTCACGCTTTCGCTCCCTTGACCGTTCTGGCGGGCAGCTGTTATATGCTCCCCCAATAGTGTGCAGGATCATAGTGGCAGCATGTGTCCTGCACAACGTTGCAACACGCCGGGGCCTGCCCGTGGACATGGTGGTGCCCCCACATCCACAACCACATGCACGCCCGCTGCGCATGGGAGGGGAAAGGGCACGGGGGGAGGCAGCCCGTACGCAACTGGTGGCCAACTTCTTCACCTAGGAATCACAGTGCTGGCAAGTGCACACTGCTCTGGCACATACCATCTGACAATCAATGATGACTCTACCTGACAATGTCTGAAAATAACTTGACAATGAACTGTCAGATACACATCAGCCTGAGATTGTTAACATGGAAGTGTCAATATGTGTGCACCCCTAGCTACACATACACCAGCTATGCATCACAACGCAAAGACACAACTCCATCAATCTAAAATGCATTGCCACAGGCGATTCACTACATGACAACATTGCCATGTCACCCACTCCCTTCACAGTCCCGCCAGTGAGGACACCATGTCATGGTATGTGACAGCAAACAAACTGGCCATCACAACATGACACCAGTGTCACAAATAGCAGTGCCCCAAAAGGAACATAGCCGCACTTGAGCAGCTAACCGCCCTGGAGCCACTACTACACACCTGTGTAAGAGTAATTTCTATCAAATTACACACCAACCCACCCTGAAGCCCACCCAAACAAGACACATTGCATGTAATCAATGGTAGTCTCATTACCTGATTCAGCTGGTATGTCCTCACCGTCCAGATGTACAGTGATGGCGCCATGCAAAAGTGTCAGTGCACATCTACCGACATGTAGTGTGACTCCGGAGAGTATGCCCTTGTGAAGATCTGTGTGAAATACCTGCAAAACATGAGCAACATATGTAAGTAGAGGCACATATCATACCATCATGCATAGTTAGGTGCAACAACAATGAACACTATGAATGTCTACACAGTATTGACTATGGACTGGCCAACAGCTCATGGGAGTCCAATGTCACCGTGTAATTTGCTGTCACTTGGGCACACCCTTTGCAAGCCCATGGAAACGGAAGCAGGAGGGGTGTGGATGTCTGCTACCCAAGCATCGAAACCAAACTCAGGACAAGCCTGCATGTGCCCAGCCACAATACAGTGTATGCCCAGGTACCCACACAAGGCAACACTCTTGCAAAATAAAAATGAAAAAGAGAAAAAATGGCCATGAAAGGGCCGGCGGGGGGGGGGGGCCACCTATGAGGTCCGAGGACAGGATGCACGCCACAATCCACCTGTGTGGATCATGGGAAAGGAAAACACCCCATAGGCTCGTGGCCCACACGGCTACTCTGTTGTGGGAGATGAGTCGCTATGGCTCTGCCCAGACCCTGCAGCTGACTCTGGAGGTGGGGGAGCTGCCTCAGAAGATGGTGTGACAATGGGAGGCAGCCCACGCAAAGCACGAGTTTGCTCCTCCATGGCTGCAAGCAGGCGGGTCTGGTAGTTCTGGTTCTGGGTTATAATCATGCGGAGGTCCCCATGCAGTAACTCCCGGGATGACCTGACCTCCGCACGAGTTGCCTGCATCTCGGCCGAGAGCGTCCGTGTCAGACGCTCCAGCTGCTCCTCTGTCCTTCTATGGGATGAAGCCTCAAGCTCTAACAGGGTCGACCTGAGGTGACGGAGTTCTTCCCTCAGGCCTTCCCTGTGGCGCTGGGACTCCATGGAAAGTGATTCCCGCAGAGTCGCCAGTGCCGCCTGCCTGTCCATGTTGGACGCCAACATATCCTCCCTGTGTGCCTGGCAGATGGACTCTGTAGCCTGCTCCAGTCGCTCCATCAGCCTTTCTGGGGGGACAATGGAAGTGGCCACCCTATCCATGGCCTGTGCAATCATCTCGGATGATGCTGCCTGTTGGGTGGCCATACCGTAGATGGATTGCTCCCATACGGTATTGCCAGGTGGCATACGGCCACCACGTTGACGGGCACCACACCTGCCTGGGGCAAGGCGGACTGCGCCTTGCTGTGCCGGCAAGGCCTCAGGCTGCAGGACTGCATTCCCTCTCTGATCTGCAGCCCCAGGAACAGGATCAGAGATTGGGTGGTGTGGCCCTGCATCCGTAACCACCGGAGGCTGATCTGCCGACACTGACATCCCCATTGAGGCCAATGGCCTGGCTGCAGGTGGGTCGGACAGAGGAGATTCTCTCCCAGGAACACTCACCTGCGACTGCACATAGGTGTCATCCTCCGAGTCTACACCTGAATACTGCTCGGGGGAGGAACCCCCAGAGACACCCCTCGACAGCACGGCCTGCAGCACTTGTGGGTTTTCACCCACAAACACACCACGTCCCTCACTTGTGGTAGGTCGGCCCGGGTTGCCCTCCTGGGACGGCTCCACCACCACATCCCCAGCATCAACAAGTGCTTCGTCCCCTGCAAAGACATGAAAGAGAAAAATGGAAACAGGCATTAGCACCATGGCATGCAACAAGGGCTGATGAACAACATAGGCAGTAGTCCTACGACACATGTCCTACATGACTGGGAGTCCTCCTATGCATTCACCATCACTGGGTCTGTAGGGGAGGCTCAGGGCATACTATGTACTGATTGGAGAGCAACGCCTGCTCACCTTGCTGCCTAGCACTGCCATCACACATTGGGCGGTGATTGCCATGTCAAAGGCACATGCCATCACACACATGGCATGTGACATAGCCACCAAGTGAAGAGGGAGAGGAGGGCTACTTTTTTGGATTTCAACCACTCTGGTCCTGACATTGCATCGTCACATCAATTAGTATACATGTTGCACATGGATCTGCTAGTCCAAATTGGCAACGATGCACAGTGCCTTGTCTACATCAACATAATGCAGTAAACATTGTGATTCCACCTCCCCATCACCTGTAAGGGAATCATTTTGCATTCGTGAAGCACCGGTCAAGTAATGTTTGTAGGTGCAGCGGAGCACTGAGGGGTGGTGGGGCAGAAGGGGATGCCAGTCAACAATACTACTGGTGCTGGTGTCATTCATGTCACGCAAGTGCAGGGGTGGGTGGCACAATGAAGTGCAAGGGGGAGTGGCGGCTGGAAGTGCTGTACAAGGTAAGTAGGACTTGACGTCAAGGGCAGATGGTGTTAGGCGCAGACAAGTGCTGGGGGGGTGGCCTATAGGGGTACAGAGACAATCATGCTGTGCTGTGGGCTCGGAGGGGACAGGGGAGGTACACACTGCTTCTGGCTCGGCAAGGTCCTTTCAGATTTCTATGTGTCCTGCAGAGTTGTCACATGCCGCAGATATGTGCCCTTGGATTGGGGATCTCATCTTGGTGAGAAGGGTGCGGCGCTATTGCCTTTGGAGCATGTGGCAGGCCAGTTTGCCAGAGGATGGCCATGATGCAGGACATTCCCTCTCTGCCACCCGGCACCTGTGGTTTGGGTTCCCAAGATCCGAGTCATGCCAGGACTCTGCATTGGCATGGGGCTTCAGACAGGTGGTCATGACCGTGGCTAAGACATCCAGTGTACCTGACATGGAGTGGAGCATGGAGTGGGCCCTGTCAGGATGGGAGTGAGCCTAAGGGGGAGCTGGATGGGGGGGAGATTTTGGCAGCATGAGCCTCGACTGACACACACTTCATGGGTCGGAATACCAAGAAGGTGTGTGACAGTGGTGAGGGTGGCTTTGCCTGTGGGGTGTTGAGGGTGAGCTGGGAGGAGAGGAGAATGTGATCACTCCAGGAGAGAGGAGTGCAGAGATGGACGGAGAGGGGAAAGTCAGATGAGATCAGAGCATCAAGAGTGTGCCCTGCAGAATGAGTAGGGACAGACGGGAGTCTAGAGGGTGAGAGGGAGTTGCTGAGGTCACAGAAAGGTCACGTGGGGGCGTCAACAGGCATGCAGGTGGATGCGTACCGCACCAAGGATGAGGAATTCTGTGTCTGGGGACATGAGTGAGGAGGAGAGGTGAGGACACTCAGAAAGGAAGTAGTACATTTGACCAGTTTTCCCAGACACAGTACGCACTGTTTGAGAATGTCAAGGTGTGGTGGACAGAAACCTCACACAAGCCATTCCAGAGTGGAGTAGGTCTAAGTAGGTGTGACAGTGGCAGGAATACCCTCAGGGAAGCCAAGGGCACACCCCCCCTGCACAGTAGTGGCGGGCCAAGGAGAGGGTCAAGGATGCAGACAGAGCTGGCCGTCAGACATGTTTCCATGAGACCAAGGATGTCAAGGTGCATAACCTCTTGTAAGTGACAGTTATCGGAGGAATGCCTGATGCAGCCGCAGTGAAAGGAGTGTAATTGTGGAGGAGGTTGACAGCCTTGTAGGACTTACGGGGAGTGCTAGAGATCAGAGGTGCCGCATGTGTAGGAGTTGGAGTGGGAGGCGGAGAAGGTTCATGGGAGGGTGCAGGGAGGCAGTGCAGGATTGATGAGGAGAGAGGAGGGGGGACAGCAGGAGAGGTAAGGAAGTTGATGAGATGTGGGTAGCATTTCTCATGGAGATTGAGGTTGGCCTAAGGGCCTTGGACTGAGACGCTCCCATTACCATGCACATCAATAGTGGTATCTGAGGATTGGAAGGAGGCCAGGAGTACACCCCAACGGGTCCCACCTATGATGGTGGAAGAGGAGCAAGGAGAGAGGACAGGGACCATGTGAAGGGTCTATGGGACAGGCAAAGGCATGTATGAGCAGATGTCAGTGAGAGTTAGCTTAGAGTAGGATCAGATGCACTGGTCAGCAATAGGGTGGGTCGCATTGGAGGGCAGGCTGCCCTCATTTGACTTTTGGCAAGCAGGTGTCGTGCGTAGGGCACGATGGTCTGAACTGTAGAAGTCATGGAAGATAGACCACGAAGAGCAGCATGGAGTGTGAGGGAATGGGGCTCGAAACCAGACGGTACCAAAGGACCCAGGAAGGAGGTGGATGTCAAGGCTACATCCACAGTATGACTGCATGTTGGTAGGCATTTATATACAGAGGACGCATTAGCATGTGGTATCATTGCATGTCAGGCATGTGAAGATGAAACTTGAATGGCTGGGGGAAAGGAGAGGAATGGTATGTAAGACATCAGATGAATAGACAGGGGAGTATGAGCAACAATGTAGTGACAAAATTACTAATCAAGGGCAACTTCCATGGTGTTGGCCCATATGTGCACTGTTGCCAGTAGGGATAGTGCTGTGGCCAGATGGTGTTGCACTGAACATACTGGATGAGGCACATGGGTGCCACTATCAACTCTGCCACACACCCCCTTGCCAGGCACCCAACATGAATGCTTCACACACACACCATGCACATGGATAATACACACATGCATGTGCACTCACCGGATGATGCCTCGTAATCAGGGAGGTCTCCCACACCTTGGAGTTGTCCCTCGGTGACGTAGGATCCAGCTACGGACTCGTGTGGTGTGAGTTCTATTTCCTGTGCTGGGGACCCACCTCCAGTCACCAAGGTTGCGGCATGACTTGAGGCCAGCTTATCCTTTGCCCTGCGCTTAAGGTCATTCCAGCGCTTCTGGCAATCACTAGCTGTGCGCCTCACTACTCCAAGGGCACTTATTCTGTCAGCAATGGTCTGCCAGTGTGCCTGGCGTCTGGCATGTGTGGTCTTGGACCCTGCAACGATGACCATTTCCCTATCATGATCTGACACATACTGAACAAGTGCATTAAGTTCGGCGTCTGTGAAGCTTGGCTTCCTTGATGGGCCGGACTGTGCAGCCGTGTCTGGGGCATCAGCCTGTGCCGGACGTGCACTCTTCCTCTTGCGCTTGGAAGGGGGTGGGGATCCAGAGTGTCCTACGCCGCTGTGGACACTAGGGGCAGGAGCCGTGGTGGACTCAGTACTGGGTGTGTGTGATTGCCCACTCAGCATGGGAGTAGGTGCAGGCATTGGGGGTAGTGGGATGGGGTCAGGCCTGATCTGAGGTGCATGAACTAGGACCGACACAGTCTTGGCAGGGTGTATGAGAGGTGGGGTGGATTGAGCCACACCCTGGCTACGGGGGCCAGCAGATGACCTATCTGGCATAGATGCGCGTGCCCTGATGACACCAATGTGCACCGGTGCACGTGCAGTGGACCTGCTGACCTGGATGTCAGCGATGGAATCACCCTCGGACAGGTCTGGTGCCACAATGGCCTGGTCCGACATGGGCTGATCAGGGTTGGTATCAGCCACATGACTCTCAACTGGGGGGGGGGGGGCATGGGTGTCCCTGACTGTTCCTCCAGACTGGGGGGAACAGGGGCGCCCTGCAAGTCACAACCACGTCCCCTGTTGGATCCTCCACGGCCACCACGTGTGGCTCGGCCACCTTTGCCACCCTTACGGCTTGCACGCCTCCCAACCATGGCACTGATGGTATTGTGCGTATGGGAGTGGGTGTGCACAATTGTCCTGGGCAATTGGGTGTCAAAGGGGTTGGGTACCAGATGGTATTCGTACCCTAGTGCAGTGGCAAGGCTATATGACACCCCTGGGGAAAGATGACGGGTCACGCAACGCACAGGCACCCCAAAGAAGTTAAGGAACGTGCACAATACCCCTCCTAGACCACGTGTGCTGATGGAAAACCCTGCACTACGCTGTGGCATCCAGTAACACAATGAACGTATGCGTGTCACACGCGGCCTAGATTGACCTCTGAAGGGGTAGGCTACACACGGGGCAAGCACAGATGTTAGATACGTGCGTGACTCACCGCCTGCCAGGTAAAAGAGCGTGTAAAAATAGCACTTTTGGTTGGCAACACCCCCGCCAAAAGAAGAGGTGTACGCTGTCTGAGGAGACAGGACAACTGTAGAAGGGGACACTGTTTGAGGGAACAGGCCCAGGAAAACCAGTACAAGAGGAAAAAGAGAAAAGAGCTGTCAGAGGTAACAGGGAGTACGAACTGGAAACGCCGTGAAGTAAATCGCGTGTGAAACGACAAGAAGTACCGAATTCACCCACTCGCTCTCCACGAAAAGCACGTACAAGGAAATTGTGTTCGACACTACCTTTTATACAGGCCCACACGTACATCGTCACTTACGGCGTGTACGTGCTTGGCCCATTTTCACCAATCACACGCTTTGACACTCCTGCGTGTAGCTCTCTTTTCACCAATCACACGCTTTGTCACTCCTGCATGTGGATCCTTTTTCACCAATCACGCGCTTCGACACTCCTGCGTGTAGCTCACTTTTCACCAATCACACGCTTTGTCACTCCTGCATGTGGATCCTTTTTCACCAATCACGCGCTTCGACACTCCTGCGTGTCGCTCACTTTTCACCAATCACACGCTTTGACACTGCACGTGCAGGTAACTATTGACGCACATATGCTGGTGACGGGTTTTCGCGCGATGAGTGTGGGGTTTTCAGGTGCAAATTCACTCCCTATCAGGCTGTCCACGCGTTCTAACACGAAAGACCACGCTCCTGGCCAGGAGGCCAAATTTAAGTCCCCAAGAACCCTGAGCACGCTCCCACCTGCCATCGGCTGCTGCCTGACTGCCTGCTGGCCACGTGCCCCACAGTGCTGGTGGGTGGGGGTGGTGGGAGACATGGGTGGGGGCCTGGTGGAGGGTGCCCCTGGTGGATGGGGGTTGGGGGTGGTGGGAGACATGGATGGGGGCCTGATGGCAGGTGCCCCTGCACTGCTGGGGGGTGGGGGTGGTGGGAGACATGGGTGGGGGCCTGGTGGAGGGTGCCCCTGGTGGATGGGGGTGCAGGGGGACATGATCAGGTGTGCAGGGTAGTCCACTGTTTTGTGGGCTGCCTGCAGGGGCCGGGGAGGGTGTACAGGGTACACCTGTGGGGGCCCACCCAGCCTATTCGCATGTGATAATTCCCACGCACCCCTGTGATACACGTACCCTGGCCAATCGCGTGTTGAACTTCCCGCTACCCCTGTAATACACGCACCCTGCCTGTTCGCGTGTGATGATTCCCGCGGACCCCTGTAATACACGTTCCCTGGCCTATCGCGTGTTCTACTTCACGCGTCCCCCTGTGATACACGTTCCCTGGCCCATCGCGTGTTGAACTTCCCGCTACCCCTGTAATACACGCACCCTGGCTGTTCGCGTGTGATAATTCCCGCGTACCCCTGTGATGCACGTTCCCTGGCCTATCGCGTGTTCTACTTCACGCGTCCCCCTGTAATACACGTTCCCTGGCCCATCACGTGTTGAACTTCCCGCTACCCCTGTAATACACGCACCCTGGCTGGTCGCGTGTGATGATTCCCGCGTACCCCTGTAATTCACGTTCCCTGCCCAATCGCGTGTTGAACTTCCCGCTACCCCTGTAATACACGCAGCCTGGCTGTTCGCGTGTGATGATTCCCGCGTACCCCTGTGATTCACGTTCCCTGCCTAGTCGCGTGTAGTACTTCCCGCGTACTCCTGATTTGGAGATTGCCCGCTTTGCTTTCCTTGTTTGCCTGCCCTGTGAAGTGGTCCGGGGTTAGCGCAGCCCTTAGCGATGATTTAGCGCTTTTGATGGCTTTTCCGTGCGCGAGGGCGTTCTTGGGGGCGTTACTGGCGCTGCTGCAGGCTCGCTGCGATTCTCTGCGCCACGGCTGTTTTGGGAGCTTGAAATCCATGAATACGCTGTGCGCGGAAATCTGTTTTAGCGCACGTGCCTGGCGCAGACTATCGCAGGCGCACGCTGTGCGCCAGCCGCGTGCGCTACTTGTGCGCTGGATTCTATGAATTAGCCTGTAAATGTACAACTCTTATAAATGCTAATAAAGAGGGTAACTGCTACTTAACGTGTCTGCTATCTAAATTCTTTTTTTAAACACACAGCTATCTAAAAAAGTATTTTTTAATATTAAAAGATGGGAGAAATAACAGTATAATTGTAGGAAAACACTTAGTAGTGTATTATAAAATTACACACAACCAGGATGAGTTCATGCATCTTTATACACTTACACAGATATACACTATCATTAGAAAACATCCCCGCTGAAATAACACTACTGCCTCTACATCACATCCTTCTGCTTAATTACCCACACCTTCAAAAATGCATACATTCCATGCTTTTCTATAAAGTTTCTACCATTTACCCTATAAAAATAGCAAAATAAGAATATGATTATCTCCTAACATCCTTAGGAAACCAAGTGAATTTCATATGCATAGTATTATACTCATTTGCAAAGCATGTTCAACTAACATATTCTAAGTGAAATATAAATTCAGCACATAGTCAAAGTAAACTGCATGCACACGCTATGTTCAGTAATCAAACAACACTGCAACTACAAAAACATAAAAATCAACGTCTAAATTAACAACAGTGCTATAAACACACACAATTACTAACTTCTTTCTTTTACAATTGCAGTGAAGACCACTCTCCTGAAAAGCTGCAGCACGTGAAGTACAAACAACAACTCAGAAGAAACCTGCTCATTCCATACAGTACAATACCACCATAATGTTCTAACTGTTACTCAAACACACTGTGTGGTTGATTCATGGAATTTGTGCACTGAAAAACGGGGATTTGTTAAACAGGGATTTGCGGCCAAAATGGAACACCAATCCCTGTTTTTCAGTGAACAAATTCCATGAATCAGCCCCTAGAATGTTAGTATTGCAGAACAAAGAACAGTTTTAATTCTATACTGTTAAATTTAGTATTAGTGCTTCTGCTCACCACTAGCTTACTTTGTATTGTCATCTGAACCCTAGTATAGTAACACACAAATACAATAATAGCCTTCCCAACTAGTTGTAGCTGGCCATTGCACAATCACATACCTCCACATACATCCTTACCATCATTCTCAGACACTCATGCACACAGCACACATACATTGCAGAAGAGCCCAACCCATAACTTTTTTTTTTCTCCAACAGACCCCAAAGAATGCTTACAAAAAAGCAAGTCCGTAGAAAGCAACGCAGAAGTAGAGCAAATCAAAATAAAAGTGTCCAGAATAAGCATCCATCTCTAGCAGAATGTGTACAAAAAGTTCAAACAAAACATCTAATACAGTCATTAAGTGAAACAAAACAAGCTTCCAGTACAGAAACTTTGCCTCCTCTTTGAAAATGTAAAACGAAACAGAAAGTGATTAACAAGAATTCAGCTACCACTACTGCTAACACTGCTCCTATAAATCTTGTGGCAAGTAACCATACCATAAAAAGTATTTTACAAAAAATGTTCCGCCACAGAGTCCTTCAGAATCTTATAAAAAAGGAGAGAAATCATGTACAACGCTTAAAACCTACGTAGAAAATTAATCTTAGAAGCTCTCATAGACAGTGGAATACTTCCGAAATGGAAGTTATTTATTTTAGTGTTAAACAGAATGAAACCACTAACAAAACAAACTACTAAACTATAAAAAAGTCTTCTCAATAAATGGAATGTCAACAAAAATAACTTTTTAAATATCTGTGGAGGTGAATGGAGTCACACCACAAGCACAGAACCATATATTAATGAAGAAGCATACAAACAAAAGCAAACAAACACAATTACCATACATAGCAGTGGACAAGGGTATGAAAAACCTAATAATACCATAATGGAAAAAATGCTGCTTACAAAAATATCCCCAGAAAACTCAGTATCACCATTCCATCCGACTGAACCAAAATGTCCAGTGTACAAATGGCCGTGCAGGTCAATGCGTAACATTGACAAAAAATCTTTTAAATCTTTACGCCAGTTACTCAATCAGTATGTGAAAGGCAAAGACAGATTCAAAATGAAACTACTACAAAATATGGATACCTGTGCACTGCGCAAATACACAGGACTACAAGGACATTTATTAGCCTGCATTTCTGGACCTATTTGCAAAAGCCCCTTCCATCATATCAAAATGATATTAACACATCATTGAACTATAAGAAATCTAGTCCATAAACTGTACTTTGCTAAAAGTCCTGCTTTAGCATTAGGCAATTTAGATAACAATATTCTACGTGATACAGCCAAAGACCTACTCGAAGAAAGAGAGCATATCCAGAGAAAAAATGTTGGAAGTGAAAGCCACTTTCAAAATGCAATCACTTTACAATACACTAGGAACAATTGTACAGATTGCAACCTTCTGCTACACACATACAAAAAAGAAATACTAAAATTTTATAGTACATCCGCTGAAGTACCAAACCATGTGTGTGCGTGTTGCCGCAGAACTTTCTATAAAAGTAGCACACAAACTGTAGACATAACATACAAAATAGAAGACAACAAAGATTCCAAATGGTTTGAGTTAGCTCTCTACCTTATAGCACAAAACAAATACGAAATAACTGACCCCTTAATACTTTGCATTTACTGCACTGCATAGCTTGACAACAACCAAGCTCCTTCGTGTGCTATCACAAGTAAATTGGAATTATTCCCACTACCAAAATACCTGCAACAACTCAATTTATATGAGAGCATCATAATTCAAACATTGAACCCATTTCAAGCAATAATACGCCTTCAACGAAAAACTGAAAAATTACCTCCCTCTGAATTAATGAAAGGCATTTGTGACAAAGTAGTTTATTTACCATTAGATCTGAACGAAAATGTACAGACACTGGGAGTGCAACATCCAATAGGTCAATCTTTAATTGTCTTAGTAAATGGTGTACCTACAAAAGACAAGAAAATGGCAACAACTTGTGGACTTTCATAAAGTTAGACAAGCCTTGCAATATCTAAAACATAATAATGAATACTACAAAGAAATTAATATTGAAGAAAACCTGAGGGAAACTACTGAAATAATTCAAGTGTCACCAGAAACTGGTCGAATTCAACTTCTAGATCCTGCTGCAGTATCCAACATTTTAGACCATTATACAATTCATCCATTACACTCTAAAGACACCATAGATAATGCACTAGAAATGTACCAAATGCGACAAACCAAAGTATCAACAATCAGCATATTTAAAAAAAGTTTTGAATCACGTGCCTTTCCTCTATTCTTTCCTACTGGGAAAGGAGGAAGGTACAATGATAGATCCACTCAGATAACAGCATCAGAATACTGCTCTTTTAGAATGTATTCCGAAGATCACAGATTTAGACAAAATATGGGATACATATTCCACCTACTCTTTGAAAGTGAACTAGCAACTCTATGCTATGGAGTTGCACACACATTGAAATCAGGTACCCATTTTCAAAATATGTCAGCTATGCAATTACTACAAAAGGTGCAAGAAAAAGATGAGATTCTACAATCAAGCATTAAAGAATAATGGTTCCGACATCACGGAGATGTATGTTCTATGATAAGAAACCTTGGCCCACCCACTTGGTTTGTTACATTAAGTTGTGCAGAATATGAACGGGAAGATTTACATGATTTCCTACGCATATTAAACAAAAACAAAGCAAACATAGATACACTAAACCTGGAGAACTCTGTTCCCAAGATCCTGTTAAGATATTTCCATCATCGCTTAATTGCTATGCTACACTTTATTTGTAATAAAACTGTTCCTCCTCTCAGAGAAGTGCAACATTTCTTTTGGAGAAAAGAATACCAAGCCAGAGGAGCGCTGCAAATCCTCATGCTGTTATGGATTAAAGATGCTCCTAAATTTGTTCAAGATAGTGATGCCACTGTTTTACATTTTATCAAAAAATATGTCACTTGTGAAATTTCTTCACAAACAACAAATAGTGATCTTCATGAAGACATTTTAGAATTTCAAAGACACAAATGTGGGAAATATTGTCATTGCAAATACAAAAACAAAGGGAAATACTACACCAAATGCTGCTTTGGTTTCCCTACACCAGTTATAGCAACATGTCAAGTAAACAACTTCATGTCTTCAGTTAGACATAGGGCCTCATTACGACCCAGGCACTAATGGGTTAACAGCGCCGTAAAAGGCTGCAGCCCCGTTAACCTATTAGCACCTAATTACGAGGTCCCTTTGCTGGACCCGACCTTAACGGCTGGTGTAGACCAGCTGTTAAAGTAGGGACCCGCAAAGGGACCTTGGTGCTAATTACCGTGCCGCAATTTGCGGCACCATACTTAGCGCCTTCCCCATTCCCATTGAGCCCTATGGGGCAAAAATGGGAATGGGAAAGGGCCATAGAGGAAGGGGAAATTACCTCCCCACCAACCTTGTAATGGGGTGGTAATGCCCCCTTCCTCCACGGCGGAGTCAGTAATTTACCGGCATGGACCATGGTGCTAATAGCACCATTGTCTTCCGCCAGGGTCGTAATGAGGCCCATAGTGTTAAAGTTATATCACCTAAGAACACATATTACATAAAAAGAACAGAAGAAGTAAAATATTTCAATGATTACAATGCAATCATTGCCCTCTTATGGAATGCAAACATAGATGTGCAATACATTGCAGACAATTCCACTGCAGTAGCATGATATGCTACAGCCTACTTAACCAAATCAGAAAAAAACAGAGCTTCACGACCTCTGGTATGACCTATCATCTGACAAAACACTGTCACAGAAAATGTACATCTTAGGCATAACAATGCTCTCTCATAGAGAATGTGGTTGCTATGAAGCTGCAGGCTGTTTAACCGGTACTGCTTTGTATGGAAATTCTGAAAATATAGTATGGCTAAGTCTTGGTCCTGCTAAATCTAGAGAAAGAGTTCTCAAATCATATGAGGACATAGAAACAATAGCGAAAAATGATCCCAACAGCCAAGACATTTTGAAAAACAATTTACTGGACACATACTACCCAAACAGGAGTACCACTTTGGAAACCATTTGCCTATACCCCATAGCCCAAAATTTCACATCCAAAAATAATATTAAACCAGATGAAAACAAAGGTAGATACAGAGTGATAAATTGTGAAGGCAGCTTAGTGAAACTTACTAAACAAAGCTTAATTAATCATATCAAATTGTCATTAAAAAGTCCTCAACATAAAGAACTATATTACATGTCCCTGCTACAACTTTTTAAACCATGGAGAAAAGAAGAAGAGTTACTAAATATCTACGACTCCTATGATGATGCTTTCAAAGTAAATCAAAACTGTTACACAATGAATAGCAACACAAAGAAGAACTCCAGGCCCAACTAGATGAGGACGCTCCCTACAGTAGACAACCTTCTGTAACAGAAAGCCAATAACCTACTGGGACAGCCACTAATAGTAAATGAGGCAGAATTAGCTGACAGAAGTAGAAAACACCATGTGTCACTATGAAGAAGATACAGAAGACTTCACTATACTGAAATCAAAACTGGACAATGAGCAGCATAGCATTTTCCAAGAAGTAACAAAAGAAATTGAACATGGTATACAACATGAAAATAAAAAGTATACCTGCCAAAACTACAAACCTATACTGCTATATGTCCGTGGTCAAGCTGGTTCAGGAAAAACATTCTTAATCAAAATCATGAGGAAGTTCCTTCAACAGTTGACAAACAACAAACTGACAGCTGTTGTAACTGCCCCCACAGGTTTAGCTGCCTACAACATAGGTCGTGTCACTTTACACCGATTACTACTCCTTCCAGTAGAACACCAAAACAAATTAGATTATTACAAACTTTCTACAGAAGCTGCAATGGAACTAGCACAGTTTTGAAACAAGTGAAAATGCTACTAATAGATGAAGTGAGCATGGTCTCCAACCTAATGTTGGCTTTGATTCTCCTCAGATTACAAGAGGTAGTCAAAACAGACTACAAAGAGCTCTCTGGAGGAAAACACATTATTGTTTTCGGAGATCTTCTTCAATTGACACCAGTGAAAGGTGAACCTATTTTTAAAACCTTAGGGCACAAACTCTGCGGTAAAACTGTAGGCAGCATAGGAAAAGTCAACCTTTGGCAATATTTCCAATGCAGAGAATTAACACAAAACATATGCCAGTCTGCAGACGTCACATATGCCAACATTTTAAAAAGTATTAGAGTTGGTGTACTATCCCAAGAACCACCATCAATATTAAAAACCTGGCATATCCATGCACTCTATGGCCATAACTCAGGTGCTACTCATGTCAGGGAAAAATTAGCACACAAAAATGTCAATTGTATATCCTTGATGCCAACTCTTGCAAGCTGTTCAAAAGTCAATGAAATAATGTTGAAAAATGAAATGCAACCAATAATTGAAATTTGCTCCACAGACAAACTGGACGTAAGTGGTATGACAATACCCCTATGTCAACAAGCCACAACAAGAATAATTACCTTAGAAAAGCTGGTTTAGAAAAAAATATTCAAATTATCTTTAAACTCTAGAGTAATGCTTAAACGTAACCTTGATGTGGAGCAAGGACTGGTTAATGGAGCACTTGGCAGTTGTTGGCTTTCAAACATACTCACATGACAACAACATTCAGTTTGTCAATATTCTCTTTGAAAAACTATCAGAAGTTAAAAGGATAGGACGCTCAACAGCCCGATTCCTTCTTTAAAGAAATGTATGTACACAGCAAACAATTTTCTCTAACTCTAGCATACGCAGTCACCATTTACAAATCACAAAGTCTTACCCTAGATAAAGCATTGATAGATAGTGGTAGCACAGTCTTTAAAGAAGGCATGAGCTATGTAGCACTATCACACTTATGTACACTTCACGTTCTATTTCTAATCAACTTTGATGCAAGTAAAGTAAATGCTGATATTCCTTGCATTCTAGAATACAATAGACTACGTTCACTGTACACCCCCATCTAAAAACATATCCGGTTCCACAGAAAGCAAAACGTTGTAAAAGAAAACTACTTCAAACATAAACGAAACAGGATCTCACTGCAAATCCTCCAAAGAGAGTAAAAGAATCTAATACTTCATGCATTACTACAACCAAAGAAGAATCTACTGCTCAAAGTAACTCAGGCACTTCTTCAAAGAAGTAACACAAACACACAGAACTATCAGGTCCATTCAAATGTTCAAATATAACTGATGTAAATTGCTACGCAAATGTAGAAATAAATATTCTATTCCAATTGCCACCAATTATTGACAACATGTACTTACACAATACAGACCAATTGTGTTTGCAAATGTTAGTCCTTCATAGAAATGCAACCAACAATCCTGATAACACTGTGGTGTTCATGGAATAAGACAAGAATTGGACTACTGTGCTGGAATGGTCAAATTCACTATAAACCCACAAGAAGATCCATAAGAATTTCTAATGTACTTACTTCAAGTACTGGAAAAACATACCTATAAATGAAATCTTTCTGATTTCATACATGTGGACACATACATGCACTCTCTGCAAGCATGTGGCACAGGAACAAATCCCTAATGAACGCTTCGTGTATGTATCAATACCTAACTGGGAATCCATTCCATTTCAGCAACATGTACAAAATGCAAACCATAGCAGATTATGTACTACCTGCAATTCAGATAATCGCGCTTCCTTACAAATACAGACACATAGGGCCTCATTCGGACTCAGGCGTTAAGGGGTTTACGGCGCAGTAAATGGCGCCGACCCTTAACGCCTGATTACAAGGTTCCCTTTGCGGGATGGCTGTTTAACGCCTGCTTTTTGCAGGCGTTAAAAGACATGCCGCAAAGGGACCTTGGCGATAATTACGGCACCGTAATTTACGGTGCCGTAATTATCGCCTTTCCCCATTCCCATTATGCCCTATGGGGCAAAAATGGGAATGGGGAAGGGGCCATTGGTGAATGGGGAATTACCGCCCCACTCACCTTGGAATGGGGCGGTAATTCCGCCATCCACCATGGTGGAATTGCAACTTAGCGGCATGGACCATGGTGCTAAAAGCACCATGGTCCTCCGCCAAGGTTGTAATGAGGCCCATAGTAAATACGTAATACTAATGCTTTTATGTTACAATGCAGATGGTACCAAAAACAACTGCAAGCTGACTGGATTCACACATGGTTGAGTATCACTTGGTAAGAAAACCTTCACAACAATAGGTATAATCTACCACGCAGGAGCCACAACCAATGCAGGTCACTACACTGCATATATAAAAAAGAATTGTGGATGGTTTGAATGTAATGATAGTACCATTACTCTAAAGCAGACATTACCAGCAAATCTTATAAACACGTATTTAATATTCTTAAAACCAAAATGTAATAACTAATCTGTGCATAAACATTAACAAAACTTCAATTAGAAAACTATAAACAGTTACAATATGCCAAGAGGTATCTTACTGCCCCAAGATTCTGCAACAACCAAACAGATAAATCAATACCACTAAAATATAACAAGAAATAAACAGTTAGAATAGGCCAACAGGTATCTAACTGCCCCAAAAATCTGCAACAACCCAACAGATAGATGAATAACTTGAAAGTATAAATAAAAAACTATAACCAGTTAGAATATGCCAACAGGTATCTAGCTGCCCCAAAAAATCTGCAACAAGCCAACAGATAGAAGATTAGCATAAAATTATAAGTAAACAATTAGAATACACCAACAAGTATCAAACTGCCTCACAAATCTGCACCAAGCCAACAGATAGAACATTAGCCTGAAACAACAAATAAGCACTCAAAACAAAAAAAAGAAATATATTGTGCCATAACAAAAAAGTTTTTTTTTTAATCCAGCATGTTTATTTTTCCCACAGACCCAATGATTTAATAAAGAAACACATAAACTGAGCAAATTGCACAGTGCACTGGTTTGAAATATAGTACTTCTAAAGTACTAAATATGAGGGTCAAAATAATGCAGAAATGTCTATTATGCAATGCAATAACTCAATATGAACTACCTACACTAACATGTGCTCTTTTCCTTTATCACATACATTGGCCCTCATTAGGACCCTGGCGTTAAGGGATTAACGGCACCGTAAAAGGTTGCGGCGCCATTAACCCCTTAACGCCTTACTACGAGGTCCCTTTGCGGCTCCCGACCTTAACGGCTGGTCTTGACCAGCGGTTAAAGTAGGGACCCGCAAAGGGACTTTGAAGGTAATTATGGTACCGCAATTTGCAGTACCGTAATTACCGCCTTCCCCATTCCCATTGAGCCCTATGGGGCAAAAATGGGAATGGGGAAGGGCCAGTGGTAAATGAGGAATTACCGCCCCGCCAACCTTGGAATGGGGTGGTAATTCCCCATTTAACCATGGCGGAGTCGGTAAGTTACCGGCGTTAACCATGGCGCTAATAAAGCCATTGGTTAATGCCGGGGTCCTAATGAGGGCCCTTGAAAAAGAATATCTGCTCCAGTTACCTAAATCATAAAAAAATATCCAATAACAAAAAGTCAAACAGTAAGTATATAATAATTCAACTCACAAATACTGCTCCATAACACAACCATTAAAGCAAACATCTAACCATACAACACAATCCAAAATGCTTACTTCCATGAATATACTGCAGTGCTTGTTACCAAACTCTACAATCTTAATTGCATGACTTACCAAAACTTTACATACAAACAATACAAATCAAACAGTATACAAACTGTAGATTTTTGGATATTTGATGGATGATTGATTCTATGGGTGTGTTATGCTGCAATTGATGTGGCCAGGGCCTAGAGTGTTGGGTGCATGGCCGTCGGCAGGTCAGAAATATTCATGCAAAATTTCATGCAGTTCCATTAAGTGGTTCCAAAGTTATAAGCCATCCAAGAACTGCAAGAACTGCATTTCACCAACCCTGTAATATTGTGGGCACTCTGTTTTATATGAGCTGGAGTTGTCTGATAGCTGCATTTCCAATTTGGAGAGAAATATGGCTCTGGTCAGTTCTATTTTTGTGGACCACTTCTAAAAAAGGCAAGTTCTTCCTTGACATATGGAGTTAAATGTTTTTGGGGGACATTTATTTTCTCTGTGGAATGAAGAAAAGCTCCCCATCTAACAGTACCCCAAGGATTTTTTATGACTTTGCAGGTTAGGGAGGAAGGACATAGAACACTGGCCATTTGTAAGTTGGTTTGTGGGAGTTGGGCTTTTAATGAAATAAACTCAGTGGCAGAGTTGTTAACCAGTATTCAGTCTTGAAATTGTAAACTTGCTGAAAAGGAGGGGCATTGAAGGTGATTTTTGAACCATCAGCGGAGAGTTAAGTGTATACGATAAGAATGTAATCAAGTTGGCTAGAGGCTTCCTGTATGCATTGGATAGCGAAGGAGAGAGGGTGGAGCTGTGGGAGGACAGCTTTTTCCTGTATGTATCAAGAGGATTTTAAGTCAGTTAGTACAACCATGTTGGTCTGCTCAGTAATTAATGATTTCAGGCATCTTGGAGTCATTCCTTCAAAGCACAAAATGTTTTATAAGCAATTAAGAACAATTTTGTTTACTACTCTTTCGTAAGATGCCAACATTGTGGTTTGCCTTGCTCAAGAAAGTTGGCAATGATACCGATCATGATTTGTTATTTATGTAGAGCTTTTGCCAAAGCACTGTAGACAACATATGTACATAAAATAACAACCCAACCAAAGTTGGTACTGCTTAATTGAACAGGGAAGGATGGGAGGCTGAGTTAGAATTGCTGGCATTCAAACCTGCGACCTGTATCTCACACGTAGGTTGACTAGTGAGCGTTCAACACACTGACCTATTTCACCAGTGTCCAATGTTTTTCCTCATGCGTTGTAGAGCAGTCTCTTTACTGATTGTTATCCGGTTCAATGTGATAATGTCCCTGCAATAATGTTGTCTGACAAAAATTTTGCCAAAGAATGATTGTAGTTTGCAGGGACATTATCCCATTGAAGATGTGGGAGACACCCCTGGAACTCCTAAAACCTCATTTCTTTCAAGTGGAGCCCGGTGACACCCCCATAACACCAACTTCCCTTGACCACATATTTATGTTCACCATATATAAAGTTGCCACAGCCTTTTCCCGGTGACCATATATATGGGGATAATATTAACGGATACCTGTTATCCAAGGTAGTTTAATTTCTCAGTGTGGCTTTCATGTCAATTTGTGACTTGTTTCCATTATTGAAGACTCCAGTGTATTACAAGGATTAGGGTGGCATTTCAGTGAGTCTGCTACGTCAAGTGCTATTTTATATTTTTAGATATATATATATTTGTTAAAGTGTGTTTGTATGTTCGGGGCTGACTCCAGCCCCAAAACAGTTGGTGGGCTGAAATATTGGCCCAAGGTTGTCATATCAATCTGGTGAGTACTGGCACTAGTGAATTTCGACCAACCCCACCATTTGCCCTGCACAGGGCAGGGTCCCACACTGTGCTGTCAATACAGGCAATTTTGGGAGATTACTGATTTTGTGACTTTTTGAAAAATAGGAAGTTAGGAGACAAGGGGCCTCATTACACGGAAGGCGGTAAGGGTTAACGGTCACCGGTAATGGTACCGGTGACCGTTAACCTTTACTGCCTTACTACGAGGTCCCTTTGCGGGTAGGTACTTTAACGCCTGCTGTTTAGCAGGCATTAAAAACCAACCCGCAAAGGGATCAGGGTGCTTATTATGGTACCGAATTTGCGGCACCGTAATTAGCAGCTTCCCCGTTCCCATAGAGCCCTATGGGGCAAAAATGGGAATGGGGAAGGGCAATGGGGGAAGGGGGAATTACCGCCCCACTAATCTTGGAATAGGGCGGTAATTCCCCTTTCCACCAAGGCGGTGCCGGTATTTTACCGGCATGGACCAAGGTGCTAATAGCACCTTGGTCCTCCGCCTACCGTGTAATGAGGCACAAGGTCGGCATACCAGTCTGGGCTATACTGGTGAACGTGAAAGTTGACCAACCCCACCCATTGCCCCCTGCACAGGGGAGGAGCGGGCCCGGCCTTGTGCTCTCAGCATGGGCAATTTGAGGAGATCGCTATTTTTGCGACTTTTCAAAAAAACGACTGTTAGGGCACAAGGTTTGCATACCAGTCTGGGGTGTACTGGTGATAGTGACATTTGACCAAACCCACCCATTTGTCCCCTGCACAGGGGTGGAGCAGGTGTGTGCTGTCAGTATAGGCGATTTAAAGAGATTGCTGTTTTTTGCAATTTTTCAAAAATAGGAAGTTATGACACAATAAAACATACACAAGGCTGTAGCATATCCCCACATGCATGTCAGCTACAGACCCCTGCAACGCTGGGTGGTACCACTAGTTTTTTTTATAAAAGGTGGTAATGATCATTTCTTCTAGAAGGGCAATATGGTAAGGGGGCACTGCAAATATGTGTGATAGACGTGGGCAAACACTAGGATAGGTGAGAAGGACGAATCCATCATGTTATGAGATGTGTTAGGGAATGTGACATAATGTGCAGTATTCAAAGTTTTTAAACACAAAAACTACAATGGCTTTATGTCACATGTCAAGAGAGTTTGTGGAAGTCGGTGACACCACACTGGAAAACATGAAATGGGATTGGGGAAACATGGGGAACCAAGCAGATATTTTTGCTGACACTGAACAGTTCCTGAGGACGGATGAGTTGCCAGAACTAAAGCTACATTTGTTAATCCATTTACAGATATAATGTACTTAGCAAGGTCTCTGGAAAAGAGCCATGAAAATTTCACAAGGAGGATCGCCTTTTAGGAGTTTAATCCATTAGACAGGCAAACCTTCCAGTTTGAATATAGTGAACCGTGTCCTTTTCAGAGTAAAAAAAAAAAACATGCTAAATAGATTTGTTATTATGTGTTTACTTCTGACCCAAAAGAGCCTGGCACTAAAAGACAGACTCTTAAAACTTCCCAATGATGATGACAATATGATGCCCATGTAGAATGATTGGAAATCCGTGACCTACAACTTTGGACTGGAAGGAGCCACATCGAAGGCCAGAACAAAGAAGCACCTCCCAGCAATCTTGGAAGAAGAGATACATTCTATAGTTTAGGTGCAGGGTAGACCTTTCCATGGGCCGTTGATTTATGTTCTTAGCAGCTTCCTATATTGTCTTGCTTAATGGCTAGCAAATGCATGTTAAACTAGTAAGCGAACATGCTTTCTGACCGCTTGGTACCTATAATTTCCAAAGCACAGACGAAGACGAAGAGCTCCAAGCTTTCATTATGTTAGGTCAGAAACTCTTGAATGGCAGCTTTTAGGTTTTAAACCTGTACATTGAAGAACCAGCTGGCCTTTTGAATGCCTACCTTCTGACCAAGGGGTATTGCATCAATGTAGATAGAGCCATATTCAGAATAGATGACAATGACAATTGTTAGCCTGCAAAGGATAAAGTTATCAGGATTCCGATTGGCAGAAAAGAAGTTACAGATTTACCTGAAAGGGGATTTTATTGGGCAGAGGAACATGGCGACCAGAGGAAAAGAAGATATTTTAGGAGTTAATGTGCTAAATTTATTTCAGTTAATGGTGGATACAATTACATTATTGGGACATGTATAAGTGCACATTGCAATAGATCAGCGGTATACACAGCCACTAGTAAAATTACTTGCATTAGGGAAGTGGACCAGCAAATCAAAAGAGACCATCACAAAGACAACATTAGATGAACTATTGTATACAACATGATGCCGGTCAGGTGGCACAGCGAGTAGAGCGCCCGCTTGACATCCGTGCAGAGCCTGCTAATGCAGGTTCGAATCCCGGCGGGGCCAAACTCAGCCTTTCATCCTTCCGAGGTCGATAAATGGGCACCACACACCGTGGGTAATAATAAGCAGCGCTCAGATACCTGAGGGTTCGTAGCGCTATATAAATGACAAATTATTATTATTATTATTATGATGTTTGGCAACAGCCAAGGTAGATGCAGAAAGGGTAAAAGCAGAGATTGAGATACATATTAAATAGGGTCAGCTTTCCCCAAATATACAGGGTAAGGTGTTTACAGTGATAGGTCTGACAAATGCTTTTTGTCGCTTTCCCTGAAGAGAGAGAGACTCAAGAGAACCTTTCCTTGTATGACTAAATCAACATTATCAGTGGACAATACACCCCAAGGGTTTGATGGAGTCCCTGGCCATCTTCCACATAGTAATAAGAGATTTCTTGAAACCTATTAAATGGAAGGCATACATGATTCATTATGTAGAGCATCTTGTAATTCATGGTACAATATGGAGGTCCATGTAGGCTTCATTAAGGAGATTCTAAGTGCATTGAAAATAGAAGATCGGAAGGTCAAGAAAGACAAACTGCAATTAGCACAGTCAAGAATGAATTTTCTTTGATTAGCAATATCATGTGATGGGATCAACACCGACCAAGGGCAACCAAAATAAATTGCCCATATTTCAATGCCAGGTTAATTCACGTCTCTACAGGAAAACTTAATGGGCAGTCATTTAATGTATTGACAACTTTTAAATACCATTGT
Source organism: Ambystoma mexicanum (assembly GCF_040938575.1). Taxonomy (NCBI): domain Eukaryota; kingdom Metazoa; phylum Chordata; class Amphibia; order Caudata; family Ambystomatidae; genus Ambystoma; species Ambystoma mexicanum. The sequence continues at coordinate 841,750,644 of NC_090936.1, forward strand.
ATAACTACGGTCTCTTTAGTCATTCATATAACATGCTTCGATTGAAAAAAAATAGAAATCAGATAACCGCAGCTATACTAAAAGGGCAGTGATTTGTGCATTGAGGATCGTGCCCAGCAACACAACAACTGGGGTATTTACCCGGGGCTATCCTGAATCCACTCAGTGCGTGGCATTGCTACAAGTGGGTAAACATGGCACCATGTACAGCTGCTGCTATATTCTGGGAAATGGCAGGTCGTGTGTTTGTGGAAGTGTGGTAGCCACGGCTATCTGACATTTTG